>NC_134359.1:179238160-179569006 GCF_048569485.1 Anomaloglossus baeobatrachus
ACGGCCACAGGTCTCGGGTGGAGGACTCAAGCTGGCCATGGGTAACCTGAGTGATGGCACCGGTGATCGCGTGGCTCACTGCAGTCACTCAGATTTGCGGTCACAGGTGAGTCCTTCACCTGTGACCGCAAATCAAGCCGCGGCACACGCACAGAGCCGCGCGATCACAATGAAGTCGGGTGAAGTTCATTCTGATCGCGCGGCTGTCTCCCGCAGCCAGCCATGTGCTCTTTTTGACATTCCGGTCCCAGTCGGCTCTGCTGAAAGTTTATGGATGCAGCAGAGCTGAGTGGGACCGCACTGTAAGTGAGCTCTGGATGCTTTTCCCATGGCAGAGAAAGCATCCAGAACGCATGAATTCTGCAGGAATGTGCGCACGTTGCGTTCTGCCGAATGCGTCTCAGAACGCAGCTTTTCGGCTGCGTTTTGAGACGCACATGCAGTGACTATTTACGCTGCGTAATAGAACGCAACGTGCGCACATAGCCTAAGGCCTCATTCAGACGGCAGCAATGTTTCTCAGTATAAGGCCTCATTCAGACGGCAGCAATGTTTCTCAGTATAAGGCCTCATTCAGACGGCAGCAATGTTTCTCAGTATAAGGCCTCATTCAGACGGCAGCAATGTTTCTCAGTAGAAGGCCCCATTCATAGAGCAGCAATGTTTCTCAGTATAAGGCCTCATTCATACAGCAGCAATGTTTCTCAGTAAAAGGCTGGAAACACATCTGTGTGTAAAATCAGTCCGAGTTGGCTGAAAAAAACTCGGCTGATTTTAGTTCACGTTAGGTAAGAGTGCAATACAACTGCACTGCGATCCTGAGATTTTTCTCATGATTGCAGTGCGTGTGTAATGCGTGTGTGATCCTTTTTTTTTTCTCAGCAGCTGTCATCTGCTATTCAGCTCTGCTACATGGCCGCTGACAGCAGCCACAGACAGCCATGTAGCAGAGCTGAATGGCAGATGACAGCAGACACAGAGAGCCGCACGATCAGAATGAACTCGGGTGAACTTCATCCTCATACCGTGGCTCTGTCTGTGTCGCGTACTGATTAGCGATCACCCGTAAAGAACTCACCGGTGACCGCTAATCCCCTGAGTGACTGAATTGAGCAGCGCGATTAGCGCTGCTGTCACTCAGGTTACCCGCTGCCAGCTGGATTCCCCCCTCCCCCCCCGTGACTGCAACTCATCTGTGACTTCATCGCTGTCACTCGGGAGACTTGCTGTCACAGGTGGAGGATCCAGTGGTGGCCGTGAGTTACCTGAGTGATGTCATCGCTGATCACGATACTCACCTCAGCTGCTGCGTGGAGGTGACAGGAGCGGCGTTGTTCTTCTGCAGCTCCTGTCACCTCCATGTAGCAGGGCTGGAAGCAACGCGGGACCTCCGTGGATTACGTCGGACAAGGATGGGTTTTTTGCATAATTAATAAAGTGGTGAACGAGGGTCTTTGTTATTGTTAATTATTAAAAATAAAGGATTTTTTTACTGTGTGTGTGTTTATTAACTTTAATTTACAGGTTAATCATTGGGGGTGTCTCATAGACGCCTGCAATGATTAATCTAGGATTTAGTGGCAGCTATGGGCTGCCAATAACTCCTTATTACCCCGATTGCCAACGCACCAGGGCAATTCGGGAAGAGCCGGGTACAGTCCCAGAACAGTCGCGTCTAATAGATGCTGCCATTCTGGGTGGCTGCTGGCTGATATTGTTAGGCTGGGGGGCTCCCCATAACGTGGAGCTCCCCATCCTGAGAATACCAGCCTTCAGCCGTATGGCTTTATCTGGCTGGTATTAAAATTGGGGGGACCGCACGCCGTTTTTTTTTAATTATTTATTTATTTTACTGCACAGCATAGACACGCCCACCGGCTGCTGTGATTGGTTGCAGTGAGTCAGTTGTCACTCAGCGTGGGGGCGTGTCTGACTGCAACCAATCATAGGTGCCGGTGGGCGGGTAAAGCAGGGAATACGAGATTAAATAATGAGCGGCCGGCTTTTTCAAAAGAGGAGAAGCCGCCGGAACAGTGTGAACGCCGTGCAGCGCCGCGCTGGTGATCGGGGATCGGTGAGTATGAGCGATGGGGGGAGAGGGATAGACCGACATGAACAGAGAGTGAGGGAAAGAGATAGTGACCGACCGACAGAGAGAGAATAGAGACCGAGAGGGAGAGACCGACTGACAGAATAGTGATTGACAGACATTGTGAGACATCACTCGTTTCCAGTGTTTTAGGAAACATGCGAGAAATGTATTTAGAAAATCGGATGTCACTGGGATGGTGTGAGTGCCGTCCCGTGTCATCCGATTTTTTTACACGCTCCCATAGACTTGCATTGGAGAGACTCGCAGTAGAAACTCGCAAAAAAGCAGCATGCTGCGATTTTTTTTTTTCTCAGTCCGATTTGGACTGAGGGGAAAAAAAAAAGAAAAAAAATCGCAAATGCGAGCTGAATCATTCACTAACATGTGTCCGATTCCAATGCGAGATTTTCTCACATTGCTCTACTGCGAGAAACACGCAAGTGAGAAGCAGCCCTTAGGCCTCATTCATACAGCAGCAATGTTTCTCAGTATAAGGCCTCATTCAGATGGCAGCAATGTTTCTCAGTATAAGGCCTCATTCAGACGGCAGCAATGTTTCTCAGTATAAGGCCTCATTCAGACGGCAGCAATGTTTCTCAGTATAAGGCCTCATTCAGACGGCAGCAATGTTTCTCAGTATAAGGCCTCATTCAGACGGCAGCAATGTTTCTCAGTATAAGGCCTCATTCAGACGGCAGCAATGTTTCTCAGTATAAGGCCTCATTCAGACGGCAGCAATGTTTCTCAGTATAAGGCCTCATTCAGACGGCAGCAATGTTTCTCAGTATAAGGCCTCATTCAGACGGCAGCAATGTTTCTCAGTATAAGGCCTCATTCAGACGGCAGCAATGTTTCTCAGTATAAGGCCTCATTCAGACGGCAGCAATGTTTCTCAGTATAAGGCCTCATTCAGACGGCAGCAATGTTTCTCAGTATAAGGCCTCATTCAGACGGCAGCAATGTTTCTCAGTATAAGGCCTCATTCAGACGGCAGCAATGTTTCTCAGTATAAGGCCTCATTCAGACGGCAGCAATGTTTCTCAGTATAAGGCCTCATTCAGACGGCAGCAATGTTTCTCAGTATAAGGCCTCATTCAGACGGCAGCAATGTTTCTCAGTATAAGGCCTCATTCAGACGGCAGCAATGTTTCTCAGTATAAGGCCTCATTCAGACGGCAGTAATGTTTCTCAGTATAAGGCCTCATTCAGACGGCAGCAATGTTTCTCAGTATAAAGCCTCATTCATACGGCAGCAATGTTTCTCAGTATAAGGCCTCATTCATACCAGGGCTGTGGATTCAGAGTCATGGAGTTGGTATAACATGGTCTGACTCCTAAAATATATAATAAATTGGGAACAGTAGTTCAATGCAGTATGTGATGAATATTTTTTCATAAGAATTTGGGAAAGTTATGAAATGTCCTATAAATGTCTGTTCTATGCCTGATCAAAGAATCTTGACTTTTAGTTGAGATGAATCTGTGCTGCACTTCAGCTATGTGATATAAGTAGTGATGTTACTGTGCCGCCCCCGCGACAGCCGACGGGCTGCTCGGATCCGCAGTGGCTCGAGGGGTCTCCGGACACGAGGCAATGCGGGCGCTCGAAATGAAAAAGGGGGAAGATTATTTACAAAAGGGGTGGAAAAATTAAGTAATGTTCGTGACGCCACCCACGGGTCGTGGTAAAGTGGGATACCACCGCTGCTGCGTTTGGGAGACAGCGCCCGGGAGCGATGGGATGGCAGCTCGTGATGTTAACCCCTCCGTGGGCAGGGGGAAGGTGTCCCGGGGCTCAGTGTTGGAAGGCTGGGGACCCGTCGGGAGTAAAGGGGCACAACGTATTCACACAGTCCAGAGATGCTGACATAGACACTGGGTAAACCAAAGTCCTGAATGCCCTGTAGCCTTTGTTTGAACATGCTGGGTTCGTGCCCTTTTGGCGTTGCTGGTTGGTCTGAAGCCTTGTTCCTTGGCACTGTTTACTCTTTGTGGATCCCTTTTGCCTGAAACTACTTGGGTACCGCTCACCCGCATGGCTAGTGGAGTGAGCTTGCTCTCAGGATTCAAGCTTGGGATTTTCTGGACATTTTTGGGAAATCCTATCCCCCTTGTTGCGCTAGTACCCCGATTTTGGAGCGGGTGGAGAACGGCTTGTGAAGACTTCGTCCTCGTCGGGGGAATTACTGGGCTGCATAAAGCTACTTCCCAACCTAGGGTCCGCGTACCCCGTTGTGCCCTGCCCGGTTGTAGCACAAGGCTGCTGAACTGCCCTCCGTGGCAGTACCGTGCCCCCTGTCCCTACCCCCTGCGACCGGGGTTCCAGCTCCTTCCAGGCCAACGTCTGGCACCTGGGACGGGTACAGGAGCCTAGCTCCAGAGCGTGACCTTTTTCCTGTCACGGCTCACTGACTACTCTCAGACTACTCATTGACACTTCTGGCCCTCCTTCTACCATCCCTCCATCTGGGTGGCCCTATTCCCCTCAGGCCGCCCAATGGGTGTCTGATGGGTGTGGTGCAGAGTGTTGCTCAGGATTTGTGTATACCTGTTCTTAGCAACACCAAAGGGACAGGACCTGTAACCAAGGAGGAGCGGGTACCATGCAGGAGGGCAGATTGTCACAAGGGTGCCGTGCAAACTGATAGGCCAGGGCGTCACATTACCATTTTACTAGAGTAAATTTATCACAAACATGAGTCATGTTCAGTTGAAACCAGAAGTTTCCATCCTTTCTCTAAAGACACATCTGCATGTTTTTCAAATTATCTGACATGAAATCAGAATAAACCTTTCCCGTTTTAGGATGAACCCACGTCATCTCTTACCATCCGGCCAGCGCTTGCGCAGAACGGTGGAGGCAGAGGGGAAAGCGCGGGCACGAGATTATGGGTGGGTACTTACTGATGACAATCACAGCGCCGCCCATAATCTCACGCCTGCACAACACGTCACCAGCGGTCACACTGTGCACAGTGCTCACTCCACCGAGAGTGGCACGGCGCATGCGCGAGACCTCGGGAGCACTGGGCGGTGTCCTCAGGTATGAAATTAAGCGATGGGGGACGGCGTAAAGCGGCAGGAGGCAGAATAACGGACACCAGACAGCCCGCCCCCGTGTACAAATAAGATTTGCATACAAAAGGTAACACTTTTGTGACGACCTGGGCCCTGAACGTCTTGGGGCACACGTCTGGCACTTTGTCACTTAAACAATCTCGGTGATTTATTCACATCCTCCTAAACCACGCAGTGTAATGGGCCACAGCCACTTTCCCGCAGGACAACGTCTCACTGTCTGTTTAAACTGCCAATTGTTCATACAGTTCATTCTCTGGCATCAGCCAGTAAAGTCCCCCTTTCTGGGGTGTTACCTGCCAGTAGGTTTGCAGGCTGTCAGTCTGCCTCCATCCAGTCCAGGGAGACTCTCACACTGGGCTCAACATCCCGGCCCTTGTACACGTTCCAATTCCTCAAAGCCTCAGAGCCTTCAGCTCCCTGACATTTCAGAGCCCTCACCAGCTCTGTATGCACAGGATCTCCTGCACATGTGCTCCAACCAAGATGGCTCCCACCAGCACACAGAGATCATGTGACAAACGACAACTCCATTAAATCCCATGAGACACACCTACATATGGGAGGTATGTGGATGGTCAGTCCCGCCCATCACTTCTGACCATCCCATGAACCCAGCCCTGAATGTGTACAACAATCCTAATGGAACTACAAGTTCCAGAGAAACATTCCAGGTTCAGATCGCAGAGGATTTCCACCTCTGTGACACATACCGGCCATCTGCCACATTGCCGGTTGCATCCTTACATATCCCCCCCTCTGTTCCAACTTGTAGGGTGGAACACTCGACAACCTACAGGGACCCTGAGACAGGGCATTAGGGAAACCATACCCTACCAGTCAAATGGGCCCTCTATAACAACTTTGAGTTTCTGCTCCTGACATACCATCCGCCACTGTCACCAAACCCTCCTCAGTGAACCCTCTTCTCAGACACGTCCACCGGTCCGACATATCGTTCCATAACTGTCTCCAACGGTCAGTGTGGTAGCGAGACACTCCTTTAGTCGAAACTACCGTGTGGCCTGACTCTGCGCTATCCAGTCCATTAGAGGGGCTATTGTCCAGGTACCTCACCACCGAGCTGACAGGAGATCTCCCATAACTAGACCCTGCGCACTCTCTGTTTGCCAATCTACCATGGCCTCTTCTCTCATGATGTCTCAGGTCACCTTTCCATCTCCGCCTTTTCCCACCACCACTTTTGGTTAGGGACCAGTCACTCCATCTTTTCTTTTAGATATGGTCTTCGAAGGCTTGGACCTTTCAGAGTCTGTGCCATAGCCTGATGGATAAGTAGGTCTTCTATAACCTAGGTTCCTTTCCCTACAGGACCTACTTCCCTTGCCAGTCAAGGCAACACATTCATCAGGTAGACTACACTTCTTCTCTGGGCCCTGGCCCGAAAGCGGTTGCGACCTCACACTAACTTGACAAAGTTTCTCTGCAATCTTCTGTCTTTCAAGATCCATTTGCTTTAGTTCTTCCAGGTATCCCAGGCGGTATTCTAGGAGAACTCGTACGTTTTCAACACACTCCTTTGTTCCTACCATGACACATGGAACCATACTAACTTCACAGGGTAACCTGGCTTTATGATGAACCTCAAGTCTAAAGCCAGCTTTACACTTTACAATTAGGTGTGCGATCTCGTATGTGATGTGACACGCCCAGGTCGCATATGCGATGTAATGAGTTCGCACGTAGGTCGTTCATTTGCTGTCACACGTGCGTTAGTAGTCTATGTTAAATTGATCAATTTTGTGTGCGATCCTTTAGATCATGTGTTCTGTGACGTATGCATTGGGCACCCTTTTTTTTTTTTTTTTTATTTATTGACTTGCCAAGCGTGTGTAATGTGTAGGGAGGCGTTTTTACTATTTCATCTGCCATTCAGCTTTGCTACATGGCCGCTAACAGCAGACACAGACAGCCATGTAACAGAGCTGAATGGCAGATGACAGCAGACACAGACAGAGCCGCACGATCAGAATGAACTCGGGTTAACTTCACCCGACTTCATTGTCATGCTGCGGCTCTGTCTGTGTCGCGTCCTGATTAGCGGTCACCAGTGAAGGACTCACCGGTGACCGCTAAACTCCTGAGTAACTGAATTGAGCAGCCCTCTCTCATATACTCACCGATCCCCGGTGCGGCGCTGCGCGGCATTCACACTGCTCCGGCAGCTTTTACTGTTTTGAAAAAGCCGGCCGCTCATTAAACAATCTCGTATTCTTTGCTTTCCCCGCCAACCGGCGCCTATGGTTGGAGTGAGAGACGCCCCCGCGCTGAGTGACAGGTGTCTCACTGCACCCAATCACAGCAGCCGGTGGGCGTGTCTATACGGTGCAGTGAAAAAAATAATTAAATAATTAAAAAAACTGGCGTGCGGTCCCCCCCCAATTTTAAAACCAGCCAGATAAAGCCATACAGCTGAAGGCTGGTATTCTCAGGATGGGGAGCTCCACGTTATGGGGAGCCCCCCAGCCTAACAATAAATAATATCAGCCAGCAGCCGCCCAGAATTGCCGCATACATTAGATGCGACAGTTCTGGGACTGTACCCGGCTCTTCCTGATTTGCCCTGGTGCGTTGGCAAATCGGGGTAATAAGGAGTTATTGGCAGCCCATAGCTGCCAATAACTCCTAGATTAATCATGTCAAGCGTCTCCCCGAGATACCTTCCATGATTAATCTGTAAGTGACAGTAAATAAACGCACACGCCCGAAAAAATCCTTTATTAGAAATAAAAACCACAAACATATACCCTGGTTCACCACTTTAATAAGCCCGAAAAACCCCTCCATGTCCGACGTAATCCACGGACCTCCAGCGTGGCATCCAGCTCTGCTGCATGAAGGTGACAGGAGCAGCAGAATACACCGCCGCTCCTGTCAGCTCCACGCAGCAACTGAGGTGAGTAGCGCGATCAGCTGAGCTGTCACTGAGGATACCCGCGGCCACCACTGGATCTAGTGACAGCGGGTAACCTCAGTGACAGCTCAGCTGCGCGGCTGTCTTCAGTTGCTGCGTGGAGCTGACAGGAGCGGCGATGTATTCTGCAGCTCCGGTCAACTCCATGCAGCAGAGCTGGAAGCGACGCTGGAGGTCCGTGGATTACGCCGGACATGGAGGGGTTTTTCGGGCTTATTAAAGTGGTAAACCAGGGTATATGTTTGTGGTTTTTATTTCTAATAAAGGATTTTTTCGGGCGTGTGTGTTTATTTACTGTCACTTACAGATTAATCATGGAAGGTATCTCGGGGAGACGCCTGACATGATTAATCTAGGAGTTATTGGCAGCTATGGGCTGCCATTAACTCCTTATTACCCCGATTTGCCAAAGCACCAGGGCAAATCGGGAAGAGCCGGGTACAGTCCCAGAACTGTCGCATATAATGTATGCGGCAATTCTGGGCGGCTGCTGACTGATATTGTTAGGCTGGGGGGCTCCCCATAACGTGGCGCTCCCCATCCTGAGAATACCAGTGTCATGATTGACTCCTGGCTCAGCTGGAGCTGAGCCTTTTTTTTTTAGTTTCACTTCTGATGCAAGTCACGTTAGGGGTTAATCCTTTCTGCCTCGTTCTGGAGGTCAGGCTGCTTTATTAGGGCACTGTTTCTCTTGGACTTCGCCAGTGATACTTATGGCTCTGCTGTGTTCTGCTCTTGATTGACCTGTTGTCTGCCCTGCCCCCTCCTGACCTCCGTGTTGACTTGACCTGTTAACCTCCTCTGTTGTCTGTTTCCATCAGTGTCTCTCCCGCTGTCTCCCTGTTCGTTCCTTATCTGGTTACCTTAATCCTGTCTTGTCTTCCCACTCCCCCTCGCTTCTAGGCTCTGATTTCCCGGCTACTGACTATTTGCTTCCCTCTGACTACGTTAGACTTTACCCTTGTGTACTTACAAGACCTCATGTTGTGACACGGCTTTCTGACGATTATACTGCCATCTGGTGGGCTTGACTAGTATTACCTCTGTTAGGGAATTCCCTGCTCATACGTTTCCTCCACTTTTACGCCCCCTAGTGGTTTACCAGCTAACTACCTTCTCAGATAGTTTCAGGAATCCTCTCAGTCCCACATTACTGCGCTGTACTGCTATTGTACATCTTAGAGTACAGCGTGACATTCAGCCTTCAGTCGTATGGCTTTATCTGGCTGGTTTTAAAATGGGGGGGGGGGGGGACCACACGCCGTTTTTTTAAATTATTTAATTATTTTTTTCATTGCACAGTATAGACACGCCCACCGGCTGCTGTGATTGGGTGCAGTGAGACACCGGTCACTCAGCGTGGGGGCGTGTCTCACTGCAACCAATCATAGGTGCCGGTGGGCGGGGAAAGCAGGAAATACGAGATTGTTTGTTTAATGAGCGGCCGGCTTTTTCAAAATAGTAAAAGCCGCCGGAGCAGTGTGAATGCCGTGCAGCTCCGCGTCGGGGATCGGTGAGTATGAGAGAGTGGGTAAGAGGGATAGACTGACATGGACAGAGAGAGAGGGACAGAGATAGTGACTGACAGAGATTAGTGAATGACAGTCAGTGTGAGGAGCTTCAGAACGCAGCTTTTCAGCTGCGCTCTGAAGCGGACCTTTTTTAAGCTGCGGTGCAGAGCGCACACCTGCGCACATAGCCTCAGACATCAAAATCGTATGAGGGATGTCACACGTTTCAATTGACTAGGTTCGTATAGCAAAACGTCCAATGTATGAGGAATAAACGACGTGTATGCGATCACCGTATTTGCGTTCAATCTTGATCGCACGTAGGTGTCACACGCAAATATGTCACAAACTATGCCGGATGTGCGTCACTTACAACTTGACCCCGACGACGGATTGTGAGATATATTGAAGCGTGTAAAGCGGGCTTTACTCTCGTCACACCGGGCGTATCAACCATCTCCTGCATGACTCTTCCATTTCTGCCAATCAGTTTCTTGACAAGTTCTCTGGGCACTTGTGTGACCTCTTCCACAAAGTCCAACAGCTTTCGAGCTGTTTTCACTGCTTCTTCAGTTTTCCCATAGATTTGGAATGTTCCACTGTGTTCTTCTAATTCAACAGCTGTAATACCTGGAACCTTCCTGGCTTGCTGAATGTTTCTTCTCAGCGCTCTAAGGCCTTGTGCGCACTGGGAAATGGAATTTTCTTGAGAAAATTCCGCATGCTCTCAAAGATTACCGCACCCGCGGTAAAAAACCGCGGGAAACCGCACCCGAAAACCGCATGCGGTTTTACCGCGGTATTGCCGCGGTTTTGCCGCGTGCGGGTTGGGATGTGCTTTATTGCATTCAATGCAATAAAGCACATTGAAGAAAAAAAAAAAAAAAAAGTCATTTAATTCTGAGATAGTAGATAGACAGAAGAATAGATAGAGGGATAGATAGATAGACAGACAGAGGGATAGATAGAGGACAGATCGCTGCATTTCCCACGGTCGGCAGTGAGTTCACATTACCGGCCGTGGGAAATGACCGGTAATTGCCTCTGCTGTCTGCTGCTTTCATTCAGCGCTGTGTCTGTGACAGTCGCGGCTGGATGGAAGCAGCGCAGGACCTGTGGATTACGCCGGAACGGTGGATTACGCCGGAGCTTTGGTGCGGGAGGGGTTAATAAAATGGTGAACGAGGCTTGTTTGTTTTATTTAAAAGAAAGGATTTTTCTGTGTGTGTGTTTTATTCACTTTACTTACGGGTTGATCATGTCAGCTGTCACATAGACGCTGCCATGATCAAGCCTGGAGTTAATGGCGATGGTCCCCCACCATCATTAACCCCTTGTATTACCTTGCTGCCACTGCTACACGGCGGCAAGAAGAGCCGAGGACACTCCGGTAGTGCCGCATAATGCATGCGACAGTGCCGGGGCAGCTGCGGCTGATATTCTCGGCTGCGGGAGGGGGAGTGAGGCGGGGGACATTAACCCTGCCCCTCTCCCTCCCCAGCCTGAGAATACCGGGACGCCGCTGTGTGCTTACCTCGGCTGGAAGGTAAATATGCAGCGGAGCCCACGTTCTTTGTTTTCTATATTTCCGTTTTCTTTCTATGTGTTTTCTATGTGTCTGTGTCTGTGTTCTATGTGTCTGTGATGTCTATCTGTGTCTGTGATGTGTTTGTGTTTACTCTCTGCACGGCTTCCTCTTCCTGTAATGACATCACTTCCCTGCAAACCGCAGACAAGCGATGTACATTACCGGAGGTAAACCGCGAAATACCGCAGGGAATAACGCAGGAAAACGCAGTGAACCGCACAGAATTTGCTGCCTGCGTTATTCCCTGCGGGATTTCATGATTAACATTGGAGTCAATGGAGTGAAATCCCTCAGTGATGTGCGGAAAAGAAGTGACATGCACTTGTTTTTGCTGCGGGATTCCCGCAGCAAAACATGCAGCTGTCAAATTCCGCCTAGTGCGCACAGGATTTTTTTTCTCCATAGGATTTGCTGGTGATTCACTGCAGAGATGTTATAAACATTTTCTGCAGCGAAACATGCAGCAAATCCGCGGAAAATCCGCGGCAAAATCCGGTAAGTGCGCACATAGCCTTAATGCGAGCCCAATTAATGATTTCTTCACCACCACAACTTCCTGAAATTCTGCAGTGAGCTGCTTTATACACTCCAAGCGCCTGGTGTCTTCTTCCATTTGTGCCGAGATGAGCCATTTCGTGCGAATACACTGTAGGTGCATGTCACTCAGGATAGCCACCCACTTCTTTGTGACATTACTTGCAGAGCACACCACCAACCGACAAGTCTCTGGTGCAAAGTACACTTCACAGGCCCCTACGGCCTTCTTAAACTTCTCATGCATCGACTTATGGGCACAGGCTTCTCTTAGGTCTTCGGGCACATCTACCATGCACTTAAAGAATGGACAGGTTTCTTTACCTTCAAGGATATTAGACCATTCCTTTGGTCTCTTGCATCTATCTTTTTCGCTCATCAACAGCTCCACCTCTTGAGTTACACACTCCTCCGGTTCAGCTCCAGCCTCAGAGCCTTTGGGTTTGCTACTCTTCTTAACCAAGACAATCTCTATGTCTTCCATCTTGGTCTTACCAGGCAGGTCACTCAGGCTCTCAGTTCCTGATGAGACCTCTGGTCCAGACTTCACCTCCTCAGAGGCTCTTTTCACTTCTACAGCACCAGCTGTCTCTTGGGTCTTCACTGCATTACCGTCAACTTCCTTGTGGGTCTCTGCAGTGTCACCTTCAGTCTTCTTTTTTTCTGCCAGGGTGTCTCACGCTTCAGCGTGGTACTCTGTTCCTCTTAGAACTTTGGCACCATTTTCACCCTTCATCACCCCAACCCTGGGTAATTTACCGGTCTGCTCACCATGACCTCTATGGATTTGTACTTCACCAACACTCTCCAGGATTCCTTGTCCTGTATTACCCTCTAGGATTTCACCTCCTACAGCGCTCTCGTCCAACAGACCTTCTGCTTCATACTTGAAATCTATAGGAGACACCACCATTACTGCTTTGGTTGGCTCATTTTTTGACATGTCACCCTGCTGATGTCTGTCGTTACAATGTGTCAGTTCAGTTTCTGATTCATCATTCTTGTGTAGGACATCGCTGTCTGACTCTACCTTAGCAGTTGCTACTGGCAACGTGTTTTCCTCGACCAGGTACTTCACTTTCTCTGCACCCTTACATGGTATACCTTGCACTACCTTTCGGCGCTTATTACGTCTCTGGCGTCTGGAGGAGGTTTTAGCCTTTTCAATTGTCTGCACCTCACTGCACTTTCTTGTCCTTTTATAAGAGTCAGTGTCCAATCTGGAGTCATCGTCACTCCCCCTGGCTTCCTAGACTATCATGTCCCCACTTAACCAGATATCTGCCTCCCTTTCTTGGAGCTACCCCATTTTTAACGGTCACCCCATTGGTTATTCCCTTAGTCGTTATGTCACTAAGTTGGGTCCGTCCATCATTTTCTTTGGTCACCCCTAACTTAGGACAGTCAATTTTAGGAGGTGCTATCTCCTCCTCACCACACATAACTCCACAACAAGGACCCCTTTTCACCTCCCAATGGGGTGGGGTTTCCTTTGGGCTGTTCCGACTCTTACACAAGGAACCGGATACGTCCCCCTGCTTCCACAAGTGCACAAATAATTTAGAGTCCCAACCTGTAATAATTGGGTGCAGTAAATCTGAGACTACACCAACATCATGAGAACCACTGTCCCTGGCTGTCTTAATGACCACGCTGGATACCGGGTATTCTGTCTCATTATTGTGGGTGCACCCGACGTGGATCTTCCTTCCTGGAATCAAGTGGACATCAGAGGTGGCCCTCACCAGGGTCACCAAACTCCTTGAGTCTACGACTCCTGTTACAGATTCCCCATCCACTTCCACGGAACACAGACGTGGCTTCTCGTCGGATGGGTGGTCTATACTGCAAACCGGACATTTGTAGCATGAACACTGTTGTCCCTGGCTACAGTCCATCTGTGCGACTTCACCCTTGGATTTGGGATGCTCCGCACCATTTTGGGGGACCACCGCTTTCTGGAATTCCATCCCCTTATGGGCAACCACCCCTTTATGGGACTCCATCCCCTTATGGGCAACCACCCCTTTATGGGACTCCACCCCTTATGAGCATCCACCCCTTTCTGAGAGTCCACCCCCTTTTGGGCTTTCTGAGACTCCGCCCCCTTCTGGGCTTTTTGTGGCTTCCTTGCAGTGTCTTTAGATCCCAGTTCATACCGTTCCCCTTTATCTCCCTGGGTACCCTGTGCTCGTACTGGCCCCAGAAGGGAACTCACAAACTGATCCACTGCTACCACATCCCTGCGCACTGACAGCTTCTGCTGTCCACGCACAAGGAACTGGTACAGCTCCTCCATAACGTCCAGGCTTGCTGCTCCACTCATGGTCGCTCAGCTTTCCCGGAAGTTCGTGGACCCGCCGATTCACCGCAAGCCGCTTGAATACGCCGTCAATTTTCGTGGACCCGCCGATCCACCGCAAACCTCTTCAAAAAATTTTCGTGGACCCGCCGATCCACAGCAAGCAGTCCATATCCACAGGAATATGTCCTAGGCCGTTGCCCTTAGCAGCTAGGCTGCGTTGCCCCTAGCAACCAGGCCATATGCCCGCATTCTCCACCATAATGTGACGACCTGGGCCCTGAACGTCTTGGGGCACACGTCTGGCAGCGGGATCAAGATACACACAAGCACTTTGTCACTTACAATCTCGGTGATTTATTCACATCCTCCTAAACCACGCAGTGTAATGGGCCACAGCCACTTTCCCGCAGGACAACGTCTCACTGTCTGTTTAAACTGCCAATTGTTCATACAGTTCATTCTCTGGCATCAGCCAGTAAAGTCCCCCTTTCTGGGGAGTTACCTGCCAGTAGGTTTGCAGGCTGTCAGTCTGCCTCCATCCAGTCCAGGGAGACTCTCACACTGGGCTCAACATCCCGGCCCTTGTACGCGTTCCAATTCCTCAAAGCCTCAGTGGATTCTGCAGCTCCCTGACATTTCAGAGCCCTCACCAGCTCTGTATGCACAGGATCTCCTGCACATGTGCTCCAACCAAGATGGCTCCCACCAGCACACAGAGATCATGTGACAAACGACAACTCCATTAAATCCCATGAGACACACCTACGTACGGGAGGTATGTGGATGGTCAGTCCCGCCCATCACTTCTGACCATCCCATGAACCCAGCCCTGAATGTGTACAACAATCCTCATGGAACTACAAGTTCCAGAGAAACATTCCAGGTTCAGATCGCAGAGGATTTCCACCTCTGTTACACATACCGGCCATCTGCCACATTGCCGGTTGCATCCTTACACTTTATAAAGTATTTATTTTGGTCTAAAAGGGGGCACAATAACAATAGGAACCTTTCCAGAATGCAGCCCATGAGCTGCAGAAGGGGAATCTTTTAGGTTTAGTGCAAAATTTCTGCTGACAGGTTCCCTTTAAGGCACACCTCAAACACACAGCTTCTTTGTATAGCATCATGGGAAAGTCAAAAGAAATCAGCCAAGATCTCAGGAAGAGAATTGTGGACTTGCAGAAGTCTGGTTCATCCTTGGGTGAAATTTCCAAATACTTGAAGGTGCCTCGTTCATCTATACAAACAATTACATACAAGTGCAAAGAAGATGAGAATGTCCAGCCATCATGCCGCTCAGGAAGGAGACTGGTTCTGTGTACCAGAGATGAACATGCTATGGTCACACATGTGCATATCATACCAAGAGCAAAAGCAAAAGACATTATGAAAATGCTGGTGGAAGCTGGAAAAAAATGTCATTATCCACAGTGAAATGAGTACTGTATCAACACTGGCTGAAAGGCCAGGAAGAAGCCATTACTCCAAAAGAAACATAAGCGAGATTAATATTTGCAAATGCATACAGGGGCAAAAACCTTAAATTTTGAAGACCTGTCCTGTGGTCTGACGAAACTAAAATTGAAGTGTTTGGCCCTAATGACCATCATTATGTTGTGGGATTGTTTGCTGCAGGAGGGACTGGTGCACTTCACATAATAGACGGCATCATGAGGAAAGAAGACTATGTGGCAATACTCAAGCAACCTCTAAAGACCTCAGTCAGAAACTTAAAGCTTGAGCGGAAATGGGTCTTCCAAATAGACAATGACCTGAAGCATACTGCCACACTGGTTATTAAGTGGCCTAAGGATAACAAAGTCAATGTTTTGGAGCAGCCATCACAGAGGGATGGTGTTCTTAGGCCTCAAAGCTTCTCCCATTTTTCTCCAAACGTAACAATGATTGTAGTCAAACTGTTCAATTTTAGTTTTGTCAGACCACAAGATATGTCTCCAAAAATGAAGGTCTTTGTTCCGCTGTCCATTTGCAAACATTAGGCTATGTGCGCACATTGCATCTTTGTGGTGACCACAAATATGCACATTTTTGCATCTTTGTGGTGACCACAAAGATGCACGTTTTTGGCCCCAAAAAATGCACTTGCAAAATTCTGAAGCTCACAGCGAGCGCCATAGAACATGACTGCCCGCTGTGAGTTCCACGCATGACTGAAGTGAGTTGCGAGGTCAGCCGTGACATCATTCAGGTTATCCACGGCCGCAGCTGGAGTCCTGCACCTGTGACAGCAAATCACCTGAGTGACTGAAGTGAGCTGCGTGATCAGTGGTGACATCACAGGTGGAGGACTCCAGTAACATCCCCGCTGATGACGTGGTTCACTTCACTCATGCATGGAGCTCACAGTGGTCAGTCATGTTCTATGTCGCTTGCTGTGAGCTTCAGATGTAGTGGTGGAAGAGTCGTATGACCTCATGTGGATTACATCGGACCTGGGTGTTTTGGGGGTTAATAAAGTGGTGAAAGAGGGTGCTATTTTTGTTTTTTTATTTCAAATAAAGGATTTTTTCGGTCCTTTTGTTTATTTACTTTCACTTACAGATTAGTGATGGGGTGGGTGTCTTCTAGATGCCTGCCATGACTAATCTAGGACTTAGTGGCTGCTGTGGGCTGCCATTAACTCCCTCATTGGCCTGGTGCGGTGGCAATCAGGGTAATCGAGAAGACCTGGGTAAAGTGCCAGGGTTGTCACATCTAAGGAATGCGACAATCCTGGGCGGCTGCTGGCTGATGTTTATAGGCTGGGGGGCGTCCAATAACCATGGGTATCCCCAGCCTGAGAATACCAGCCCCAGCTGTTGGGCTTTATCTGTGCTGGTATCATAATATGGGGGGATCCTACGCCAATTTTTTACATTTATTTTACTGTCCGATATAGACTCGCCTACCGGCGTCTGTGATTTTTCAAGCCTCAGACACGCTGTCACTCAGTGTGGGGGCTCGTCTGATTGCAACCAATCACGGACGCCGGTGGGCGGGGAAGGAGTGAATATATATGAGCCTAATGAGCGGCCCGGGAAGAAAGAGCGGCCGCGGGAGCAGTGTGACACCCGCCCTGGTGACTCGGTAAGTATGAAGCGCTTGCTCCTACCACCCTTGGCCAGGTACCAGCGATCAATACCCCGCCGACCCCGAGTCAGCGGGGGATTGATCTGCCAGTCCTCCAAAACATAGGGACAAAACGCCAAAAGAATTGACATGCTGCGTCTTTGTGGTCACAGAAAGATGCAGCCAAAAACAACTGCAATGTGTGCATGGCAAAAATGAAATCTCATAGACTTTTCCGGGGAAGGAAACGCATGCAGATTTGGAACCAAAACTGCACCAGAAAAACGTGGAAAAAAACGCAGCGTGCGCACAAGGACTTAGTCTGTCTCTTTTTATTTGTCTTTTGGAGCAATGGCTTCTTCCTGCCTGAGTGGCTTTTCAGCCCATGTTGATACAGTATTTGTTTCACTATGGATAATGACACAATATTACCAGCTTACACCAGCACCTTCACAAGGTCTTTTGCTTTTGTTCTTGGGTTGATATGCACATGTCTGACCAAAGCAAGTTCATCTCTGGTACATAGAACCTGTACTTCCTGAGCGGTATGATGGCTGGACATTCCCATCTTGCGTATAATTGTTTGTACAGATGAACGAGCCACCTCCAGGTATCTGGAAATTGCAGCCAAAGATGAACCAGACTTGTGCAGTCCACAACTCTTCCCGAGATCTTGGCTGATTTTTAACTTTCCCATGATGCTACACGAAGAAGCAGTATGTTTTTAGGTGTGCACTAACATACATCCACAGGTGTGTCTCTAACTCAGATGTTGCCAATAAACCAAAGTAAGGGCTCATTCACATGACCGTTCCGTCTGTCCTGGTCAGTTCCAGTTTTTTTGCGGACCCACGGACAGGACCAGCTTTTCAATGTCTTTTGTGTAGGATTGGATGGCACACGGAAGAACTTCCGTGTGCATCCGATCCTACAATAAAACACATTGGATGCCGTATGTCCGTTCCGTTATTATGGAACATGTCTTATTCTGTTCTGTAATAACGGACCGTGACTCATTACGAGTCAATGGGCCCGCAAAATCCCTGGAAGCCAGACGGAAGCACTTCCGTGTGACCTCCGTCGGGTGCCCGTGCAGTCTGTGTCTCGTCCAGCCCCGCGGCTGCTTACACTGCAGTGTGTCAGTGTCTGCCCGTACTGTAGTGTCAGCAGCTTCTCACACTACAGTGCGGGCAGCGGCGAAGATGATGAGCGCTGCTGTCAGGAGGTTAGATGAGATCATTACCTGCTGTGACGATCTCCTGTACTCCTGACGTCAGCGCTGTCACTGACTTCTATGCCCGCCACATTCTCACATCACGTCTCGCGAGCAGCCAGAGACTGTCACTAGCGGTGACGTCACGTCGCGATTCTTTGCTTTGAACGGGGCGGGCATAGAAGTCAGGAGTGCAGGAGATCGTCACAACAGGTAATGATCTCAGCTAACCTCCTGACAGCAGCGCTCGTCATCCCCTGCAGTGACCTGGGCTGACCTATTGATGTTAGCTCAGGTCACTGCACTGGTCTCCCAGCCAATGAGGAACATTCTGTTCTTCATTGACTGGGACAGTGACAATGGTATGGATCGTTGTGGGACCCCCTTATAGGATTACGCCGGACCCGGATTTGATTGTTCTTTTCAATAAATTGGTTAAAGAGGGAATGGTTTGGGGACTGTTATTTCAAATAAAACTTTTTTTGTTGTTTATTTTTATTACTGACTGGGTTGTTGATGTCGGGTATCTGATAGACACGTGACATCAATAACCCCAGGGCTTGATGCCAGGTGACATTACACATCTGGCACCAACCCCATATATTACCCCGTTTACCACCGCACCAGGGCAACGGGATGAGTTGGGGCAAAGCGCCAGGATTGGCACATCTAATGGATGCGCCACTTCTGGGGCGGCTGTAGCCTGCTATTTTTAGGCTGGGGAGTGTCCAATAACAGTGTACCTTCCTAGTCTGAGAATCCCAGACCACAGCTGTCTGCTTTACCTTGGCTGGTGATCCAATATGGGGGGGACCCCTTGTTTTTATTTTTAAATTTTTTATTTAATTTAAAATAACAGTGTGGGGTGCCCTCTGTTTTGGATTACCAGCCAAGGTGAAGCTGCCAGCTGTGGTTTGCAGGCTGCAGCCGTTTGGTTTACCCTAGCTTGCTACAAAAGATAGGGGGGACCCCACGTCATTTTTTTTTTTTAATTATTTATTTTTTGGCTAAATACAAGGCTAGGCACCCTTTAGTGCCACATGAAAGTCACAAAAGGGTGCCAGCTTAGAATATGCAGGGGGGTGGGACATTATATATGTCTTTCTCATCTATCTATCTATCTCTCTCTCAATTAATTAATTCATTCATTCATCCATCCCTCTATCTCTCTGTCTCTATATCTATCTATCCATCTCTATAACTACTCATCTTTTTCTTTCTTGCTGCTTTCGTTTTTTGCGGTCCGCAAAAAAAAACCGGAAGGCACACGGATGACACAGGGACCGTATACGGAACGGATGCCACATGGATGCATCCGTGAAAAAAACGACCGTTTTTTTGCTGCCCGCAAAAACAGAACGGTCATGTGAATGTAGCCTAAATCAGAAGCATGTATTTTTTTTTTTCCTTAGTGATCATCCTCATTTTTTAATAAATTCTCAATAAAATGCATGTTTGATTACTTTGTTTGGCTTATTACTCATAGAACATTATCTAGATACTAGAAGGTGGCCCGATTCTAACGCATCGGGTATTCTAGAATTTATTGTGTAGTTAATGTATGTTTTTTGTTATATATATCGATGTTGTTGTGTGTAGTTGCCAGTGTTTGTGTAGGGCACTGTAAATGTTCTGGGTGTTGTCTGGGTGGGGGTGTGTGTGAGAGCGGTGTTGTATGTGTGTTGCGTTGTTTATGGAGCGCTGTGTGTCTACAGCGTTCTGTGTGTGTGGTGCTGTGTGTGTTGCGCGGTTTGTGTGGGTGTGGAGTACGTTTGTGTGTTTTGGGGGAGGTATGTTTTGTGCAGTGTGTGTGTTGCGCGGTATGTGCGTATATTTGTGTTTGCCGCGGTGTTTGTGTGTTGGGTGTTTGTGTGTGTGTGCGGCGTTGTCTGTGTGTGGGTGTCTGTGTGTGGGTGTCTGTGTGTGGGTGTCTGTGTGTGGGTGTCTGTGTGTGGGTGTCTGTGTGTGGGTGTCTGTGTGTGGGTGTCTGTGTGTGGGTGTCTGTGTGTGGGTGTCTGTGTGTGGGTGTCTGTGTGTGGGTGTCTGTGTGTGGGTGTCTGTGTGTGGGTGTCTGTGTGTGGGTGTCTGTGTGTGGGTGTCTGTGTGTGGGTGTCTGTGTGTGGGTGTCTGTGTGTGGGTGTCTGTGTGTGGGTGTCTGTGTGTGGGTGTCTGTGTGTGGGTGTCTGTGCGTGGGTGTCTGTGCGTGGGTGTCTGTGCGTGGGTGTCTGTGCGTGGGTGTCTGTGCGTGGGTGTCTGTGCGTGGGTGTCTGTGCGTGGGTGTCTGTGCAGGGCGGTGTTTGTGGTTCCCAGTGTGTGTGTGGCGCTGTGTGTGTGTTTTGGGGGGAGGTGTGCACCCCCATCGTGCTCCATCCCCCATGCTGCGCACCCCCCATCGTGCTCCATCCCCCATGCTGCGCACCCCCCATCGTGCTCCATCCCCCATGCTGCGCACCCCCCATCGTGCTCCATCCACCATCGTGCTCCATCCCCCATGCTGCGCACTCCCCATCGTGCTCCATCCCCCATGCTGCGCACCCCCCATCGTGCTCCATCCCCCATGCTGCGCATCCCCCATCGTGCTCCATCCCCCATGCTGCGCACCCCCCATCGTGCTCCATCCCCCATGCTGCGCATCCCCCATCGTGCTCCATCCCCCATGTTGCGCACCCCCCATCGTGCTCCATCCCCCATGCTGCGCACTCCCCATCGTGCTCCACAGTCACACATCAGACAGTATACACGCACACATCTGATCGCATACACTCACACCCCACTTCTCCCTGTGCCCTCCGGTGGGCGGTCCCAGCAGCTGTGCTGCACGCCGTGCTCCTCTGCCGACACTCACAGATCCGATCGCATACACGCACACACCCGATCGCATACACGCACACACCCGATCGCATACACGCACATACTCGATCGCATACATGCACACACACACACTGACGATATCGCATATACGCGCTCACACACTCACAACATCCGGAGATACCACATGCTTCCGGCCATGTGATCCTCCGGCAGGTCCTGGAAGGTCACTGCACGCACAGTATAGCCGCCGAGAAGTAAGCAATATCACTGGATGTTGTTGTGTGTGGATGCGATCTGATGTGTGTGTGTGTCTGTTCTTATGTGTGTGTGCGTGTGTGTATGTGTGTGTTCCGCCGCTGCAGGACCTTGATGCGCTCACCTGCTCCCGGTCGGCGTCTGGTGAGTATGACTGCGGGGTCTTCTTTCTTCTGTCTTCTCTCTTCTGGGGGTGCCCGCTACCTATAATGAAGTGTCTTGCAGTGTCTTTAACTCTTTCACCGCTGCATGACACTTCATTATTGACCGCAGCATATGCCGGCTCCCTGCACATGTGTACCGGGAGCCGGTGTACGCTGGAGCGGGGCTGAGCGGGCGAGGCGTCACCGTATGCCGGCTCCCTGCACATGTGTACCGGGAGCCGGTGTACGCTGGAGCGGGCGATGCGTGCGGAGGTCCAGGGCGAGCGGCTAATCCATGTGGGGGGCAGGGCCAGACCGAGGCGAGCGGCCAATCCGTGGGGGGGGGGCGGAGCCAGGCCGAGCCCAGAGCGGCTAATCCATGTGGGGGCGGGGCCAGGCCGAGGCGAGCTGCCAATCCGTGGGGGGGGCGGGGCCAGGCCGAGCCCAGCGGCCAATCCGACAGTTGTCACTTTTATTACACTTACGGTGACACTGTCACGTGACACAATTTTGGAGCAAGACAGACAGACAGAATAAGGCAATTATATATATAGATTTCTGACCTTTTTCTGAGTAAGCCCCTTTTTTGTAGTGGCTATACATCAGGTTCTCTTTTAAATACCACTGTCAATCACGACTGCAGCATCTAAATGGTTAAAAGACCCCCTTTGACAGGATTACCCCAATGTAATCTCGGGTGCCAGTCGTTACCATGGTATCTCAAGGTCATCTCCTAACCCCAGGGTACAGTGGCCTGTTGGATCCTACTGTAACATGTCAGCTTCTCTGTGATGCTGTGTGCATGCATCCCGGTTTCAGAGAGGCTCACTGCGCATGATCTAAAGTCGTCCGCACTTCCGGTCATGCGCACTACACCCGGCTTCAGAGTAGTGCGCGTGACCGAATGTGCGGACGACTTCTGACCATGCACAGTGAGTCTCTCTGAAGCCGGGACGCATGCACACAGCATCAGAGAAGCTTAATGCTGAAAGGAACAAATCTGCTTTATATAGCGCTAGCAAAGACACTGCTTTTTTTAAAGCATGTTATCATGCCCACAAGGGTGTGATAACATCCTTAGCGGGCCGACTTATCAGGGGAATAAAAGTCCCTGCGACTATTCACAGGCCTAATTAGTATTCGGAAAATGAACCTTAGGCCCTTTGCGCACGCTGCGGTTTTTGCTGCATGAATTGCTGCAGAAAATGTTCATAACGTTTCTGCAGTCCTTTCCCACTGCGTTTTTTCCCCTACAGGTTTTGCTGTAGAATTTCTGCAGCAAAAAGAATGAGCATGTCACTTCTTTTCCGCAGGTACCTGCAGTATTTTACACCATTGACTGTAATTCAATCATGAAATACCGCAGGGAATAACGCAGGTAGCAAATTATGTGCGTTTCATTGCGTTATTTCGCATTTTTCGGAACATAGTGTTCATCACTTCCCTACGTTTTGCAAGGAAGTGATGTCATTAGGACAGGAAGAGGAAATGAGCAGAGAGTAAATACACACATATCACACTCATACACAGACCCATACATATATAATGCACAGACACACAGAAATCAGAAACATACATATTAAAAATAAAAAAGGAAAAAAAAAACACGGGTCTGTCATTTTTTTATAGTCCAGCCAAAGTAAGCACACAGCAGGGGCCTAGTATTCTCAGGCTGGGGAGGGCGAGGTTCATGGTTATTTCCCCCCTCTCCCACAGCCAAGAATATCAGCCCGCAGCTGCCCCGAGAATGTCGCATCCATTATGCGACAGTCCCGGCGTGTTACCGCCTCTTCCCGATTACTGTGATGCGGTGGCAATCGGGGTAATAAGGAGTTAATGGCAGCCCATAGCTGCCACTAAGTCCAAGATTAGTAATGGCAGCGTCTGCCACGCCAGTACTAATCTGTAAGTGAAAGTAAATAAACACACACATCGGAAAATCCTTTATTTGAAATAAAACACCAAAAATCCCCCTCTTTCACCACTTTATTAACCTCTCAAACACCCAGGTCTGACGTAATCGACACGAGGCCCCACGACGTTTGCATACTGATCCAGCGACGTCTGAGACATAGTACTCAATGCAGCCTCGTTCCTTGAATGATGCTGCAGGAGTAACTCCAGGAACTCCAGTTTTTCACGGTCGGTGATGTCAACAGATTACCGCTTGCAAGAACTTCAGGGCCTCACGAGCGGTAATAGTGACGTCACCAACCTGCAGTGACCCTGCGAGAACTCGGATCCAAGGTCCCGCAGGGTGACTGCTCTATCACAAATACTGTAGTGGGGGGGAGGGGAAGAAACACATCAGAAATAAAGGCTGTAATTATCTATCTATCTATCCATCCCGCTATCCATCTAGCCATCCATCCATCACTCTACCGTATCTATCCCTTCTATCTCTCCATCTATCTATCCATTATCTATCCCTCTATCTATCTACAGTATCTATCCATCTATCTAAGAAGAAAAAGGAAATGACACACATTTTTTTTTTTTTTTTTTTTTAAACGTGCTTTATTGCATTGAAGGCATAAAAAACACAGGTACCACCCACGGAAAAACCGCGGGTGTGTTATTACCACGGTTTTTGCCGCGGGTCTGGTATTCTGCCAGAGGGTGCGGATTTTTCTTAAGAAAAGTCAATTTTCTAGTGCGCACATAGCTTTATAAATTCATTTTTTTAAACATTGTTTTTTGACAATAGCATTAGACAGGGATGGTTATACAGTGAATTCTGGCCCACACGTGCTTGCTGCCAGATTAGAGGACATAGGAGACCTGACACGTTCCCTTTAACTGACAAATTTGCAGCTAATAAAAAATATATACCGTATTTTTCGTTTTATAAGATGCATCGGATTATAAGACGCACCCCAAAGTTAGAGATGAAAAAAAGGTAAAAAAAAAAAGCATGCCCGCACAGAGTGACAGCGAGCAGGCCGCCCGCCCGCACAGAGAGGCAGCTGGCACCAACAGGCACCCGGCTGCCCGCACGCAGCCACAGGCACCCGGCTGCCCGCACGCAGCCACAGGCACCCGGCTGCCCGCACGCAGCCACAGGCACCCGGCTGCCCGCACGCAGCCACAGGTACCCGGCCGCCCGCAAGCAGCCACAGGCACCCGGTAGCCGCACAGACAGCCCCCCGGTAAGTTATATTTGGATTTTAATATGCGTCTCTCATTTTCCTCCCAAATTTTTGAAAGGAAAAGTGCGTCTTATAATCCGAAAAATACGATATATTTTTACCACTGAAATATTATTTTTCCACATCCAAAATGTTAAACTTTCTTAGACACCTGTGGGTTTAAAATACTCTTTACACCCCCCGATGAATTCCTTAAGCACTGAAGTTTCCATTATGGGGGGTCACCTTTGGAGGTTTCTGCTGATAAAGCACCTCAGGGGCTCGGCTAATTGAGGCCACAATCTATTAAAGGGAACCTGTCAGGTGCAATATGAACCCAGAACCACAAGCAGTTCTGCGTGCATAATGCTATTCCCTGCCTAACCGTTCCATTATACACTAGCATAGATAAAGAGGTCTTTAGAAAAATTATTTCTATAGATCTTGTATGGTAATGAGCGAGGGCAGTAGCCCCAAGGGCGTTTCTTCCCTTGCTAGTCGCCTCCTTTAGCATGTTAGTACGTCCCTGTGGGTGTGCTAACATGCTAATGAATATGCAGCGTCAGAGGATGATCTCACCTCTCCGCCGCCATCGCCGCTTGATGCTGGATTTCAGCTCAGTGTGCATTCGGTCATGCGCACTACTTCAGTTTGAACCCAGGAAGCATACACCTTGCTTCATAGTTTGCGTGACCCAAACTCCAGGGTCATGCGCACTGACCCGAAATCCAGCGTTGGACGTGATGGCAGCGGAGAGGTGAGTGAGATCATCCTCAGATGCTGTGCATTCATTAGCATGTTACCACGCCCACAGGGACATGCTAGCATGCTAAAGGGAAGCAACGCCCTTGGGTCTACTGCCCTCGCTCATTACCATACGATATAAGATCTTTAGAAATACTTTTTCCTAAAGCGCTCTTTATCTATGCTAGTGTATAATGGGACGGTTAGGCAGGGATTAGCAATATGCATCCAGAACTGCTCGTGGTTCTGGGTGCATATTGCACCTGATAGGTTCCCTTTAAAATGGAATCTGTGTTTTAAAAGCCAAGTCCTTTCCATCCAATCCTTGCCGTCTGCTCAAACAGTAGTTCATAACCACATATGGGGTACTGCCACATCGGGTAAAAATGATATAACAAATTGTCCTGTCCATTTTCTCCTATTATCCCTCTTGTAGATTATAAATTTGGTGCCAAATCAGTATTTTAGTTGAAAAAATGTAATTTCTTCAGCGCTCTATTGGGAGACCCAGACGATTGGGGTATAGCTACTGCCCTCCGGAGGCCACACAAAGCACTACACTAAAAAGTGCAAGGCCCCTCCCCTTCTGGCTATACCCCCCCGTGGTATCACGGGTTCTCCAGTTTTCAAGCTTTGTGCGAAGGAGGTCAGATATCCACGCATAGCTCCACAGATTTTAGTCAGCAGTAGCTGCTGACTATTTCGGATGGAAGAAAAGAGGGCCCATATAGGGCCCCCAGCATGCTCCCTTCTCACCCGTGGATGGTGTTGTAAGGTTGAGGTACCTATTGCTGGTACAGGGGCTGGAGCCCCACATGCTGTTTTCCTTCCACATCCCCTTGTAGGGCTCTGTGGAAGTGGGATCCTGCCGGCCTCTAAGCTCTGACGCCGGGCTCCATCCACAGACCCATAGCACCTGATGGATTCGGAGCAGGAGTACAATCAGGGACATGGCCCTGCATCATACAGGTACTCTGTGTCCCCGGCAGGCACAGACACACTCCGGGCTGGCTGGGTGTTGTAGTGCGCCGGGGACCGTAACGATGGAGTTGGTGTTCCTGCAGTTTACTGGGGGACTTTTGTGTTGTGGGAACGCAGCGCCGACCCCCACTGGACCGGCGGCGCTGCTGTGACTTGTAGTGCGCCGGGGACACGCCGACCGCGCTTTTACGGCGGCGGCGTTTATAAATCCAGTCCCCGGCTTTTGCGGCCTAGTGCCGCTTCGTTCCCGCCCCCACCCTGTCAATCAGGGTAGGGGAGAGACGCTGTTTCACGGCAGCGACGAGGGCTGGAGCCTGATTTACATGCTCCAGCCCTCTCACTTGGCACAGAGGGAAGCAGGCTTCCCGCTCTTAGTCAGGAACGCCCAGGGCCCGCCCCCCCTCCTCTCCAGGACGCCGGCAGCCATTACACGTGCGGTCTGGCTGGAGGAGGGACGCAAGGCTCTGGGAGACCTGGACTAGGGGGCTTTGGAGATCACACACCCGCTCTTAAGCGGGCGGTAAGCGGCATTTCAGCTGGCCCCTCTAGTGCCTCAGTGTGTATTGGTGTACTGTGTCACCAGATATATATATTTGTTTATTTCTTGCACTGTGAGGTCGCTTCCTGGCTGGATACCCCAGATCGCTCTGAGGAGGCAGCAACATGTCATCCACAAAACGCAAGGCTGCCAAGGCTAGGGCTGTGTACACTGCGTGTGCTGCATGTGGGGCTGCTCTACCAGCAGGTTCCAAAGACCCCCATTGTGTGCAATGCTCAGATCCGGTGCTGCTTCGCCAGCCGGAGTCCGGAGAGGTAGTGACCCAGGCTGAGACGCTTGTAAGTCCTGCCCCGGTGTCAGGGACAGACTTTGCAGTTTTTGCTGATAGAATGTCTGTGACTATGACAAAAATCCTTGAATCTTTGCAATCCATGCCTGGGGCTCAGTCTATGGACACGGCGAGGTCTCTGTCCTCCAATCCCCCTCAGTTGGATTTAATCCAGACTGCAAGGGGGTCCCCGGCTTCCCAGGCTGAGTATTATGACTCAGATGATGGCCCCAGCCACCCTAAGCGAGCTCGCTGGGAAAGACCCTCAACGTCATCACACTGTTCAGGGTCTCAGCGCAATCAGTCGCTCTGTGATGCGTCTGAAGAGAGTGATCAGGAGTCTTATCCTGGAACCCCTCTCAATCTGGATACCCCGGATGGGGACGCCATGGTAAACGATCTTATCTCAGCCATCAATAGACTGTTAGATATTTCTCCCCCAGCCCCTTCAGCAGAGGAGGCAGCTGCAGAGCAGGAGAAGTTTCGTTTCCTATATCCCAAGCGTAAATTGAGTGCTTTTTTGGATCACTCTGATTTCAGAGAGTCAATCCAGAAACACGACGCTCATCCAGAAAGGCGTTTCTCTAAACGTTCTAAGGATACACGTTTTCCTTTTCCCCCTGATGTGGTCAAGCGCTGGACCCAGTGTCCAAAGGTAGACCCCCCGATTTCCAAGCTTGCAGCTAGATCCATAGTTGCAGTGGAGGATGGCGCTTCACTTAAGGATGCCAATGACAGACAGATGGACCTTTGGTTAAAATCTGTCTATGAAGCTATCGGCGCGTCGTTTGCTCCAGCATTCGCAGCCGTATGGGCACTCCAAGCTATTTCAGCTGGTTTAGCAAAAGTGGATGCTATCATACATCCAGCGGGGCCGCAAGTGGCGTCCCTTACCGCGCAGATGTCTGCGTTTGCGTCTTACGCTATCAATGCGGTGCTAGAATCTACCAGCCGCACCTCAATGGCGTCCGCCAATTCGGTAGTTTTGCGCAGAGCCTTGTGGTTAAAGGACTGGAAAGCAGATGCTGGTTCCAAAAAATGTTTAACCAGCCTGCCTTTATCTAGAGATAGACTGTTTGGCGAGCCATTGGCTGACATCATTAAACAGTCCAAGGGTAAAGACTCTTCCTTACCCCAGCCCAGATCAAGCAAACCTCAGCAGAAAAAATGACAGCAGAAGTTTCAGTCCTTTCGAGGTTCGGGCAAGACACAATTCTCCTCGTCCAAAGGGACTCAGAGGACGCAAAGAGTCTCAGATTCCTGGCGGGCTCACGCACGCCCCAAGAAAGCAAATGGAGGAACCGCTTCCAAAGCGGCTACCTCATGACTTCCAGCCCCCCCCTCCGCATCTCCGGTCGGGGGCAGGCTCTCCCGCTTTTCCGACATTTGGATGTCACAGGTCAAAGACCGGTGGGTGACAAACATTTTGTCTCGCGGGTACAGAATCGAGTTCAGTTCTCGTCCTCCAGCTCGGTTCTTCAGAACCTCCCCACATCCAGACCGAGCAGATGCCCTGCTGCAGGCGGTGGACTCCATGAGAGCGGAAGGAGTAGTGGTTCCTGTACCGCCTCAGGAACAAGGGCGAGGGTTTTACTCCAATCTCTTTGTGGTTCCAAAAAAGGACGGCTCGTTCCGTCCTGTTCTGGATCTAAAGCTGCTCAACAAACATGTGCACGCCAGGCGGTTCCGGATGGAAACCCTCCGCTCTGTCGTTGCCTCAATGTCTCAAGGAGACTTCCTTGCCTCAATAGACATCAAAGATGCTTATCTCCACGTGCCAATTGCTACAGAACATCAACGTTTTCTACGTTTTGTGATAGGAAACGACCATCTTCAGTTCGTAGCTCTGCCATTCGGCCTGGCGACAGCCCCCCGGGTCTTCACCAAGGTCATGGCGGCGGTGGTAGCAGTCTTGCACTCTCAGGGACACTCGGTGATCCCTTACCTAGACGATCTACTTGTCAAGGCACCCTCTCAAGAGGCATGCCAACTCAGTCTACTTGCTACGCTGGAGACTCTACAGACGTTCGGATGGATCATCAACTTTCCAAAGTCGAATCTGTCGCCGTCACAGTCACTAACGTATCTTGGCATGGAGTTCCATACTCGAGCAGCGAGAGTGAAGCTTCCGTTGAACAAGCAGCGGGCCCTACAGACAGGGGTGCAATCCCTCCTTCAGGGCCAGTCGCACCCCTTACGGCGCCTCATGCACTTCCTCGGGAAGATGGTGGCAGCCATGGAAGCAGTTCCCTTTGCGCAGTTTCATCTGCGCCCACTTCAATGGGACATTCTCCGCCAATGGGACGGGAAGTCAACGTCCCTGGACAGGAAAGTCTCTCTTTCCCAGACGGCCAAGGACTCTCTACAATGGTGGCTCCTGCCAACCTCATTGTCTCAGGGAAGATCCTTCCTGCCCCCATCCTGGGCAGTGGTCACGACAGATGCGAGTCTGTCAGGGTGGGGAGCAGTGTTTCTACACCACAGGGCTCAGGGGACGTGGACTCCGCAGGAGTCCACCCTTCAGATCAATGTTCTGGAGATCAGGGCAGTGTATCTTGCCCTACTAGCCTTTCAACAGTGGCTGGAAGGAAAGCAGATCCGAATCCAGTCGGACAACTCCACAGCGGTGGCATACATCAACCACCAAGGAGGGACGCGCAGTCGGCAAGCCTTCCAAGAAGTCCGGCGCATTCTAATGTGGGTGGAGGACACAGCATCCACCATATCCGCGGTTCACATCCCAGGCGTAGAAAACTGGGAAGCAGACTTCCTCAGTCGCCAGGGCATGGACGCAGGGGAATGGTCCCTTCACCCGGACGTGTTTCAGGAAATCTGTCGCCGATGGGGAGTGCCGGACGTCGACCTAATGGCGTCCCGGCACAACAACAAGGTCCCGGCATTCATGGCGAGGTCGCGCGATCAAAGAGCTCTGGCGGCAGACGCCTTGGTTCAAGATTGGTCGCAGTTCCGGCTCCCATACGTCTTCCCACCTCTGGCACTCTTGCCCAGAGTGTTACGCAAGATCAGATCCGATTGCGGCCGCGTCTTACTCGTCGCCCCAGACTGGCCGAGGAGATCGTGGTATCCGGATCTGTGGCATCTCACGGTCGGGCGACCGGGGTCACTGCCAGACCGACCAGACTTACTGTCCCAAGGGCCGTTTTTCCATCAGAATTCTGCGGCCCTGAACCTGACTGTGTGGCCATTGAGTCCTGGATCCTAGCGTCCGCAGGTTTATCTCAAAGAGTCGTAGCCACAATGAGACAAGCTAGGAAGTCAACGTCTGCTAAGATCTACCACAGAACGTGGAAGATTTTCTTATCCTGGTGCTCTGCACAGAGAGTATCCCCTTGGCCATTTGCATTGCCCACCTTTCTTTCCTTCCTGCAATCGGGGTTGGAAAAGGGCTTGTCGCTCAGCTCCCTTAAAGGACAAGTCTCGGCATTATCTGTGTTTTTTCAGAAGCGTCTAGCACGTCTTCCTAAGGTGCGCACGTTCCTACAGGGGGTCTGTCATATTGTGCCCCCGTACAAGCGGCCGTTAGATCCATGGGATCTGAACAGAGTACTAGTTGCTCTGCAAAAGCCGCCCTTCGAGCCTCTAAAGGACGTTTCCTTTTCTCGCCTGTCACAGAAAGTGGCGTTTCTTGTTGCGATCACATCGCTTCGGCGAGTGTCTGAGCTGGCAGCTCTGTCATCCAAGGCTCCGTTCCTGGTGTTCCACCAGGACAAGGTAGTGCTGCGCCCCATTCCGGAGTTTCTCCCTAAGGTCGTATCCTCGTTTCATCTTAATCAGGATATATCCTTGCCTTCCTTTTGTCCTCATCCGGTTCACCGGTATGAGAAAGACTTACGTTCGCTAGATCTGGTGAGAGCACTCAGAATCTACATTTCTCGCACGGCGCCCATCCGCCGTTCAGATGCACTTTTTGTCCTTGTCGCTGGCCAGCGCAAGGGGTTGCAGGCTTCTAAAGCCACCCTGGCTCGATGGATCAAAGAACCAATTCTGGAAGCCTACCGTTCTGCTGGACTTCCGGTTCCTTCAGGGCTAAAAGCCCACTCAACCAAAGCCGTGGGTGCGTCCTGGGCTTTGCGGCACCAGGCTTCGGCTCAACAGGTCTGCCAGGCAGCTACCTGGTCGAGTCTGCACACTTTCACCAAACATTATCAGGTGCATACCTATGCTTCGGCGGATGCCAGCTTAGGTAGAAGAGTCCTGCAGGCGGCAGTGACATCCCCGTAGGGGAGGGCTGTTTTGCAGCTCTAACATGAGGTATTTCTTTACCCACCCTGGGACAGCTTTTGGACGTCCCAATCGTCTGGGTCTCCCAATAGAGCGCTGAAGAAGAAGGGAATTTTGTTACTTACCGTAAATTCCTTTTCTTCTAGCTCTTATTGGGAGACCCAGCACCCGCCCTGTTGTCCTTCGGGATTTTTTTGTTGTTTGCGGGTACACATGTTGTTCATGTTGAATGGTTTTCAGTTCTCCGACGTTATTCGGAGTTAATTTGTTTAAACCAGTTATTGGCTTCCTCCTTCTTGCTTTGGCACTAAAACTGGAGAACCCGTGATACCACGGGGGGGTATAGCCAGAAGGGGAGGGGCCTTGCACTTTTTAGTGTAGTGCTTTGTGTGGCCTCCGGAGGGCAGTAGCTATACCCCAATCGTCTGGGTCTCCCAATAAGAGCTAGAAGAAAAGGAATTTACGGTAAGTAACAAAATTCCCTTCTTTTTGTTTTCATAACTACATGTTATAAAATTTTGTGGATCACCTGTAAGGTTAAAAATTCTCAATACACTACTAAATGTGATTGCTTGAGGGGTCTATTTTCCAAAGTGGGGGGGTCACTTGTGGGGGTTTCTGCTGTTTTGGTACCTCAGGGGCCCTGCAAAGATGACATGGTGCCAGCAGTCTGCCAGCCAAATTTACATTACAAGTACCAAATGTCACTCCTGTTTGTCAAAACAGAACATTTGACTACATTTGGGGTAACACTAAGCTCAGAAGGAAGTGGGTAGCAAACTGAGTGGTCGACTTTTTTGTGTTGCCTCTTGCAAAAGTAAAAAAAAATTTAGGGCTAAAGCAGCATTTTAGAGGGAAACATAATTTATTTTTTTTCATTCCACTTTTCGTTTCCACTGTGTAGCACCTGAAGGGTTAAAAGATTTTCTGATGGCAGTTTTGAATTATTTGAGGGGTGCAGTTTTTAAAATAGTCTGACTTTATGTATCATGAAAAACAGTCTCAGAATCACTGGCATTCGTTGAAGCGTAGAATTATTACAACATAAAGTGACACTGGTCAGATTTCCAAAATTTGGCCTGGTCATTAACCCCTTTACGACCTTGGACGTACCGGTATGTCAAAGGTCATGTTACTGCCTTTGATGCAGACTCACACTCTGAGCCAGCACTACACATTGTCTGACCTAACATGTGCCTCTAACAGCCACAGGTGGATTGGAGATCCGCCTGTGGCTGTTAATTAGTTAAATCCCGCTGACAATCTCTGACATTGGGCTTTAACACGCGGCAGCAGGGAGCGTGCCGTTACCCGCTCCTATTGGCGGCCCCATAACATCATTGAGGTGCAACAATGGGTTGTCATTACATTCAAGGGTCAGTTGATGACCCCTTTGTCTGTCATAATACAAGCTCTGTACAGCACAAACGATTGTATGATCGCATCTGAAAGTCCCCTAAGGGGACTTAGTAAAAACGATAAAAAGTGAGAAAAGAAATAGGAAAAAAAAGGCTACGGAAGTATAGTACTTTAACCCAGAAAGTCAGGTAATGAAATTAGCAGGGGCAAGTAATAAAACGTATACAATAACAGTGAAGTTTAAAGCGTTGTCCACTACTTTGACATTGATGGCTTATCCTTAGGATAGCTCATGAATGTCTGATCGGCCGGGGTCTGACACACCGCATCCCTGCCGATCAGCTAATAACAGTCCCGGCGGCTGCAGCAGGCTCCATCTTCTGATGTTGGCCGTGGCTGGTTTCTACACTTTCGCCTCCTATTGATTAGAATATGCAGTACCTGGCCGCTGTAAAAAGACGGAGCAGCTTCGGAACTTAGCCTTTGCCGCCACCGCCGGGGACTGAGGTCAACTGATTGGCGGGGGTGCGGCATGTCAGACCCTGGCCGATTAGACATTGATGACCTATCCTTAGGATAGGCCAGCAATGTCAAAGTAGTGGACAACCCCTTTAAAAAGACAAACATACATGTAATTATAATTCATAGTAAACAATGTGCAGCACTTAAGGACTAAAGACAAAGACACACTAAAACCCCAAATGTGCTCAGGGGTCAGCTTGCAAAAAAGCCCCCCTGGCAGCACTATTAATTGTATCAATAAAGGCACAGAGGTGCAGCATTAAACCAGAATATACTTAGAAACCAAGATATTTGAGTCCACCAATGAACCGTGTAGAGAGGTCCTAGGAGCACACTCACTGCGGACTACTGTTTAAGGCCTGTTTCAAACATCAGTGATTCTGGTACGTATGTGCTAGTTTTTATACGTACATGATTCACAGACATACGCAGACTCATTAAAATCAATGCGTCTGCGCACACATCAGTGATTTTTCACTGAACGTGTCTCTGTGCGGCGTACACGCGTGTGCTCCGCACGGAGTAATGTCCGTTTTTTTCTGGCATCACTGCTGTTCCACGGACCACTATGGTGTGATCCATGAAACATGTACCAGAAAAACACGGACATTGGAAATAAAAAGCATTTTCAACTCACCTGTCTCCAGCGACGCTCTCTGGCCTCTGCTGCCTGCAGCTTCCGAGCCGGCTAGTTATGGTCATGCATATTCATTTATGCACGACCCCGCAACCGGGAAGTAGGTGCAGCGGTGGCCGGAAGCACAGCAGAGCCGAAGAGTTCAGCACCACGAACAAGTGAGTTTATCGCCATGTGTAATAACGGATGACGGATCACTTATTATGGATTGCACATGGATAACCCACGTGTGACGTGAATCATGGCACACAGAGGGACAGATGCGTTTTTAACATGTAAGTGAAAAACGTCTGTGTTTTTCACTGACGTGTGAAACAAGCCTGAGGGGTAGTGTATGTCTGGGTAGTGTGTGTCTGGGTAGTATGGGCTCTCCCTGTTGAATCTGCACTATATTCTGCTTGGACTATCTTGTTGTACTATACAAGAGAGCCGGTGAGATCTTTCCAGAAATGATTTTCTCTACAGACGCGGTTTGTACACATGGGGTGGTGGCAGTTCGTAAATATCTAGGTTTATAAGTATATTGCACTTTAATTACATGTATGTTTGTTTTTTTTAAACTTGTACAGTAAAAGTTTTATTACTTGCTCCTGCTAATTTCATCACAAAAAATATGCCATAACACCGCCCCAGATCCTGAAAACGAAAACATTATGGGACTTGGAAAATGACGGCAAACCCATTGTTTTTTCCTTTTTTTTTTTTTTTTTTTTTTTTTTACATTAATGAAATATAACAAAAACTATACTTGTTTTGTATCTACGTACTCTTACTGACCTCCAGAATCATGGAGTTAAATAAAAAAACAAAATAATTGTGGAATTGCACTTTTTATGCAATTTCGCTACACTTGGATTTTTTTTCCCCGTTTTCTAGTAAACTATATGGTCAAATTAATGCTGTCCTTCCAAAATACAATTCATCCAGCAGAAAAGACGCCCTCATATGGCTACGGTGACTGAAAAAATAAAGTTATGGCCCTTGGAAAAAGGAGAGGAAAATACGAAAATGGAAAATAGCTGGCTGGTGAAGAGGTTAAAAGGTATATCCTGGACTTAAAAAAATAATGGAAAAAATGTGCTTAAGCACTAATGCGCAGGTAGTTGCTGCTTACCTGCCTGTTGTGCTTGACGCTGTTCTTCACCGACACTGAGCAGTTGGATTGCTCCTACCAGTAATTCAGTGGAGGCTTCTTTTCTTCTCTGCTCTGTAGACTGGTTGGAACTGCTGACATCATGCTGATTGACAGTCGGCTCACCGCTGCCTAACTGGAGGAGCCGACTGTCAATGAGCATGACATTAGCAGTTCCCACTCTGTTTACAGAGCAGAGCGGATGAGAATTCGGCGCTCTGTTGTTGTAACATCAGCGGAATGAACTAAATCGCTAGCAGGAGCTGTCTGTGACTGATCTGTGCCAGAGAAAAACGGCATCGGACACAATAGGAAGGTAGATAGCAACTACCTGTCAGTACTTAGTCACATTTAAATAGAAAAAAAGTCCTGGATATGCCCTTTAAAGGCCGTAATATGATTGATTCACTGATTTATTTTATTTATCTTTTTGTGGATTGTGTGATGGCACAAAAAAATCATGACATGTCCACTTTTCATCTGAGTCACAAATCAAAATCACCTACAGTGGGGAAAAGTATTTGATACACTGACGATTGTGCAAGTTTTCCCACCTACAAAGAATGGAAAGGTCTGTAATTTTTATCAAAGGTACACTTCAACTGTGACAGAGACAATAAAGAAAATATTCAGAAACTCACATTGTTTTTTAACTAATTAATTTGCATTTTGTTGTATGAAATAAGTATTGAATTCAATAGAAAAAAGAACTTAATATTTGGCACAGAAACCTTTGTTTTCAATTAGAGGTCAGATGTTTCCTGTAGTTCTTGACCAAGTTTGCACACACTGCAGCAGGAATTTTGGCCCACTCCTTCATACAGCTCTCCAGATCTTTCAGGTTTCGTGGGTGTCACTGGGCAACATTGAGTTTCAGCGCCCTGCAAAGATTTTGTATTGGGTTCAAGCCTGTAAACTGGCTAGGTCACCAGAACCTTGAAATGCTTCTTATGAAGCCACTTTTTTAGTTGCCCTGGCTGGATGTTTTGGGTCATTGTCCTGCTAGAAGGCTTGACCCATCTTCAATGCTCTTACCTGGGGAAGGAGGTTGCTGTCCAAAATCTCGCTATAAATGACTCCATCCATCCTCCCTTTAATACTGTGCAGTAGTCCTGTACCATTTGCAGAAAAGCATCTGCAAAGTATGATGTTTCCACCTCTATGCTTCACAATTGGAATGGTGTTCTACGGGTTGTACTCATTCTTCTTCCTCAAAACACAAGTGGAGTTGATACCAATAAGTTCTATTTTGGTCTCATCTGACCACATCATCCAGGTGGTTATTGATGAGCTTCAAACGGTCCTGGATATGTGCAGACGTGAGCAAAGGAACCTTGAGTGTCCTGCAGGATTTTAATCCATGACGGTGTAGTGTGTTACTAATGGTAATCTTTGAGACTGTGGCCCCTGCTTTCTTCAGGTCATTGACCAGATCCTCCCGTGTTCTGGGCTGATTCCTGCCCTCTCTCAGAATACCTCTTACACCATGAGGTGAGATGTTACATAGAGCTCCAGATCGAGTAAGATCTGGAGTCATCTTATGTTTCTTCCATTTTCTAATAATTGCGCCTACAGTTGTTGCCTTCTTACCAAGCTGCTTGCCTGTTGTCCTGTAGCCCATCCCAGCCTTGTGCAGGTCTATAATTTTGTCCCTGGTGTCCATAGACAGCTCTTTGGTCTTGGCCATGGTAGAAAAGGTTGGAGTATGATTGATAGGTGTGTTGGCAGGTGTCTTTTATACAGGTAACTAGTTCAAACAGGTGCAGTTAATACAGGTAATGAGTGCAGAGTAGGAGGGCTTCTCAAAGAAAAAATAACAGGTCTTTGAGAGCCAGAATTCTTGCTGTATGGTCGGTGATCAATACTTATTTCATACAATAAAATGAAAGTTAATTATTTACAAATTATACAATGTGATTTTCTAGATTTTCTTTTTTATTCTGTCTTTCACAATTGAAGTGTTCCTATGAAAAAAATTACAGATTTCTCCATTCTTTGTAGGTGGGGAAACTTAAATCTGCAGTGTATCAAATACTTTTTCCCCCACTGTAATATGTTGTCCATTTTGGCATTCTAATGGGTAGGAAAAGTCTTGCAAATTTTTTGATGTGTGAGAAAATCCCTGATTCCAATAATGGACACCGTGACCAAGTGTTTGTGAATTAGCTCATTGAGAAAAGTTTTTATCACGTGCAAGAAAGAACTGGACATCTGAATGGGGCCTCATACTGAAGCTTTTCTCTGAAACCTACTGTATAATAGGGCCTCAGACCGAAGCGTCTCCCACAGGGCTGTGGAGTCGGAGTCGGTATAAAATGGACCGACTGCGACTCCTAAAATATATAATAAATTGGGGTCAGCAGTGCAATGCAGAATGTGCTGAATATTTTTTCATAGGAATTTTGGAAAGTTATGAAATGTCCTATAAATGTCTGTTCTATTTCTGATCTAAGGCTACATTCACAAACAGCGTTTTTGCTGCGTTTTTTGAGGATACGTTTTTCATCTGCAAAAGCAGATCAGCTTTTTAAAAAACCGCATCACCTGAAAGGTTTTTGAGCTCATAGATAATGTTTTCAATAGCCAAAGCAGATTAGAAAAACGCCACATAAACTGACCTGCTCATTCTTTGTGAGGAGCCGTTATTGAGCGCAAAAACGGATCCTCACAAAACAATGTGTCTGAATGTCATATCTTGAAACCCATTGCCTTTGCTGGGATGCCCAGAGTCACTGCATTTCACTGAACTATTTTGCCATCAATATTCGATATGTTTGTGACAACAAAGAAATTGTTAGCAAGACACTGGCAGTAAAAGATACAAAAGCTCATCACACCAGCCAGTTTCTCCAGGCCTTAGTGGAAAAAGTTCTGCAAGATTACAACTCAAAAAAGAACGGGTTCTTGCTATTGTAACGGACAATGCTTCAAACAGAAGTACAATTAAACTGATAAATGAGAGTAATGAACAACAGCTAGAAGAAAATTTTAGGATTCAGTATGTGTGAGATGAAAGGCCACAGCGCTGTTCATGTAATTGAGAAACAAACAGATATTACAACAGAAGAACAGCAAAATGATACTTTAGAATTAGATGATCTTGTTGAAGCTGCTTCAAAACACTTTCATATTGATCACATGTGCTGTGTTGTGCATACGCTGCAGCTGGCAATAAGAGAGTCTGCAAGAGGGACATGCTGGAAATCTGATTGGAAAAGTGAGGAAATTGGTTATTGCAGCTAGAACCCCTAAAATTGATTCCATCTTGAAGAAACGTGCTGGGAAAGGGGCAATTGTCGATCAAGCCACTCGGTGGGGCAGCACTTATTTAATGATTGAGCGATTGCTTGAACTAAAACCATTTCTTATAGCTATGGCGAACCTTAAGGTAACCCTAAATGAAGGTCAATGGACACAGGTGGCTGAATTTAAGGAATTGCTTAATCACGCATTTACCGTGACTGGAAAATTACAAACTGAGGATTTAACTCCTGGCATTTTCATAAGGGAGTGGAAGTACTTGCTATTTTGCCTTTCCCAATGAGGAGGTTTAATCGCAGATGGCATTTCTGCTTTAATTAAATAGAGAGAGACACAGATATTGGAAAATAAAATTCTTCTGGCAGCTGTTTATGTGGACCCAGGTTATCGTATACTGCTTGATGATCAACAGCTTACTAAAGGAAAAGAAGCTCTAACTGAGGTAGCAGTTAGGACGACTGGCCTACAGGACTGCGAGGTGCATGAGGACTTGGGTCCTGACAGTGCTACTGCTGCCATATCTTCATCCTCATCAGATGAGGAGTTTAACTTTGACAAGTATTTGGATGACATGGAGCAGGCAAAACGTTGCCGCAAGGAAAAAGATTTCACTCCTTCTCCTATAGCAAGCAGATTGACCATATTTCAGCAACATTTTTCACTTGCTCTCAAAGAAATAGAAAAATTCAACCGTTGATCAAAACCGACTGTGCATGAGGCAATTCCTTTATACCCGAAAATTGTTAGAGATGTTGCCCATGTGTTTACGGCTTTGTCTCCAACCCAAGTTAGTGTAGAGAGGTGGTTCTCTAACCTTAAAATTATTAGGTCAGATCTGAGGTCATCTATGAAGGAGGATCATCTGATGGAGGCAATTCTATTTCTTACAACAAATTAATAGACTGCACAAATGTTATTTAGTATGTTTTTGTTGAAAACTTTTTTTTGCCACTTACATAGTTTTACATAGTGTTATAATATATATATACATACATTATATATATATATATATATATATATAAATATATATATACAAATACATACAGTGTATATATATGTATGTGTATGCATGTATATAATATATATATATATATATTATATATATATATATATATATATATATATATATATATAAAATTACATAGTGTATTACATATTTACAATTTATTACAGTTTTGTGTTCTAAAGTTGTATTCCAATAAATATATTTTATGTTCTATCTAAATCACTTGATTATTGTATCATAAAAATGATTAAATGTCTGATGTTCACATTGTACTACAATACATTTTTCACTTAAATATAAGCAATATATGTCGGAGTTGTAGAGTTGGTGCAAGGGAAATTGAGGAGTCTGAGTCGGAGTTGCAGGTTTGGCTTACCGACTCCACAGCCATGGTCTCCCACCACAAACCTACTTTATGGATCAGTATGTTCAGCTCTATAACCTGCTGCCTGCAGAGTGGGCTGTATTTTCAAAGTTACATTACCTTCCAAAATGTGAAAGCGATGCAGATGCAGTATCCGCAATTATGGGGTTATTGAGGTTGGATTTAAAGCACTACTCCATTCCAGTCCTCTGCCCCCTTTCTTATACTTTCCCTCTGCTGGCTTCACCATTTTTCAGCATAACTTGAGTCCCATGGCGCCATCTTGTGCTTGTAACTTCTGAATGCCCGGAAATCAGAAGTTATGTCACAAGCCCTTAATATGTCTACGAGAGCCATAACGATGCCAGAGTGAGACTCCCATAGACTTGTGTTGAGTTATTTTATTTTACTCACCTATATAGCGCTATTAATTCCACAGCGCTTCACAGACTTCATCCTCCGGTGTGCTTCATGAAACACTGGAGCTGCTGGTAGGTCACAAACTGCTGGAGATCGACAGGAGCAATGTTTATAGACTGTGAAGCTGTTGGAGGGTAAGTTTAAGACAGGGGTGATGGGACTTAGATTTGCAATAAAACCCCTCCAAAAAAACCTCTGGAGTGGTCCTTTTACATATGCTTATGTGAAATTGGTTCTAGGCCCTGCCTGATAAACATTTCCCATAATCTTCTACAATATACTTCTGCTTCTATTTAACAGGAATGAATGCTGCAGTGCGTGCTGTGACCCGGATGGCTATTTATGTTGGAGCCAAGGTTTTCCACGTTTATGAGGTATCTTACAGACTACACTCACGTCTCATCTATAAAGCATCCTCATGCCAATAGATATTCTGTAATGCTTATCTTCTGCTGAGTTGCGGTTTCAGCCTGTGGAGCTTCATGCACAGGGGCTTTAGAGCTGAATTGTCACTATGATTGTTGTCTGATACGGTAAGTTCTGGAAAGTGAAATGGTTGAGAAAAAGAGGAAAACCAACTCATCTGTGTGTTCAGGCTCGGGCGAGCATGGGGCAAGGAGCTCTGTATTTGTACCAAGATTAAAAAATTGTCAAATCCACATGTAATAAAGCAAAGGAAAAGCAACGCATTTCAGACGCACACAGACGTCCTTTATCAAAGCTAGCTGATGGATAAGTAAATGACAAATTGTCTCCGATCCTTTTCACTGTTAATGCCATCCGTGTGCTACGGTTCTCCATGGACCCATAGACTTGGTCCTTGTCATCTGTTCTGTCACAAACAGACATGTCTCCTTCTGTTCTACACACACACGGTACATATAAAAACATGAACATGTGAATAGCACCGTAAATTGTAACGATTACGTGCTGTATGTGTTGGAAAAAAAAACCGAGATACAACACAGACGTTTGTATGAGGCATAAGGCAGTATTCAGACAAATGGTCTTCCAGTTTTGTGTCTTCATATATTCTGTTTTTCACTGACTTTGGACTTGTGAAAACTATAAGTTTATGCTGTGATTTTTCTCAGCGCAAACTGACAATTTGCAGAAAATTGCAACTGTATGTTGGACATTGAGTTTAATGGGTCAGTGTTTAATGCTGGTGCTGACTGATCTATGGACAGCACTTGTGTATGGAAATCATTTTGTGCTCTTTTAGACTTCTGATTTTGGCCCGTTAAAAGGGTTTTGTCAAGATGAATTTTCAGAATGCACCACTCTTGGCCCAGACTTTCTGCTTTCCTGGGCGGTGCACTCCACTCCTGAAGACTGACAGTCCAGATTAGCAGCACACACCGCTGATCCTGAACTAAGCACTCTACTAGACTGCTAACAGAGGGAGCTTTGCCCCTGTAGCATGGGAGAAGCACAAGGGGGACTGAGGCTCACCAGATCCATCCAGCTTCAGAAAGAGGAGCTGGTTCTGAAGCATAATAGAGCTTGCTCATAACGCTTGCTCCTAGCCTAGTCGGCCGGCCATGTTTGGAGTTGTTAAAAAATATACTCTTAAATATATTTTTCTTTGAATACGCGATAAGACGCATGAAAAATTGACTACAAAATGTGTAAAAAATAAATGTAGTTTATATCTGATAAAAATGATTGTTAAATTATAAAGTTGCAGTTCAGTTACAGAAAAGGAAAAAAGATATACTTCATTAGCTTACGTAAAAAGTTCAATTAGTCTTTTCATGAGTTCCAGAGAGAGCGACCATATCTTGCTTCAACTTGGGTAAAAACAGGATCAAAGGAACAGACAGACATGCTTCTTAGATGCTGGATGGCTCAGCTTCAACATGTGTGGATTGACTCTCGGAGCAGGAGTGAGCAGCCACCCCCTCCCACCGTGTTATATGACAACTGTCCAATCCATATAGGGTGTTTCAACTGAACACAGTTCCACATGACATAATCACTAGAAGCTTCCAGAAGGAAGAATATATATATATAACTAGGTACCATGCTTATGTCAGCATCTATCCATACTTAATACAGATACCTTATTATTTATTTCTTATAAAAACTTTATCAATAAACTATGCCCTCCAACATAAACAGAACTGTGAACATATATGTCCTACTATAAAATATTTGATAACTAGATGTATTAATTTATTTATTTTTTTAAACATCTTTTTATTGAATTTTAACCGAATTTCTTTTACAATCTGCTCTTATACAAAGAGCATTTCATTGATGACATTATAATCAAAATAGTCCCGCCCACCCCTCCCCCCGCTCTGCGTGCGACCAGAAGCAACTTGAAATGGTAACTTATGTAATTGGTATGTGTCCATTGAGCAGTTCAAGAAGGTACCAAGAGGTCTGTCCAAACTGAGATTTAAGTCTATCCTTAAGCACTGTAGCCAAGTTAGGTATAAATAAAGACCATGTTTCAAAGAAACGCTTAGTCAACTTCTCCTTATTCGACAGTGCATCCAGCCAGTCCATTTTGAATATGAACATTAGTTTTGTTTGGATAAACGCTAGAGAGGGTGCTTCAGGATTTACCCAGAGATGTAGGATACTTTTCCTAGTGGCCGAGGCCCAAATAGTTAACATTGCCCTGGTACCTCTCGGAAGACTTTGTTGAGCCTCCTCCAACATGTTAAAAATCGCCCACTGTGGTGTCAGAGCAAACTGAATATTGTATGTGTTTTGTAAGACTGAGTGAACGCTTCTCCATACTCCCTGTATCTGAACACAGTCCCATAAGTGGTGAAACAGGTCAGTGTCTCTTATGCCACATTTAGAACAAGAGTATAAGGCATTTGTGTCCATTTTTGATTGAATTTTTGGAGTAATATATGCTCTATGTAGAATCATCAAGGCCATATTTGTGTAGCTACTGGACGACAGAAATTTACGTTGCAACAGCGTGGCTTGTAAAAAATCCTTTACCTCGAACTCTGGCATGTCTACCTTCCATCTTGCTGGACCTGTTGTTTTCCCCTCCCATGTCCAAACTGTACGCAACATTGAATAAACCTGACTAGTCGAGGACGCCTGGCTTCCTGCCCTCCTAAGAAAGTTATCCACACTTCCTCCAAGATCTCCCTTTGGCTTGTCAACAAGATATTTTTGTGCCAAGCTACGCGCCTGAAGAAAAAGAAAAGGCTGACCCACAAAAGCTGGAAATCGGTGTGCCGCCTTCTCGTAAGAAAGCAACGACCAATCAGGCTCCATTAGATCTGCAGCATAAGCACAACCCTGCATTGGCAATGTTTCATAAATCCTCGGAGGGCGACCCTGGAGGAATCTCGGATTTCCAATAAAGGGTTGAAATGGGGAACTTGAAGTGTTAATTTTACCAAGTTTCCTCACCTTCCTCCACGTTAGTATAGTATGCCATAGTGTTGGATGATCCCTAACCTCACTCGGTATTTCCTCGTTCCCTAAATGCAGCAATGCTGTTAACGAGACTTGTGAACATAGCTGTTGTTCCAATTGTACGTTGACAAAGTGAGATACTCCTCGCACCCAGTCCACCACATATCTAAAATTTGCTGCTAGATTATATCTGCCCAGATCTGGAAGATTTATGCCCCCTGCCCCTTTTGGTAATTGAAGCTTGATTAAGCTGATCCTAGTACGCCCCTTGTGCCCCCAAATGAATTTTCCAAAGGATGAATTTAGTAGCTTAATATCTGATTTGCGTAGAAGCAACGGGAGAGTCTGAAATAAGAACATTATTTTGGGGAATGCTACCATTTTAATTAAGTGACATCGGCCCGAAAAGGATATTTTCAGATGTTTCCAAGATTGGAGTAGATGTATTAATGAATTTATAAGAGGCTTATAATTAATTTGATATAGTAACAAGGGGTTTGCTGGGAGCTGAATCCCCAAATATTTAATGGACCTGGTACACCACTGGAAGGGAAATAAGTTGTTATCAATTTTACCCGATTTGTACATTGCCAATGCCTCAGTTTTTTTGTAATTTACCCTGAAGCCTGAGGCCTTTCCAAAATTATTCAATGTGATCATTATCTCTGGAATCGCTTGAGAGGGATTGGCAATAAACAATAAAATATCATCGGCAAAAGCCAAAAGTTTAATTGTTGTCCCACCGACTCTCATGCCCTGAAATATTGCTAAATTATGTAGGGTCCTCAACATTGGGTCCAGAGCCAAATTAAACAATAAAGGTGACAAGGGACACCCCTGCCTCGTTCCCCTCTGTACCTCAAATGGCTCAGAGAATGTATTATTTATAGATAGTCTGGATTTGGGTTCTGTGTATATCATCTTGACTGCTTCGCAAAACCAGGATCCCACCTGGCGACATGCCAAAAGATTATGTAAATAGGCCCAAGAGACCCTGTCAAAGGCCTTGTCCGCATCAAGGCTAACTACTATATGTTTGGTACATCTATGCTTCCTGCTATAAGAGATAGCCCCAATAGCCGTCCTGATGTTATAGGTGATGGATTTCCCATGCACGAATCCCGTTTGGAAGGGCAGAATAAGATCTGGAATCACTTGTTGTAATCTACCAGCTAGTATTTTAGTAAAGATTTTAAAATCAGAGTTGAGTAATGAGATGGGTCTGTATCCCTCCACCTGTAGTGGGTCTTTTCCTGACTTAGGTAATACTATATAATGTTTGCCTCATTGAACCTGTCAGGAATTATTCTATCTGTGACTATCTTATTATACACTGCACATAGATGAGGACCGATAGAGGCTCCCAAGATCTTATAATATTCGTTACTAAATCCGTCGGGCCCTGGGCTTTTGGCTAGTTTAAGAGTGCCAATAGTTTTTACTATTTCTGTAATATTTATAGGGGCGTTTAGTACTACTCTTTGTTCCTCTGTCAAGATGGGCGCTACGGTACCATGGATAAAATCAGCTTCCCCGTCAACCTCCCTCGGTTCCGCCTCATACAGCGAGCCAAAGAATGCCCTGAACTCCTCCACTATTTCCTCATCTTTTGTTACCATGGTACCATCTTTCTTTTTAATTTTGTGGATTCTAGTGGTGGTTCTAAAGGGTTTGGTTAAAGAAGCTAGTAATTTCCCAGGTTTGTTGCCCCATTTAAAGTATTTATGTTTCTGATAGTCCAGGTTACTAAGTGCCATCTCATGGGCCAAGGTGTCCGCCACCTCCTTGGCCTCTAAGAAATGTTGTTTTGTCGCATCCGTGTTGTTATTTTTAAAATCTTTATATGCCTGCGTGAGAAGTTTTTGTGCTGATATATAGTTTGTTCCAGGAGCTTTTTTCTCTTATGGCTGACATATGAAATTATCTGACCTCTTACTACTGCCTTGGAGGCAGCCCAATACAAACCAGCGTCCCCACTATGCTCGTGATTATCATTCTCATATAAGCTCCAGTAGTTTTGTAAAGAAGCTTTGAAATCCTCAGATTGATATAAATATGAAGGAAACCTCCACCTTCTTTCCCGTAGTATTGTGGTAGATAATAACAAATTAAAAGTAACCAGTGCATGATCCGAAATACAGATGTCTAGGATGTTGGAGGAAAGTAAATGTGGCATCAGTGCTGGGCTTAGTAGCCAATAGTCAATCCGTGTATGTAAGTCATGGACATGTGAATAAAATGTATAATCTTTATATATTGGGTGCTGCATGCGCCATGTGTCTATTAGTCCCAATTGATTGACGAGATATTGCAAACCACTATGGAGCGCCAATAGAGGAGATGGCTGGGGACTTGACCTGTCTAAAATTCCATCATGAGCCTCGTTGAAATCTCCGCCTACAATTAAATTAGTCATATCCCAACCTGTGATACTTTCGATCAATCTGTCTCTGAACTGTGGATCAGGAATATTTGGTGCATATATGTTTGCTAGGTTGTAGATAGTGCCCTCTATCTTCACTTTCACCAATAATAATCTCCCCATAGGGTCCTCTGAAACCTCCAGAACTTCATGACTAATATGCTTATTGATCAATATAGCTACCCCTCTTTGTTTTCTCGTAAATGACGCTTCTGCGCATACGGCATATTTTCTGCTGTGAAGAAATGGGTGATTGCCCTTCATCCAGTGTGTTTCCTGTAAGAAGACAATATGGCAATTTAAACGATGTAGATAATTTCTTTTTTCCTCTTAATTGGAGAGTTTAACCCGTTAACATTCCAGGAGCTCCAATACAGCGATTTAATCGTGGACACATTTGTGCTCTCTGTGTTAGTCATTTATCCTATTCCAGAAAGCGGAATTAATTGTAAAATTATAAACAACCTATTTGGGTTCCCTCGTCCATCCCAGCGAGTAAACGCGACAACCCATATTGACAAATCTCCGGGCCCGGATGGCATACACCCCAGAGTACTACAGGAATTGAGTTCTGTGATAGATAGACCATTATTTTTAATCTTCTCAGATTCCTTAATAACAGGGTCGGTACCGCAGGACTGGCGCATAGCAAATGTGGTGCCAATATTCAAAAAGGGGACAAAAACTGAGCCGGGAAATTATAGGCCGGTAAGTTTAACCTCTACGGTTGGTAAAATCCGTGAGGGTTTCTTGAGAGATGCTATACTGGAGTATCTCAAGAAAAATAACCTTATGACAGAGTATCAACATGGGTTTATGAGGGATCGATCCTGTCAAACTAATTTGATCAGCTTCTATGAAGAGGTAAGTTCAAGCCTGGACCAGGGAAATGCAGTGGATGTTGTGTATATGGACTTTTCAAAAGCTTTTGATACGGTGCCACACAAAAGGTTGGTACATAAAATGAGAATAATGGGGATAGGGGAAAATATGTGTAACTGGGTTAATAACTGGCTCAGTGATAGGAAACAAAGGGTGGTTATTAATGGTACGTACTCGGACTGGGTCTCAGTTCATAGTGGGGTACCACAGGGGTCAGTATTGGGCCCGCTTCTTTTCAACATATTTATAAATGACCTTGTTGGGGGCATGCGGAGTAGAATTTCAATATTTGCAGATGATACTAAACTCTGCAGGGTAATCAATACAGAGGAGGATAATTTTATATTACAGGGAGATTTATGTAAATTGGAGGATTGGGCTGAGAAGTGGCAATTGAAGTTTAATGTAGATAAATGTAAGGTCATGCACTTGGGTAGAGGAAATAACATTTATGATTATGTACTTAATTGTAGAACACTGGGTAAAACAGACACAGAAAAAGACTTGGGTGTATGGGTGGATGGTAAACTTCACTTTAGTGGCCAGTGTCAGGCAGCTGCTGTCAGGGCTAATAAAATAATGGGATGTATTAAAAGAGGTATAAGTGTTCATGAAAAAAATATAGTTCTACCTCTGTACAAGTCACTAGTGCGACCGCACTTAGAATACTGTGTACAATTCTGGTCACCGATATATAAGAAGGACATAGCTGAACTGGAGAGGGTGCAGAGAAGAGCGACCAAGATTATTAGAGGAATGGGTGGGCTGCAATACCAAGACAGGTTATTAAACTTGGGGTTATTTAGTCTGGAAAAACGAAGGCTTAGGGGGGATCTAATCACAATGTATAAATATATGAGGGGACAGTACAGAGACCTTTCCAAAGATCTTTTTACACCTAGGCCTGCGACTGGAACACGGGGGCATCCGCTACGTCTTGAGGAAAGAAGGTTTAATCATAATCACAGACGAGGATTCTTTACTGTACGAGCAGTGAGACTATGGATCTCTCTGCCGCATGATGTTGTAATGAGTGATTCACTACTAACATTTAAGCAGAGCCTGGATGCCTTTCTTGAAAAATGTAATATTACCAGTTATGTATATTAGATTTTATGACAGGGTATTGATCCAGGGAACTAGTCTGATTGCCGGATGTGGACGAAGGAAGGAAATTTTTTCCCCATTGGAACTTGTTTGCCAGATTGGGTTTTTTTTTTTTTTTTTTTGCCTTAACCTGGATCAACATGTTAGGCTACGGGTTGAACTAGATGGACTTAGAGTCTCCCTTCAACCTTAAAAACTATGATACTATGATACTATGATATGAGAGCTAAACTAAAGGTACGCACGCAGAGCCCCCTAACCCCTTCCCATCTAAACAAAAACCTTAATCTAATGGCAATGTCACCTGCCTCTCTGGCAGTCCTGACACTGAAAAAAAAAAGGAAAAACAGAATGAACATCAGAACTGTAGCACAGTGACGTCTCCGATTTAAGTGTCTATGTTGAGTGCTGGCGAAGCTCCATTTTCCTGAAGAAGGTAATTTAAAGCCAACTTAGGATCTTCAAAAGTCCAATTCTTTCCCCCTGTAGTGAAGCGTAGAACATCAGGATACAGTAGACTGAAGCGAATATTTTTTTCCGCCAATAGTTTGCATACTGGATTGAAGGCTTTGCGTCTTGTTGTCAAGGCTGCTGAGTAATCTTGGAACAAAAGCAGTTTAGAGTTATTGTAGGTAAGTGAGCGATTCTTTTCTAAATGCTGTCAGCAATCTGATCTTGTCTTGGAAGTCCAGGACCTTAAAAATTACTTGTCTGGGTCTGACCTCTCCATCATTTCGAGGTGGGCCCACTCTGTGGGCCCTTTCAATAGCAATTGGCCTCGACTTTAGATCCAATTTCAAAGCTCCTGGTAGCCATTCTGAAGTGAGTTTCAGTAGATCAGCTTGCCGAACCGATTCAGGGACGCCCACCAACCTTAAATTATTGCGTCTAGACCTGTTTTCAAGATCATCTACCTTGTCTAGCAATACAGCAATGTCCTTATTCCTGCTCTCCAGCATCTCTGAAATTTCCTTTACAGAGTCCTCCATGTCAGAGACCCTCTGCTCCACATCTCTTAGCCTTGAACCCTGGGCATTAACTTGGGTGACTATAACGTCTAATGAAGACTGGAAGGCTGCCAGCCGCCCATCAATCACCGGCATCAAGAGATCCGTGATGGCCTTAGCAGTGGCCTGGGGTGGGTCTGTAGTTGCCTCAGGGGAAGCCCCTGGTGATGGGGGTGCATTTTGGTTTCGTCTTTGCGGTCTAATTTCTTTACTTGGTTGTGTGGCATTGCTCTTACCCACAAATTTATCCATAGTAAGAACTCTAAATATGGAGCTTCTTTAGAGACTGTGGTGACGTCACAATAACATAAGCTTAATTACATCTGTGTGGTAAACTTGGCTGTTTCACAATTATTTCCACGCTGTGTATGAGAGTGTATAGATGTTACTTGAAAAAGACCAGTCAGAAGGGCAGGAGGCAGGCCAGATGACTGATCCCACTTCTTTTTGTTTTTCACCCTCTTCTATACTGTCAGTGCTGGTGAAGTGGTGAAGTATGGGTTAATCAAGTTGAGCTGTGATGCACTTCAGGCTTATCTGCCTCTGTTTACCGTTGCAGATTACAGGCCTTGTGCAGCAGCCATTTAAGATGAGACCTGCAGGGATGTATCTGCCCCCTCCACAGCCCCCTGTTTATCTCCTGACCTGCTCTCACAGCCGAATGTCTCCAGGGGCTCTCAGCTCCCTCCTCACTCACAGTATCTCAGACGGTGGGCCTGTCCCACGGAGCTCTGTGTGACAGGTAAACACAGCGTGCAGTCCTGTTTACTGAGCTTGCTGCTGCTCAGTGTTTCACTATTTCTTCTGTGGCAGGGAGGGGATTGTGTGAGAGTTCACTGAAAACTATGGCTGCCGCTGGAAGCACTTCAGTCCCCTTCCCTGTCTCCTTCTGGATGTTAGTGCCCGATATTTAACCCCTCTCTTACCAGGTCCCGGGTGCTTTCCGTTTGCAGTGGCACAGCTGCAGGGGGAGCAGGGAGGATGGGCAGCGTTCCTCTGTGCAGCACAGCCTGCAGCCTGGTGCTTTGTGTCAGAGCACTCCTTTCTTTGTGGTGCAGCATACACCTTTCACCTCCGGAGTATCAGGAGAGTCGGGCCTGATGTGCGCCCCTTGTCCTGGCCTTATCCCTGCAGCCTTGAGATGTTGGGATGGGCCTGGATAACGTTTTTGGCCTAGGCTGCTGCAGGAGCTCATGATAAAAGCAGCTACCTCGTAGCTCCGCCTCCCGGAAGTCCAGATGTATTAATTTTAATGTTTTTACAATTCCCCCTTGAAGCGGGTGAATTAATTATTATTAATGAAACCCCGAAAATTAATTAATACATCATTAACATAACAAATCTTCTTTCCTTATTTGGTGATAATGGATTAATATCAATAATAATGATGAATAATAATCAATTTGCATTATTCATGTTGTAAGTTCAAACATATAATAATGTGGATTCATGTTATGGTAGGCCGTGACTGATAAACATATAAAAATATATAATTATACTTCCCTAAACCTAAAAAGTAATGCAAAACAAATCCGGTCACCATATGATGTCCTCTGGGTTGATGTCTTCTTATCTCCGATGTAATCTGGCATAAACACAGTCTCTTAGAAATAAATCCTTTGATAAAAGATGAATGGTTACCAATTTAATACAATCCCGTATTGCGTTTATCATCGTTAGATCAAGTCCATAAACTTTATTCTTTATTACAAAGTCCATAGCCAATGTTGATAAACCACAGTTCATGAGTGTAGAAGAATAGCATAAGTCTTTGATGTCTGTGCAGTGTAATTTACATTAGTCACCTTTATCCTCCGCGCTGCCTGTTGTCAAATCCTGGAACAGATGTTAAGACGTTCTTGGTCAGCACGACATGGGTTAACTTTAACACGTCATTGCTCTCCTTAGTAACTGTAGTGAGGTCTTAATGCACAGACCATGTGTCATTGTCCATCCTGGCACCATAAAATCACTGTGTTTCTGAGGTTCAGACACGGTAAGTATTTTGTATGTAACAGTCTTATTTGAGACGTTACCTTTTGGACCGTTGAATTTCAGCCTTTTAAAACCTTTTTGCAGAATCCCTTTTAACTTTAGAAAAATAAAAATCTTTTTATCTTCTGTAATCTTGATTGAAGACTTCATTCCCTAATCTAAATACCAAATATGGCAATGATACTATCACTAATAAATGTCACAGCGTATCATAACTCTAATACTATAATACCATGTCATTATTATTATCGTAGAAGTATTAATATAATTGATACTTAGAATGATAAAATAATACTACATAATGGTATAGACCATAGTATTCTCATGTAATGACCTTTTTTTTCATTGGTGTAATTATTTTTCCAAACCCATAGGTGGTAATGTGTTGAATGTAAACAAAATGTAATATAAAATATGAAATAATATAATGTGTACCTATAACATGTACCATATTATAAATATGAAAGGCAACAATGTGGCTTATTTAGCTAGATCATTTGTAAAATTATAAACCAAAGCAAATAACCTTTTAGAAAAGACTGGATGATTCCATCAAAACACAATAATACCCATTATAAATTATTATTGATTAAAAATATAATATATATTATTTGTAAATATAGGAAGGTAAACCTAGATGTACCTCAATCTTCCATCTTTATTACTCTAATTTAATTTATTTGATTTGTCTATTATTTATTAAATAACCTACTATATAAGAAAATGTGTAACTAAGTAATATTTCATCCTTATTGTGTTAACATACTAATATAAGAATAATGTATTACTAGGAAGTAAATAATTTAATACATTGATGAATGAAGTGTTCCTTCCTTCCAAAAATTGGAACTTTTCCCTTTTAATATGATTCATATTTAATAAAGTAATATTCTTATATTAGATATTACTTAACTAAATATTGAAGTGTTTCCTCAATTGAGATATTTAAAATTTTGAAGGAAAAATAAAAATTGTAGAATTAAAATTTTGATTAAAAATTTGAATATTAAATAAAAATAATTAATATAAAAAAATAGGAATAAAAGGAAAAATGAAAATCGGAATAAAAATTGAAATAAAAATAAGGCCTTCTATGTATATAATACTTATGTCTTTAATAATACATAACCTTAATATTACCAGTATCTTATAGGATTTCCATACCTATCATATCAGTAACCTATAAAAATAATTAAGTCATGTAACTTTGCAGATAATACTCTTCTCTTAGTATATAAATGCATTATGAGATACTTCAAATATATATTTTTTTTATTCCCAATTCTTCCTTTGTACTTGAAATATTATTAAAATATTCTGTAGACACATATATTAATCAAATGTAAATGTGTGATTGAGACCAAACCTTTTTCTTTTAATATCATCAAATATGATGTTATAAAAATGAATATGTCAAGATTAAATTAAATTAAAATTTATGTTGTATATCTTCAAGACCATATTATAAATATCACTTCCATATTTGAAAATAAAAATGATTACCAATCTATGTATCAATAAAAAGTAACACAAACCTGTATGAAAATCAAAACGTTAAAACCTTATTCTAGAATGTAATTCTTCAGAATAAACCCTTAAAAAGGATCCTTAAATATCTATACTAAAGAAATATGTCTATATTTAAAATATATTCTGTATAAATTCCTTCATTATTTATACTTCTGTACTATGACTTATTTACTCTAAATAATATACATACATATTATAACCTTGAAGTAAAAAAAAAAAAAGTTTCCCCTTTTTTCCTTCAAACTTCAAAGACCTTTTTAAACAAGTATTTGACGTTGACAGCTGCTTAGACAATCAATCATTCATAGACACATCTATGCACACAAAACTGTCATGATTCTTTTAACATATACTTCTACATAGAAACATTGACAGACACATATCCCTTTTTTTCCATTTTTTTTCTATGCGCATTTCAAAATATAATGTTACTAATTTGAAGTACTTCTTGAAAAAAAATACAAATTCCAATGTATTACATACTCATGAGTAACAGATACCATTAATATTCACACACTGTGCATTTGACCATAGAACAGACATTTATTATTAGCTTTAGTAATTCAAAAGTCACATGCTCTGGATACGTGCAAAGAACATTCCATTCCTAAACAGCAAGCAGTTTTAATTACTCCACTTCAAAACTTTTTTTCATTTCTAATAACTCTAAGGAAGATATATATTCATAAAAGAAACGTTAAACTAATGGTCCTCTGGCAATTGGTACTTGAGAAAATAATAATTATTATTAATCATGCTTTCGCGATCAGCCTTACACAATAAGATATATGTTACCTGATTGTGGACAAGAACAAATTTATAAATAAAAAGTTAATACTTCATCAATCTGCTTTACTGATAAATTCTGAGGGAAATAAAAGAATAAAATTATCATATTTATGATAAAAATGAAACACTTAGAATCAGTTACTTTCTCTTATTATTACATTTTTAATATTACTATTCATATACAGAGATCAAATTATTAATTTATAACATTAAACTATCATTTAACTAAATGAAAATATGACTTTGATTATACTATCACTACTTTTAATATATATATATATATATATATATATATATATATATATAATGTAATGCATAGATTCACTGTATATGAATAATCATGATTATCAAATAATAAAATTAATTTACCCAGAAATCCACTTTATTTAGCTGAAGACCAAACCTAAATTTTTCTTCAAAGATTCGATCTATTAGATTCATTTTCAACTTGTAGGAATCTCTGAAATTATTTTGTAACTCAAATTTGTTTCTTAAATGAGAAAGAATGTCTCTCTCTGAAAGACCACCCAGCTGTCGCTGGCTATCAAATTCTCTGGGCGACATTTTTTCTTTCACTAGTGACAAGGGAAGAGAATCTGCACAAGACACCTGTTTCTGTCTTTCAAAGCTTTTACTCATCATTTGTCTGGGATCATCAATATCTGACCCTGTGACCAATCCCTTCACTGGAGACAAGGGAACCAAAGGTTTTACTTGTGGAAAAAGATTTTTAGATGATAATAATTGTGATGGATTATATGATTTGTAATTTATATGCAAATTCCTGCGAATTTCATACATTTTGTCACAAAAATATCTGGATCTGGGAGACACTGTTGGTTTTTCACAGAATCTCTCCCTTTTTCGTGTTGGTTTTTCAGAATTAATTAATTTCTGTTTTGATTGACTTTGGTGATTTCTTACAAAATCGATAAATGTCGTACATTCGAATAGGGACTTTTTATTTAATGCCACCGCACAGGCTGCATTATCAAGGAAATCAAATTTCTAGATGAATGAATGGATCATTCCATTCAGTCTGACATTTGGAATGACCGCCCTATATAAACGTTCAAAAACAGACATAAATGAGAACGTACTTTCATTCTGTTCAATTTGTAATTCCTTCAACATCTCATAATTTGGATCAGATTCATTCCTTGCACAGAAGATGAGATTTTTCAGCCTTATGATATCATTATCACTTGAACAATCAAATGTCTCATTGTCAGAAGACTTTTTTAATGCCAATTGTCTGAAAAAATGCTGAGGTATCCATATACGGAATAACTGATTCGTCTCACTATTGGTTAAATTTAACTTTTCAATGGAACTTTCAAATATTTCTGAATTTCTGCATACATGTATTTTAGGATTATATGCGGGAATTAATTTGCATATGTCCAATAGATTCTTTCTAAGTTTAATTCCTAACTTAGTCTGTTCTATTTTTAGAAACTGATCGTCGCCATTTTCTCTCTGCACGTGTCCTACTTTGGCTCCTCCCCCTTCTGGCGTCTCTACGTCATTTCCTGCTTCTTTCCCAGTGTCCTGAAAGTCACCTTGAATACACGGCACATGTCTGCGGCCATTGTCAATATTCTGATTTGCAAAATTACAGTCTAAATCTGACTTTTCGTTTGCAACATTACAGTCAGAATTCACAATATCACTGACTGACATTTCAGGTTCTAAGCAGTCTTTGGATTTCTCGATCACTGACTTTCCTGACAATTCAGGTTGTCTATTTCCACCATTTTTACATTTTTCTAAGATTAACTTGTGAAATTCATAGACTAAATGACAGACATTTCTGATTTTCTGTTTCTCTTTATTAAAAGACCTTGCACATTCTACACGTGAATTCTCAAGTTCACACTCCCCATAAAAGCTTAACCAAAGCTCTTCCACATTAGAAATATCTGAATAAGTGAACTGAAGTTTACTTTGCTTAACATATGAAGAGATAAAATCCATTTTCTTACCTGAAATGATCAGATGATCTCATGGATAATCCTCTAAGACTTGATTCACCTTGTTCAGCACGTCCAATACTTCTTTTGTACTAACTTATTCTTTCTTGCTCAAAGATACGTCAGAAGTTAACTTATGTGGCTTTATAAAGTCTTTAAAGTTCATTTAAAAAAAAACCATTCATGCAACTTGACTTATCCGTATTTCCTAGGTTCTGCGTGATTTTTATAAATTGTCGATTCCTGATCCTTTGCAGGAGATACTTGAGATACTTATTACTTCTGACCCCCCTTATGCAAAGTGAAGGAAGTAGTACAAAAAATGTAAAAAAAAATCACGAATGGCTGGCTCTCCAAAATGTTAAAAAATATACTCTTAAATATATTTTTCTTTGAATACGCGATAAGACGCATGAAAAATAGACTACAAAATGGGTAAAAAATAAATGTAGTTTATATCTGATAAAAATGATTGTTAAATTATAAAGTTGCAGTTCAGTTACAGAAAAGGAAAAAAGATATACTTCATTAGCTTACGTAAAAAGTTCAATTAGTCTTTTTATGAGTTCCAGAGAGAGCGACCATATCTTGCTTCAACTTGGGTAAAAACAGGATCAAAGGAACAGACAGACATGCTTCTTAGATGCTGGATGGCTCAGCTTCGACATGTGTGGATTGACTCTCGGAGCAGGAGTGAGCAGCCACCCCCTCCCACCGTGTTATATGACAACTGTCCAATCCATATAGGGTGTTTCAACTGAACACAGTTCCACATGACATAATCACTAGAAGCTTCCAGAAGGAAGAATATATATAAAACTAAGTACCATGCTTATGTCAGCATCTATCCATACTTAATACAAATACCTTATTATTTATTTCTTATAAAAACTTTATCAATAAACTATGCCCTCCAACATAAACAGAACTGTGAACATATATGTCCTACTATAAAATATTTGATAACTAGATGTATTAATTTTAATGTTTTTACAGGAGTTGAAATGGATTTGACTGGCTAATTTCAGGAGCTAAGCTGGTCACCTTCTCTATCACAGCAGTCATAGAGTGAGAATAGAGCTCTTAAAATTATACACAGCACAATGTCGTACCATATTTACACTGGAAACATGTTTTGCCATGCACAAGTCAGAAGTGGACTTGCTGGAACCAGAACCGACATTTAAAGTGGTGTATTAGGAAGTTGTTTAGCTTTGGTATACTTTTGTGGCATACATTTTTCATGACTCTGAGAGGCTGTGTATGCCCATGCCTTTTTGCTATGGTCTGCCCATGTTGTGAAAAGTTGGCTGATCTGGTATAAGACACTGAAAAGTTGCACAATTATATTTGCAATAGTAAGATTCAGAAAAGGTTTGCCACATTTCAAGCATATTTACTCAATAAAAATGGTGTAAACGGCCTGCTGAATCGGGCTCCAGGAGTATTCTCAAATATATGGTAATGGTATTACATGAACGCAGGCTTTACTTATTTACTTAGTAATTTACTTAGTAAGTAAATCCTTAGTTTCACTTTAATAGATTGGGTGTAAGGCCTCGGTTCCACTTGCGTTTTGCACTGACGAATGCAATCCGATAAAACATCTGATTGCTCTCACTCTAGAGCAAAACTATAGGGCAGTGTCCATCTGCGACTGCTTTCTCATGCGATAGCGGTATGCGGAATGAATCGCAGCATGCTGCATTTGGCAGCGAGTAGAGATGAGCCACCCCCCTAGTGTTCGAGTTCGGTTCGTCGAACGGCGGCTCAGTTCAACGAACGTTTGACGAACACCTTCGAACTCCATTGAAAACAATGGGAGGCAAACACACAGAAAACACCTAAGGTGTCCAAAAGGTGACAAACAACGCAGAAGACACCACAAACACATGGAAAGTGACAAGTACATATACTCATGCTGAAACAAAAGAGCCGGACGAGTAAAAGGAGGAGGAGACACATGTAGTAGTATCTCCAAATGAAAATCGATGCCATGACAGTGCAATTGGAGCCTTGCTCATTTTGGGCTTCCAATCTGGAAAAATGGCCTGAGCTCGCCACCTACGCTTGGAGATCTTGTCGTGCCCCGCAGCCAGCGTTCTCTGAACGTGTCTTCAGTGCTGCTGTGTGTGTGCTGACAGATAAGCGCATGCATCTGTCCAGTGACAATGTGGACAGACTAACGTTCATCAAGATGAACAAATCATGGATCTGCAAGGACTTTTCTACCCCTGTGTCATCCTGGGGAGACAAAAGGCTTGTGGATTTTTGACAGTGCTTCATGCAAATCAACATTTTAAGTTTGCATGTGTGGGACAATTGATGCCACTTAAGTGTTGTCCGAGGCCCAAATTTTAGAAAAAAGGGAGACTCTGGTTGGAGTCCCCTTGCTGTGTTTTAAATGATTTTAGAAGGGCATGACATGCCTAAGAGGTTGACTTTCAACATCTGCAAGCTGTTGGCTATAGAAATACGGCCTTTCCACCCGGTGGACACAGGATTTTTGAGACCTTAAGTCCATCGCAGTGCCCCAAGAGCAGATGCCCAGTCGTCACTACTTCTCCAAGAAAGGCGTGCCTGCGCTACACCAGCATGTCGCGCACAACATCACCACTTCCTTGAGAAACTTTGTGTGTGACAGGGTGCATTTCACCACAGATATTTGGCCCAGTCACCATGGACAGGGGCATTACATGTCGCTTGCTGGGCACTGGGTAACTATGGGGAGAGATGGAGAAGGGTCTGCTGTACAAGTCTTGCCGTCCCTACGAGTTGTGTGTCAATCCTTCCTCTGTATGTAGAAGTTCCTCAACGGCTTCTGCCTCCTCAACCTCGCCTTGGTCCTCCCCCTTTTGCTCAAATCCTGTCTGGTAACGCCACCCGCGTTGTAACTGTGCACAAGGAATCACGCACACCTCCTTACTATGCTGGCAGCAGAGTTCAACGCCATCAGGCGGTCGACTCTTTACTTTGAAATGTATGGGAAATGTGAGTCATACCGCTGAGGAGTTGTGGATGGTTAGCTCTGGAGACTGAGTTTCATCAATGGTTGTCTCCACTCAACCTGCAGCCAGGGAAGGCCGTGTACGACAATGCTGCAAACCTGGGTGCGGCCCTTCGCCAGGGCAATGTGACACACGTGCCTTGTATGGCTCACGTGTTGAACCTGGTTGTCCAGGAATTTTTAAACCACTATCCCGGCCTACGTGGCCTTCTGCAGTGGCACACTCGCTATGTGATCACTTACACCGTTCACACCCTGCAGTTGAACAACTTGCATCGCTCCAGAAGTCTTTCGGTCTACCGGTGCACCGCCTGAAATGCAGGAATTTGAATCTGCACATGTTGCAGCGTCTGTGGCAGCACCGCCGAGCCCTGCTGCAATACGTTATGATGTATAGCCTGAGCTAACGAGATCCAGAGGTGGTACAGATCACGCTGCTGGAGTGGTCTCAGATCACGCTGCTGGAGTGGTCTCAGATCAAGGACCTAAGCACCCATCTTCACTGTTTACAAATGTCGACGAAGATGTTTAGCGCTGATGATGCCATTATCCACATGACAATCCGGTCAGCTACATGCTGGAGCACACTCTAAACATTATTCGGAGTCAGGTGGTGGGACAAGAGGAAGGGGAGGAAGCACAGGAGGAGTCATATGCGGAAGGGATAACAAGATCTACAAGGTCCAGACGGTCAGCAGCACCAAGGCGGCAGGCATGGGATGGTGGGGGAGAGGGATTAACAAGGGAGCATAGTAGCAGCAAAACTGTTGAGGAAGGTCCATGAGCCCAGGAAGAAATGGAGGACTAACTGGCGATGGACATGGAAGACTCAGCAGATGAGGGAGACCTTGATCACATTTCTGTTGTGCGAGGTTGGGGGGAGAGGGCAGAGGAAGGAAGCATGATTCTCACCTTGCCGCCAACAACACAGCAAGGACTTGGTCCTCCTGGATGCGCAAGACACATGAGCGCCTTCTTGCTGCAGTCCCTACAACATGACCCTTGGATTGCAAATTTGGTCATATTCAAAATGAGTGGAAAAAGGCCAGATGCTGATGGAAAGGGGAACAGGTGTGTTGGAAAGGGGGAAAAAGTTTGTGTCCGTGGATTTGGTGCTAAAGCAACAGTAACATCTGTTGAAGAAACACCATCTGTTATGGGGGGACAGGCAGATTTGGATAAGGTGGTATATATCCCAATCGCCAGTCGGGGTCCACCGTGCTCCCAGATGGAAAAGGAGATGCTGGCAACCTGAAGGTTAGGCGGATGATACAGAGCTGGTTGGCTCTGAAACTAATAGTAGCCTGAACCGAGTTAGACGACACTCAGATCTGGATACTGTGAACCCTCTTAGCGTCACAGGGTCCACACACCCAGCCCAGGAACTCCCTGTTAACAATACAGGGGCCATTGGGTACGCTGTCCGTGTGCGTAGGGGGCACACCTGTGGACAGCAGGCGCAGCAGCAGCCCAGTTAATGCCACTGGGCTACACTAGCAGGACTGGTAGGAAAGGAGCTGGCCGTAACCGTTCTGTTACGTTGCATTCACCAAGTGTGGTGGTGTCCAGCACCGACGCCCTATCCCTACCTACCTCTGTCCTAAAGCCGCAATGGGTTCAACACTTGGAGGTGTGCTCTGTCTGAGCATAATAGAAGACTGCGCACCTCCATATTGTCTCCAGTCCCTTTTCTAACCTGGGTCCGCCCCAACCCAGGGTGGACCCAATGCACCTCCAGGAGGCAATAGCAGAGTGCTACGTCATCAGTGACAACCAGCGGACTATCTGAAACCGCAACTTCACTGATGACCTTATGGCAGCCACGCCCCAAACACCTCACCATTCATCGTCTGACGAACAATAATGAGGTGCCAAGTCATAGGGGCGGGCCTCTGCGAGCCAGTCCGGAGTGGCCAGATCATCAGGACACCTGATGCCCTCTGGCCTATCAGGGACTGCCACCTCACAGACATGGCCAGTGAGGTCCTTACCGGACCTAGCCTTTGATGCACTAAATGCTCAGCAGGCACAACACAGGACTTAGACACAGCACGGAGTCCAAGTACCTGTGCAAAGAGGCTTTTCGCACTAAGTGTGGGAGGATGCTCAGTAGCCCGAACTGAGGACTTAGCCTCAGGAATGGCACAGTCAGGCTGAGCATGCTCACTAGGCGAAGCACTGGACTTAGGCTGTGTCTGGGGTAAATCAGCACACGCATGCACACTAGCCGCCTCTCCACACTTAAGCGGGCTTTACACACTGCGATATCGCTCCCGATATTGCTAGTGTGGGTACCCGTCCCCATCTGTTGCGCGACACGGGCAAATCGCTGCCCGTGGCGCACAACATTGCCCAGACCCGTTGCACATACTTACCTGCCCGGCGACGTCGCTGTGACCGGCGAACCGCCTTCTTTCTAAGGGGGCGTTCCGTGCGGCGTCACAGTGACGTCACCGAGCGGCCGCCCAATAGAAGTGGAGGGGCGGAGATGAGCGGGACGTAACATCCCGCCCACCTCCTTCCTTACGCATTGTGGCCGGGAGGCAGGTAAGGAGAGGTTCCTCGTTCCTGCGGTGTCACACGGAGCGATGTGTGCTGCCGCAGGAACGAGGAACAACCTCGTTACTGCTGCAGTAACGATTTTTGAGAATGGACCCCCATGTCACCGATGAGCGATTTTGCACGTTTTTGCAACGATGCAAAATCGCTCATTGGTGTCACACGCAACGGCATCGCTAATGCGGCCGGATGTGCGTCACCAAATCCGTGACCCCAACGAGTTCGCATTAGCGATGTCGTAGCGTGTAAAGCCCCCTTTAGACGTGGAGGAGGAAGTAGCCAACTGGACGACCTCAGGCACGGGCAGAAATGGCAGCTGAGGCCTGGGCGCAACTGGAACCGCAGCAGGCTGCTTGCGGCTTCGGCGGCACCGATTCGTAACACCAACTTCCAGCCAAAATAAGATGTCTACTTCTTCCCTTGGATAATCTGATATGATCCCTTTGTTTACGGACACGACCATTGCTAACAACTGTAGATGAGGCACCAAAAGAGCAGGTGCTTGAATGGATCTCAAGTGCTCCATCAAGTGGCCTCTCCTCCACCTCAACTTCAATATCCCAAATACTCCATTCCTCTGTGGTGTCACCCTAATCGCACTTGCTTCCTACCAGCTCTCAAGTTTCCACCCGCCCTGCTGAGTAAGGGGTAACAGAGATGGTTGAATCTGCAGAGCTGTTCAGTCACACTATAGCCCGGGAATCAGAGGTCTGCTCAAAAGCTGCAGTGAGTCCAGACAAGGAAATGATCTGCACTGGTGCCCAGAAGCTTTGTGAGTCGGATCGAGGCCCCGATGAAGAAGGTTCTGAGCATAATGTACTCCCTCATTCCCAAACTGTAAATCCTCTTGGTGGAGACAATGGGGAACATGCTGATGAGACTCAGATACCTGATTGGAACGACAACTTTACTATTCGGACAGGGCAGGAAGAGGTTGGCAATGAGGAGTCAGAACGAGGGGAGTGAAAACACACAGGGTGATGATGAGGTTGGAGACCCCACTTACTGTCAACGCACAGTCAGCCAGTCGATGAGGTCAGCAGAGGAGGTGGAGGAGGATGCTACTGACGATGAGGTTAGGTTGCATCTTCCTGGACAGAGAAAAAGTACTGGAAGCGCGTCAACAACTGAATCCTCAGCCACAACTCTGCCTCTGAGCAGAAGTCGTGGTGGCTCTGCAGGTCACAAGGGCTGTAAGCCTTGCCTAGCCTGGGGCTTTTTTGACATCAAAAAGGTTCACACAACTCATGTCATCTGTAAGATTTGTTACCAATTTCTAAGTAGAGGCCAAAAAATCACTACTTTGAGTACTTCGTCCATGAACCGTCACATGGATATGAAGTGATAGGGTGAGGGTGTATTGATGACCTTTATCCACTGTGTATGCAAGATGCTTATTTGCCGTTCATTGTATGCATTGTTGCTGACTACCCACAAGGGGCTGCTGGTTTGCATCTGCCTTTGACTGTTTAGTCACTATAGCAATATCAAAACGGTCTTCAGCTGTGGACTTGGAGACCGGAGTAGGTGCTGTATGTGAACTGAAGGAAAAGCGAAAGGTGTGCACAACAGAAAGGAGCCGCCGCGGAAACACTTTGGTGGATTGTGAGGAGACGTGTTGGAGTTTGGTGAGGAGGACCGTAACGCCTATGAGCAGCATCCTGTGCCGACGACCGACATTCTTCCGTTGCTGGCTACACTGAATACCGTGAGAGGATCGTCGAGTCTGTATTTATGGCAACTGGACACAACAGTACCTGGGTACGGTAGGCTGGGCCAAGCCAGGATTGCGTGCACCTAAAGGCCCTGTCACACACAGAGATAAATCTTTGGTAGATCTGTGGTTGCAGTGAAATTGTGGACAATCAGTGCCAGGTTTGTGGCTGAGTACAAGTGGAAAAATATGTCCATGATTTCACTGCAACTACAGATCTGCCAAAGATTTATCTCTGTGTGTGACGGGGCCTTTAAGCTGGGTTTACACACTGCAACATCTCAAACGACATCGCTGTAACGTCACCGGTTTTGTGACGTTACAGCGACCTCCCCAGCGACATTGCAGTGTGTGAAACCTATCAGCGACCTGGCCCCTGCTGTGAAGTTGTGATCGCTACAAATCGTTCAGGACCATTCCTAGGTCCTTTGTTTCCCGCTGTGCAGCATGCATCGCTAGCAAGTTTCAGTGTGTAAAGGGGACTTTACAGCGACTCCGCGGCTCTGTCTGTGTAGCGTCCTGATTAGCGGTCACCGGTGAAGGATTCACCGGTGACCGCTAATCCCCCGAGTGACTGAAGTGTCCACCCCTCTCTCATACTCACCGATCCCCGATCACCGGCGCTGCACGGCGTTCACTCTGCTCCAGCGGCTTTTCCTTTTTTGAAAAAGCCGGCCGCTCATTAAACAATCTCGTATTCCCTGCTTTTCCCCGCCCACCGGCAAATATGATTGGTTGCAGTGAGACACACCCACACGCTGAGTGACAGCTGTGTCACTGCACCCAATCACAGCAGCCGGTGGGCGTGTCTATACTGTGCAGTAAAATAAATAAATAAATGATTAAAAAATCCGGCGTGAGGTCCCCCCCAATTTTAATACCAGCCAGATAAAGCCATACGGCTAAAGGCTGGTATTCTCAGGATGGGGAGCTCCACGTTATGGGGAGCCCCCCAGCCTAACAATATCAGCCAGCAGCCGCCCAGAATTGCCGCATACATTAGATGCGAAAGTTCTGGGACTGTACCCGGCTCTTCCCGATTTTGCCCTGGTGCGTTGGCAAATCGGGGTAATAAGGAGTTATTGGCAGCCCATAGCTGCCAATAAGTCCTAGATTAATCATGTCAGGCGTCTCCCCGAGATACCTTCCATGATTAATCTGTAAATTACAGTTAAAAAACACACACCTGAAAAATCCTTTATTAGAAATAAAAAACACTAACAAATTCCCTCATTACCAATTTATTACCCACAACAAAGCCCTCCTTGTCCGGCGTAATCCACGGTCCTCCAACGTCGCATCCAGCTCTGCTGCATGCAGGTGACAGGAGCAGCAGAAGACACAGCCGCTCCTGTCACCTGCACGCAGCTAATGAAGAGAGCCGTGTGATCGGCTGAGCTGTCACTGAGGTTACCTGGATCCAGTGGTGGCCGCGGGTAACCTCAGTGACAGCTCAGCTGATCGCGCTACTCACCGCCGCTCCGGTCAGCTCCACGCAGCAAATGAGGTGAGTAGCGCGATCAGCTGAGCTGTCACTGAGGTTACCCGCGGCCACCGCTGCATCCACCGCTGGATCCAGGTAACCTCAGTGACAGCTCAGCCGATCACACGGCTCTCTTCATTAGCTGCGTGCAGGTGACAGGAGCGGCTGTGTCTTCTGCTCCTCCTGTCACCTGCATGCAGCAGAGCTGGATGCGACGTTGGAGGACCGTGGATTACGCCGGACAAGGAGGGCTTTGTTGTGGGTAATAAATTGGTAATGAGGGAATGTGTTTGTGTTTTTTATTTCTAATAAAGGATTTTTCGGGTGTGTGTTTTTTAACTGTAATTTACAGATTAATCATGGAAGGTATCACGGGGTGACGCCTGACATGATTAATCTTGGACTTATTGGCAGCTATGGGCTGCCAATAACTCCTTATTACCCCGATTTGCCAACGCACCAGGGCAAATCGGGAAGAGCCGGGTACAGTTCCAGATCTGTCGCATCTAATGAATGCGGCAATTCTGGGTGTATGCTGGCTGATATTGTTAGGCTGGGGGGCTCCCCATTAACGGGGGGCTCCCCATCCTGAGAATACCAGCCTGCAGCCGTATGGCTTTATCTGGCTGGTATTAAAATAGGGGGAGACCGCACGCCGGATTTTTTAATTATTTATTTATTTACACGGCACACAGAGCCGCGCGGCATTAAATGAAGTCGGGTGAAGTTCACCTGCTGTCCCCAACGACCAGCTAGTCGCTCTGCAGGTCCGGATCGCTGTTGGGTCGTTGGCCAGGTCTGCCTGTTTGACAGCTCACCAGAGACTTTGTAGCGATCCCGGCTAGGTTGAGATCGCAGGTTGGATCGCTAGAAAGTCTCAGTGTGTAAACCCAGCATTACACTTTGATTTGGTAACAAAACACATATCTGTTCTGCTTAGGCCGACTATATAGACAATAAAGGCCCTGTCACACACAGAGATAAATCTTTGGCAGCTCTGTGGTTGCAGTGAAATCATGGACATATTGTTCCATTTGTACACAGCCACAAACCTGGAACTGATTGTCCACAATTTCACTGCAACCACAGATCTGCCGCAGATTTATCTGTGTGTGTGACAGGGCCTTAAGACTTGCTGCCTTATCCTAGAGGGACAGCGACACATATTTGCATTGACTGTTGCTTTACAAGATTTCCAGGACTGTGTTGCTAAGCTGTGTGGTTTGCCTTACCACTTTTATCATCTGCCTTATCTGTGAGGCTTCAGCAAACAAGGGTATTCAGGGGGGTTAATGGGTTTTGTCTATGTTTAGGTAAATAAGTTGTAAGCGCTTGTGATGCGCCACTTGTAGGTAGGTATATATATATATATATATATATATACACATACACACACACACACACACACACTCTTACTCCGCTACGCAGAGGGATTACCAGTTAGTAGGCAACTGTTTAGACAGTCCTTTGGTTAGGCACAGATTGGTGAAAAGGGGGTATCAATCGCCATTACGAGTGTCGCAGCATAGGTGTGTAGGCTTTTGGACTTGTGAATAGATTGTTCTATTCTTTCAGTTTTATGCATGGTTGTTATTGTTGGTTTTGGTAAAGTTAAACAATCATTTATCAACCCAACTGCCTAGATTCCTTTTCCTAGTGCGTGGTTTTGCTGTATACTGGGGAGCCCACCCTGTACACAACTTTAAATGAAGCATAAGTCGCAGTGGGAAGGTCACTGTGCTACAATGCGGACTAGCGGGGCTGTGCAACCACCGTCTGCCCCATCAAGTGCATCAAGTGGTCTTCATCCTCTGTGGGGGCAGCAGTCACACATACTTTTGGACACAGACCTTCCACTCCTTTAACCGCAACAGGCAGTGCGATTGGCAGGTCGTTACTTGTTTTGGAAGTGGAAACAGCTGCTGTTGTTGAGCTCTCTGACATCGAGAGCACCACGTTTGGATGAAGGCAACATATCTATGCCTGCACCTTTCTCACAGATTGGCTGCACTACCTGCAGTTTAAAATTGTGTACCAGAAATGGAGAGGTAGGGTAGAATGCAGAGGTGGTGTCGCTTTCTTGTCAACAGAGGAACCCTCACTTACTATCTCAGACAATGAAACTATGCCCCTAAAAATGGCAGCACTTTTTGCAATTAAAATTGCGTAGCAAAAATGGACAGGTGCTGTAGCTTGCTTGTCAGCAGTGGAAGCCTCACTTTTTTATCCCTGACAATAGAAACTATGCCCCAAGGAATTGCCTGAGCTGATTTAGCCAGACGCTGTGATATAAACCCCTGCACAGCGCTGGCACAGACCTGCCTAGCAACAATGGCTATGAATGGCTGTAATGTAGCCCTGAAAAGGGCTGAAATTAAAAGTAGTCCTTAATCCCTAAAGCGATGTGTAGATTGCACTGTATGTCTATAGCGCACACCGCAGCAGCAGCGGGAGCGGTGACTGTCACCCACCCGCAGCAGAGAAATAATGGCAGCTATGGGGAAAATGGCAGAGTCTTATAGGGCAAAGACGTGACATGCACAGCCTATGACACATGCCCTTGCTTGTTTGGCATAAATCCACTTTGCTGTGTGTGTGTCTGTGATTGGCTAACAGCCTGGCCCGCCCCACTGTACGCGCGGTTAGGAAGAAAAAAATTTGCGATCGCCATTCTTTAAGCACTCAGCAGCAGCACTGATCTAAAGCCCGTCCCCCCCGCACACTATACGCTGAATTTTGATAATATCATTATTAACAGTGACTCACAGTATTACAGTGAAAAGCCAGCTAGTAACTAGCTACGCTTTTTGGTGATTGAGCCGTTATCGAATGGTAACTCGAATTGCCGAACTTGAAGCAAATCGTTAGAGTTCGTCAAACGACTCGAATACCGCCCAAAATCACTCGAATTTGAAATTGGCAAACCGTTCGAATCGATCATCGCTCAACTCTAGCAGCGAGTCTCGGCTCACGCACCCCCATACAAGTCTATGGGAGCATGTGAAACCTCGCACTGCACTTGCATGTAATCCAAGTGCATTGTGATATATGCAGAGACAGGCAGTGGAGGAGAGGGAGAAAGTGCTCTCTTAGGCTATGTGCCCACGCTGCAGATTTACCGCGGATTTTGCCGCGGATTTACCGCGGATTTGCCGAAAATCTGCAGCAGCAGCACTTCCAAGCCATTTCAATGGCATTTTGGAAATGCTGTGCCCATGCTGCGGATTTTTCCGCGGCGGATTTGCCGCGGATTTTGATCCGGAAAAATCTGCAGCATGTCAATTATTGTTGCGGATTTTGGTGCGGATTTTTCCCATGCAAGTCAATGCAAGGTGTAAAATCCGCAAGAAATCCGCAGGTCTGTTCCCACAGGCTCTTTTTCCTGCGGATTTGGTGCGGATCTCGCAAACAAATCTGCAGGAAGTGATGTAGGATAGTTCAGGAAGAGGAAGTTTCACCATTTTGTAGTGTAGAGTAGTGGCAGTGTAGTCGTGTTGTGTCCGGACTCTGGATTGCCAGCTAAAAGCAGCTAGTTACAGGCTGTTTGCTTTTAGCTGGCAAAACAGGATCCCAGCTCTTTTTTCACAATTCTTTTTAAAAAAAAAAAAAAAATGTGCTCCGCTGTATTTTCACTGTCCAGCCCGATGCAAGCAAGCAACTGAGGGCTGTGCTTCTCAGCGTGATAAGGCTGAAGCATTCTCTGCCCCTCCCGCTGAGAAAAACAGTCCTCAGCTGCCCCTGAAAATGGCGGCTCCGTTGTGAAGCGCCATTCTCAGGTGCTGTACCGAGGCTCATCCAGCTGCCCTGATGCATTTGGCTGGCTGGGTAATATAACGGGGTTACTGCCAGTTTTCTGCAAACTGGCACTAAGCCCGAGGTTCATAATGTCATGCCTGTGTAGACACGGCCATTATGAACCTCCGTTTGGTAATAAAGAAAAGAAAACACTTTTTGAAAAATTTTATTTGAAATAAAAACACATATACACATCCCTGATTCCCATCTTTATTACTCCCTGAATCCCCCGACGATAATCCATCACAGCTCCGATGTGCACCCGGCTGACCCGGGCACTGACGTCAGCCGGTGACAGCAGCCGTCAGTGTATTATTAAATGCTGCACAGCTCTTGTCCGGCAGCTGGGAACGTCTGATATCAGAGCCCTGGTCAGCTGACTTAATTCGCGAGCGCAGGCGGGTCAGCTGACTGCACACCGACAGCTGACGATGTGCAGTCATGTGACCCGGGCACGGACGTCAGCCGGTCCCAGCAGCCGTCAGTGTACGAGATGCTGCAAAGCTCTCTTCCGGCTGCTGGTACCGGCTGACGTCCGTGCCCGGGTCATATGAGTGCACATCGGAGCCCGGCACATCAGCTGGTCGGTGTGCAGTCAGCTGACCCGCCCGCGCTCGCGAATTAAGTCAGCTGACCGGCTGACTTCTGTGCCCGGGTCAGCTGATGCTGTGAAGTCAGCTGACCCGAGCTCAGCTATGAACTGAGCTGACCCGGCCAGTGAGTTCTGCCGCTCCCAGCAGCCGGCAGAGAGCTTTCCTGTGATATTGTCCTGGATTAACCTCTGAGGCTTGGGAGTAATAAAGATGGGAATTAGGGATGTATGTGTGTGTGTGTTTTTCTTTCAATTAAAATTTTTAATAAAGGTGTTGTGTTTTCTTTTTTCCCAAATGGAGGTTCATAATGGCTGTGTCTACACAGGCATGACATTATGAACCTCGGGCTTAGTGCCAGTTTGCAGAAAACTGGCATTAACCCCGTATTACCCAGCCAGCCAAATGCATCAGGGCAGCTGGATGAGCCTCAGTACAGCACCTGTGAATGGCGCTTCACAACGGAGCCGCCATTTTCAGGGGCAGCTGAGGACTGTTTTTCTCAGCGGGAAGGGCAGAGAATGCTTCAGCCTTATCCCGCTGAGAAGCACAGCCCTCAGTTGCTTGCTTGCATCGGGCTGGACAGTGAAAATACAGCGGAGCACATTTTTTTTTTTTTTTTTAAATAACATTGAAAGGGAACATGGGACCACATTTTTTGGCTATAAGCTGCGGCCACCACCACTGGGTTATTATATACAGCCTGTTATGTAAGAGCCCAGTGGTGTTGGCCGCAGCTTTTCTGTATAAGCACACTGTGAGACTGCTAACAAAATGGATAATGGAGAAGAAAGGAGGGTTGGGACAGGAAATGACATAAAGAGACTTTTTTTGCCTTCAAAACAGTCAAAGCTTTATTCAGAAACACATTAGAGTACAATGGACAAAATCCGCATCAAAATCCGCAACGAAATCCTCGTCAAATCCGCAGCTATGCTAAGGTGCGGATTCTGGGGGAAAGCTGCGGATTTTGAGGCACAAAAATCCGCAGCAACATTCTCTCGTGGACACATAGCCTAAACCTTCTCTGCAGCTGTGATACAAACACAAGATCGCATCACAGTCGCATGACCCTTGGCTGACGCTTGCAGCAGGGGGTCATTATCATATCCTTCCGATGCTGTCACATGGGAAGCTATACGTAAGTGAAATCGTACCCTCAATCTTATGAGAGTCTCTTCTGTGAGATACCAACTGTGAGCTGATTCCATAACATCCTAATAACAAAGTTGAGCCTTGTGCATAGATCTGGCAGGATTTGACCAGTTTCACCATTTTATTGACTTACTGGCCCATGAAATACAATTGGAAGAATCAGCCAGGAGTCTGTAAAATTATCAGCCATGTTATGTATATTTTGCATACCAGATATAGGATACAATGGTTTTGAAATGTTTGACATGGAATACTTACTTGTAGGGGGTTCATTCTTTAGTGGAGGCCATAGCTGCTTGTAATCAATTGATTTGATTGTCTCACTACATATGCTCAGGAGAAACTTTGTTGTTGCAGTTTCTAATCTCCTCTTGCTGCTCCATAATCCAAATAAATATATATTGTACGTTTCCTCTCATCACATGTATCGATTCTGCACAGTCCCAGTCTCCCCACACACAGTGGTATCTTCTTGACTAAAAGCATGGAGCCTCACACAGCTGTCATAAGTCAGACAGTGCAGAGACAGAATTTATTCTGTTACTTATATGGCAAGAGCTTTCTTTTCTAAATTTGGAAATAATTTCTATTTTTCTTTTAAAGGGACAGTATCGCGTTTTTTTATTTTTTTATTAAAATAAGTGATTCTGAAATGAAGTATTTCTAATTCAAAATGAAATTCGTAGCTTATTTAGTTTTTATGTAATTCTAATTTTACTTTATGCACTGGGGGCTATGTTGGATTTGCTGTGTGAGTAACGACAGTTACACACTCCTTTACGGCAGCCCCTGTGCATAGAGAATAGTGGTCGCCATCCGACCCTATGTGTATCGTTACAGTGGGTGTGTGCTGTGATATGGACGCGCCCCCTGGGCTGTCCAGATCACAGCAAAGGGCAGATTTCAGCGCCATTTTTGTGGAGATTCAATCCACGCTCTTTGCGCCACTTTACACCTGTCAACCGCTGGGATGTAAGTCCGGGACGCCTCCCCTCCCCCCGTTACCGATCACACAACCCTCCCTCCCTCTGTTCTCACCAGCCCCCGCCCCCTGCCGTTACCGTCTGTTATTAAATCACGTCCCTCTGCTGTCCTCAGCCCCGTTCTGGCGGCCGCCGGTGTGTGTCCTCCCTCTGTTCTCACCAGCCCCCTGCCGTTACCGTGTTATTAAATCACGTCCCTCTGCTGTCCCCAGCCCCGTTCTGGCGGCCGCCGGTGTGTTTGTCCTCCTTGTGCTCTCACCAGCCCCCTGCCGTTACCGTCTGTAATGAAACCCCCTCCCTCCCCCAGCTGTCCTCAGCCCCGTCCACGTTCGTGTGTGTGTGTGTGTGTCAACCCTTCCACTTGCTACCCTGTGTGTACTGGTGATACTGTCTGCTGAGCTGTGTATCTAATCCTCCCCTGTGTGATACTGTCTGCTGAGCTGTGTATCTAATCCTCTCCTGTGATAGTGTGCTGAGCTGTGTATCTAATCCTCCCCTGTGTGATACTGTGCGGAGCTGTGTATCTAATCCTCTCATGTGTGATACTGTGTTCTGAGCTGTGTATCTAATCCTCCCCTGTGTGATACTGTGTGCTAAGCTGTGTATCTAATCCTCCCCTGTGTGATACTGTGCTGAGCTGTGTATCTAATCCTCCCCTGTGTGATACTGTCTGCTGAGCTGTGTATCTAATCCTCTCCTGTGTAATACTGTGTGCTGAGCTGTGTATCTAATCCTCCCCTGTGTGATACTGTGCTGAGCTGTGTATCTAATCCTCTCATGTGTGATACTGTGTGCTGAGCTGTGTATCTAATCCTCCCCAGTGTGATACTGTGCTGAGCTGTGTATCTAATCCTCTCCTGTGTGATACTGTGTGCTGATCTGTGTATCTAATCCTATCCTGTGTGATACTGTGTGCTGAGCTGTGTATCTAATCCTCCCCTGTGTGATACTGTGTGCTGAGCTGTGTATCTAATCCTCCCCTGTGTGATACCGTGTGCTGAGCCTTGTATCTAATCCTCCCCTGTGTGATACTGTGCTGAGCTGTGCATCTAATCCTCTCCTGTGTGATACTGTGTGCTGAGCTGTGTATCTAATCCTCCCCTGTGTGATACTGTGTGCTGAGCTGTGTATCTAATCCTCCCCTGTGTGATACTGTGTGCTGAGCTGTGTATCTAATCCTCCCCTGTGTGATACTGTGTGCTGAGCTGTGTATCTAATCCTCTCCTGTGTGATACTGTGTGCTGAGCTGTGTATCTAATCCTCGCCTGTGTGATACTGTGTGCTGAGCTGTGTATCTAATCCTATCCTGTGTGATACTGTCTGCTGAGCTGTGTATCTAATCCTCTCCTGTGTGATACTGTGTGCTGAGCTGTGTATCTAATCCTCCCCTGTGTGATACTGTGCTGAGCTGTGTATCTAATCCTCTCCTGTGTGATACTGTGTGCTGATCTGTGTATCTAATCCTATCCTGTGTGATACTGTGTGCTGAGCTGTGTATCTAATCCTATCCTGTGTGATACTGTGTGCTGAGCTGTGTATCTAATCCTCCCCTGTGTGATACTGTGTGCTGAGCTGTGTATCTAATCCTCCCCTGTGTGATACCGTGTGCTGAGCCGTGTATCTAATCCTCTCCTGTGTGATACCGTGTGCTGAGCCGTGTATCTAATCCTCTCCTGTGTGATACTGTGTGCTAAGCTGTGTATCTAATCCTCCCCTGTGTGATACTGTGCTGAGCTGTGTATCTAATCCTCTCCTGTGTGATACTGTGTGCTGAGCTGTGTATCTAATCCTCCCCTGTGTGATACTGTGTGCTGAGCTGTGTATCTAATCCTCCCCTGTGTGATACTGTGTGCTGAGCTGTGTATCTAATCCTCCCCTGTGTGATACTGTGTGCTGAGCTGTGTATCTAATCTTCCCCTGTGTGATACCGTGTGCTGAGCTGTGTATCTAATCCTCTCCTGTGTGATACTGTGTGCTGAGCTGTGTATCTAATCCTCGCCTGTGTGATACTGTCTGCTGAGCTGTGTATCTAATCCTATTCTGTGTGATACTGTCTGCTGAGCCCGTGTATCTAATCCTCTCCTGTGTGATACTGTGTGCTGAGCTGTGCATCTAATCCTCTCCTGTGTGATACTGTGTGCTGAGCTGTGTATCTAATCCTCCCCTGTGTGATACCGTGTGCTGAGCTGTGTATCTAATCCTCGCCTGTGTGATACTGTCTGCTGAGCTGTGTATCTAATCCTATCCTGTGTGATAGTGTGTGCTGAGCTGTGTATCTAATCCTCGCCTGTGTGATACTGTCTGCTGAGCTGTGTATCTAATCCTATCCTGTGTGATACTGTCTGCTGAGCTGTGTATCTAATCCTCTCCTGTGTGATACTGTGTGCTGAGCTGTGTATCTAATCCTCCCCTGTGTGATACTGTGCTGAGCTGTGTATCTAATCCTCTCATGTGTGATACTGTGTGCTGAGCTGTGTATCTAATCCTCCCCAGTGTGATACTGTGCTGAGCTGTGTATCTAATCCTATCCTGTGTGATACTGTGTGCTGAGCTGTGTATCTAATCCTCCCCTGTGTGATACCGTGTGCTGAGCCGTGTATCTAATCCTCTCCTGTGTGATACTGTGTGCTAAGCTGTGTATCTAATCCTCCCCTGTGTGATACTGTGCTGAGCTGTGTATCTAATCCTCTCCTGTGTGATACTGTGTGCTGAGCTGTGTATCTAATCCTCCCCTGTGTGATACTGTATGCTGAGCTGTGTATCTAATCCTCCCCTGTGTGATACTGTGTGCTGAGCTGTGTATCTAATCCTCCCCTGTGTGATACTGTGTGCTGAGCTGTGTATCTAATCTTCCCCTGTGTGATACCGTGTGCTGAGCTGTGTATCTAATCCTCTCCTGTGTGATACTGTGTGCTGAGCTGTGTATCTAATCCTCTCCTGTGTGATACTGTGTGCTGAGCTGTGTATCTAATCCTATCCTGTGTGATACTGTCTGCTGAGCCGTGTATCTAATCCTCTCCTGTGTGATACTGTGTGCTGAGCTGTGTATCTAATCCTCTGTGATACCGTGTGCTGAGCTGTGTATCTAATCCTCTCCTGTGTGATACTGTGTGCTGAGCTGTGTATCTAATCCTCCCCTGCGTGATACTGTGTATCTAATCCTCTCCTGTGTGATACTGTCTGCTGAGCTGTGTATCTAATCCTATCCTGTGTCATACTGTCTGCTGAGCTGTGTATCTAATCCTATTCTGTGTGATACTGTCTGCTGAGCCATGTATCTAATCCTCTCCTGTGTGATACTGTGTGCTGAGCTGTGTATCTAATCCTCCTCTGTGATACCGTGTGCTGAGCTGTGTATCTAATCCTCTCCTGTGTGATACTGTGTGCTGAGCTGTGTATCTAATCCTCTCCTGTGTGATACTGTGTGCTGAGCTGTGTATCTAATCCTATCCTGTGTGATACTGTCTGCTGAGCCGTGTATCTAATCCTCTCCTGTGTGATACTGTGTGCTGAGCTGTGTATCTAATCCTCTCCTGTGTGATACTGTGTGCTGAGCTGTGTATCTAATCCTCCCCTGTGTGATACTGTGTTGAGCTGTGTATCTAATCCTCCCCTGTGTGATACTGTGTGCTGGGCCGTGTATCTAATCCTCTCCTGTGTGACACTGTGTGCTGAGCTGTGTATCTAATCCTCTCCTGTGTGATACTGTCTGCTGAGCCGTGTATCTAATCATCTGTGTGATACTATGTGCTGAGCTGTGTATCTAATCCTCTCCTGTGTGATACTGTCTGCTGAGCTGTGTATCTAATCCTCTCCTGTGTGATACTGTGCTGAGCTGTGTATCTAATCCTCCCCTGTGTGATACTGTGTGCTGAGCTGTGTATCTAATCCTCCCCTGTGTGATACTGTGTGCTGAGCCGTGTATCTAATCCTGTCTTGTGTGATACTGTGTGCTGAGCTGTGTATCTAATCCTGTCTTGTGTGATACTGTGTGCTGAGCTGTGTATCTAATCCTGTCTTGTGTGATGCTGTGTGCTGAGCTGTGTATCTATTCCTCCCCTGTGTGATACTGTGTGCTGAGCCGTGTATCTAATCCTGTCTTGTGTGATACTGTGTGCTGAGCTGTGTATCTAATCCTGTCTTGTGTGATGCTGTGTGCTGAGCTGTGTATCTATTCCTCCCCTGTGTGATACTGTGTGCTGAGCTGTGTATCTAATCCTCTCCTGTGATACTGTCTGCTGAGCCGTGTATCTAATCCTCTCCTGTGAGACAACTACTGAGCCACAGTACAGTGCTAACTACTGAGCCACCGTACAGTGCCATCTACAGAGCCACAGTACAGTGCCATCTACAGAGCCACAGTACTGTGCCAACTACTGAGCCATCGTACTGTGCCAACTACTGAGCCATCGTACTGTGCCAACTACTGAGCCATCGTACTGTGCCAACTACTGAGCCATCGTACAGTGCCAACTACTGAGCCACGGTACAGTGCCAACTACTGAGCCATCGTACAGTGCCATCTACAGAGCCACCGTACTGTGCCAACTAGAGAGACAACTACTGAGCCACCGCACAGTGCTAACTACTGAGCCACCGTACTGTGCCAACTACTGAGCCACAGTACAGTGCTAACTACTGAGCCACCGTACAGTGCCATCTACTGAGCCACCGTACAGTGCCATCTACAGAGCCACAGTACAGTGCCAACTACTGAGCCACCGTACTGTGCCAACTACTGAGCCACCGTACTGTGCCAACTACTGAGCCACCGTACTGTGCCAACTACTGAGCCACCGTACTGTGCCAACTACTGAGCCACCGTACTGTGCCAACTAGAGACACAACTACTGAGCCACCATAAAGTGCCAACTACTGAGCCACGGTACAGTGCCAACTACTGAGCCATGGTACAGTGCCAACTACTGAGCCACGGTACAGTGCCAACTACTGAGCCACGGTACAGTGCCAACTACTGAGCCACGGTACAGTGCCAACTACTGAGCCATCATACAGTGCCATCTACAGAGCCACCGTACTGTGCCAACTAGAGAGACAACTACTGAGCCACCGTACTGTGCCATCTACAGAGCCACAGTACAGTGCCAACTACTGAGCCATCGTACTGTGCCAACTACTGAGCCATCGTACAGTGCCAACTACTGAGCCACCGTACTGTGCCAACTACTGAGCCATTGTACTGTGCCAACTACTGAGCCACAGTACAGTGCCAACTACTGAGCCACCATACAGTGCCATCTACAGAGCCACAGTACAGTGCTAACTACTGAGCCATCGTACTGTGCCAACTACTGAGCCATCATACAGTGCCAACTACTGAGCCACCGTACTGTGCCAACTACTGAGGCACGGTACAGTGCCAACTACTGAGCCACGGTACAGTGCCAACTACTGAGCCATCGTACAGTGCCATCTACAGAGCCACAGTACAGTGCTAACTACTGAGCCATCGTACTGTGCCAACTACTGAGCCATCGTACAGTGTCAACTACTGAGCCACCGTACAGTGCCATCTACAGAGCCACCGTACTGTGCCAACTACTGAGCCACCGTACTGTGCCAACTACTGAGCCACCGTACTGTGCCAACTACTGAGCCACCGTACTGTGCCAACTACTGAGCCACCGTACTGTGCCAACTACTGAGCCACCATACTGTGCCAACTACTGAGCCACCGTACTGTGCCAACTACTGAGCCACAACTACTGAGCCACCATAAAGTGCCAACTACTGAGCCACGGTACAGTGCCAACTACTGAGCCATCATACAGTGCCATCTACAGAGCCACCGTACTGTGCCAACTAGAGAGCCACAGTACAGTGCTAACTACTGAGCCATCGTACTGTGCCAACTACTGAGCCATCGTACAGTGCCAACTACTGAGCCACCGTACAGTGCCATCTACAGAGCCACAGTACAGTGCTAACTACTGAGCCACCGTACTGTGCCAACTACTGAGCCATTGTACTGTGCCAACTACTGAGCCACCGTACTGTGCCAACTAGAGAGACAACTACTGAGCCACCATAAAGTGCCAACTACTGAGCCACGGTACAGTGCCAACTACTGAGCCACGGTACAGTGCCAACTACTGAGCCACAGTACAGTGCCAACTACTGAGCCACAGTACAGTGCCATCTACAGAGCCACAGTACAGTGCTAACTACTGAGCCATCGTACTGTGCCAACTACTGAGCCATCATACAGTGCCAACTATTGAGCCACCGTACTGTGCCAACTAGAGAGACAACTACTGAGCCACCGTACTGTGCCATCTACAGAGCCACAGTACAGTGCCAACTACTGAGCCACGGTACAGTGCCAACTACTGAGCCACAGTACAGTGCCAACTACTGAGCCAAAGTACAGTGCCATCTACAGAGCCACAGTACAGTGCTAACTACTGAGCCATCGTACTGTGCCAACTACTGAGCCATCATACAGTGCCAACTACTGAGCCATCATACAGTGCCAACTACTGAGCCACCGTACTGTGCCAACTAGAGAGACAACTACTGAGCCACCATAAAGTGCCAACTACTGAGGCACGGTACAGTGCCAACTACTGAGGCACGATACAGTGCCAACTACTGAGCCACGGTACAGTGCCAACTACTGAGCCATCGTACAGTGCCATCTACAGAGCCACCGTACTGTGCCAACTAGAGAGACAACTACTGAGCCACCGTACAGTGCTAACTACTGAGCCACCGTACTGTGCCAACTACTGAGCCACCGTACTGTGCCGTCTACAGAGCCACAGTACAGTGCTAACTACTGAGCCATCGTACAGTGCCAACTACTGAGGCACGGTACAGTGCCAACTACTGAGCCACGGTACAGTGCCAACTACTGAGCCATCGTACAGTGCCATCTACAGAGCCACCGTACTGTGCCAACTAGAGAGACAACTACTGAGCCACCGTACAGTGCTAACTACTGAGCCACCGTACTGTGCCAACTACTGAGCCACAGTACAGTGCTAACTACTGAGCCACCGTACAGTGCCATCTACTGAGCCACCGTACAGTGCCATCTACAGAGCCACAGTACAGTGCTAACTACTGAGCCATCGTACTGTGCCAACTACTGAGCCATCGTACAGTGCCATCTACAGAGCCACCGTACTGTGCCAACTACTGAGCCACCGTACTGTGCCAACTACTGAGCCACCGTACTGTGCCAACTACTGAGCCACCGTACTGTGCCAACTACTGAGCCACCGTACTGTGCCAACTACTGAGCCACCGTACTGTGCCAACTACTGAGCCACTGTACTGTGCCAACTACTGAGCCACCGTACTGTGCCAACTACTGAGCCACCGTACAGTGCCAACTAGAGACACAACTACTGAGCCACCATAAAGTGCCAACTACTGAGCCACGGTACAGTGCCAACTACTGAGCCATGGTACAGTGCCAACTACTGAGCCACGGTACAGTGCCAACTACTGAGCCACGGTACAGTGCCAACTACTGAGCCATCATACAGTGCCATCTACAGAGCCACCGTACTGTGCCAACTAGAGAGACAACTACTGAGCCACCGTACTGTGCCATCTACAGAGCCATCGTACAGTGCCAACTACTGAGCCATCGTACAGTGCCAACTACTGAGCCATCGTACAGTGCCAACTACTGAGCCACCGTACAGTGCCATCTACAGAGCCACAGTACAGTGCTAACTACTGAGCCACCGTACTGTGCCAACTACTGAGCCATTGTACTGTGCCAATTACTGAGCCACCGTACTGTGCCAACTAGAGAGACAACTACTGAGCCACGGTACAGTGCCAACTACTGAGCCACGGTACAGTGCCAACTACTGAGCCACGGTACAGTGCCAACTACTGAGCCACGGTACAGTGCCAACTACTGAGCCACAGTACAGTGCCAACTACTGAGCCACCATACAGTGCCATCTACTGAGCCATCGTACTGTGCCAACTACTGAGCCATCGTACAGTGCCAACTACTGAGCCACCGTACTGTGCCAACTAGAGAGACAACTACTGAGCCACCATAAAGTGCCAACTACTGAGGCACGGTACAGTGCCAACTACTGAGCCACGATACAGTGCCAACTACTGAGCCACGGTACAGTGCCAACTACTGAGCCACGGTACAGTGCCAACTACTGAGCCATCGTACAGTGCCATCTACAGAGCCATCGTACAGTGCCATCTACAGAGCCACCGTACTGTGCCAACTACTGAGCCACCGTACTGTGCTAACTACTGAGCCACCGTACTGTGCCAACTACTGAGCCACCGTACTGTGCCGTCTACAGAGCCACAGTACAGTGCCAACTACTGAGCCATCGTACTGTGCCAACTACTGAGCCATCGTACTGTGCCAACTACTGATCCACCGTACAGTGCCATCTACAGAGCCACAGTACAGTACTAACTACTGAGCCACCGTACTGTGCCAATTACTGAGCCACCGTACAGTGCCAACTACTGAGTCACCGTACTGTGCCAACTAGAGAGACCACTACTGAGCCACCATAAAGTGCCAACTACTGAGGCACGGTACAGTGCCAACTACTGAGGCACGGTACAGTGCCAACTACTGAGGCACGGTACAGTGCCAACTACTGAGGCACGGTACAGTGCCAACTACTGAGGCACGGTACAGTGCCAACTACTGAGGCACGGTACAGTGCCAACTACTGAGGCACGGTACAGTGCCAACTACTGAGGCACGGTACAGTGCCAACTACTGAGGCACGGTACAGTGCCAACTACTGAGGCACGGTACAGTGCCAACTACTGAGGCACGGTACAGTGCCAACTACTGAGCCACCGTACTGTGCCAACTACTGAGCCACCGTACTGTGCCAACTACTAAGCCACCATACAAACGTACAAAAAAGCACCTGTTGCAAAAAAACGCGGCAACAACGCATGATTTTTTACCGCGTTTTTTTGCTGCGTTTTTACCATTGAACAATGCCATTAAAGATTGTTTAAAAAATATAAAAAGATAAAAGGTCTGACATTTTCTTCTTCAATATGTTCTTCATTCTCCACTAGTGTATGCAGGAGAGCAGACAGCTGCAGAACTACAAGGCTCAGCATCCTCCATCCAGGACTGTATGCAGTAGTTTTTTGCCCCCCAAAAATATGACGTGGGCTTCGCCATATTTTTGTATGCTAGCCAGGTACAGCAGGCAGGTACGGGCTGCCACCAACCCCCAGCTGCCTATTTGTACCCGGTTGTGAACCAAAAATATAGCGAAGCCCTTTTTTTTTTTTAAATTATTTCATGACTTTCATGAAATAATTAAAATAAAAAAATGACGTGGGCTTCGCCCAATTTTGAGTCCAGCCAGGTACAACTAGGCAGCTGGGGATTGGAATATGCAGTGCAGAGTACCCAAGCTTTCTGGGCACCCACGCTGCGTATTGCAGTCCGCAGCCACCCCAGAAAATGGCGCTTTCATAGAAGCGCCATCTTCTGGCGCTGTATCCAACTCTTCCAGCTACCCTGATGCCGGGTGGCTCGCTGGGTAATAATGGGGTTAGGGCTAGCTGTGTATTATCAACTGGCCCTAAGCCCGAAATTCATGGTGTCACGCCAATATTAGACATGGCCACCATGAATTTCTACTAAAGATAAAATAAAACACAACACACAGAAAAATATTTTTATTAGAAATAAAACACAACACAATTAGTGACTCCATCTTTATTGAAATAAAGAACCCCCCTCCGCAGTAATCCTGGGTCAAGGGTCCCGCGCCGTCCAATATCATCTGATCGGTTTGCTGGAAGGCAAAGCGATCAGATGATGTGTCAGGATCAAGGATGTGAATCACATCACACATCAACTGATTGTATAAAAGCTGTTTATACAATCAGCTGATGCATCAGTGGAGAAAAAAAAAACAACAACCCCCTACACACTTACATGCTGGCTCCTGTCCGATCGCTGCAGGAGCTGCCGGTGATCAGCTGATAGTCTCCTGACTGCATCAGCTGATAGCCGGGCGGTAAAAAGCCGGCGTCACCGCGCGACTTTTGATCAGCTGATGCGTCAGGTGACTGCATCAGGTGATCCTTCGCCAGGTCCTGCATCCATCGGACGAGCCTTGGAGCCGGCACACAGCCACAGCGGCGGTACCGTAAGAGGAGCTGGGAGCGGGCATGGCACCGGGAGTCTGCAGACAGGTATGTCTTTTTTTATTTTTTTCTACAGTTCACTTGATTTCCAGCTGCTTCATCTCCCGCACGGGAGCGGGCCTGCCGCCCGCACGGGAGCGGGCCTGCCGCCCGCACGGGAGCGGGCCTGCCGAGCGCACGGGAGCAGGACTGCCGCCCGCACGGGAGCGGGCCTGCCGCCCGCACGGGAGCGGGACTGCCGACCGCACGGGAGACTGATGACCGCACGGGAGCGGGCCTGCGGCGCACGGGAGACTGATGGCCGCAGTCTGTATATATGTATAAATGTGTTTCCTCTTTACTTCCGGGTGGAGCTGTATAATTCATATACAGTCACCCAGAAAATGGCGACACATTACTATGAAATACACCTCCTCCCCTTTTGGGTGCAGTGTAACACCCAAAAGGGGAGGAGAATAGGCATGTCATCTAGTGATTGCCGAAATTTGCAGCTATCGTAATTCTACTAAAGATTACAATAGCTTTTTAATGTGTACACAGGAAGATGCTCCCCCCTACTGGCAATTATAAGTATTTTTAATATAAAAGTTTTATTTTACATATTTAAAAGTTGAAATACATTAAGAAAATAGTTGTTACACAATTACCGTATAATAATATTGGTAGCTGATTTGGCCTACAAAAAAAAAATAAAAAAAAATTAGACGATACAGTCCCTTTAATATGTTTGACAGAGCTTTGATGTTTTGGTTTCCTTTCACTTCATGATGTTTACCAGTATTGTCCTCTTTAATGGTTTAGTGAGTTATATAAATAAAATATATCTCAAAGTTTGGGCAAGTTGAATTTTTACATTAAATCACCCAGCATGGGGCCTCAGAGCGTCATCTGTAAGTAGTATGTATGTTCTCCCCCTGTTTGCGTGGGTTTCCTCTGCGTTTTCCAGTTTCCATCCACACTCTAAAGACATACTGTTGTGAACCCAATGGGACAATGATGATCACGTGTGTAAAGTGCCGTGGAATTAATAGCGCTATATAAGAGAGTAAAATAAATAAAAGAATGACTGTTAAAAATTTTAATCTGCATTGTTTAGTAATTTTAGATTCTTATTATAGGGTTATGAAGGCTTGGTTGAAGGTGGTGATTGCATCAAACAAGCAAACTGGCTAAGTGTATCAAACATAATCCAGCTGGTAAGTTCAGAAGACTATAAAAAAAGTACCCATTTCAGTATGCAGGTAATTATTACACCTTGAAAGGAAACCTTTCACCTAATTCATGCTGCCTTTACACAGACAGCATCGTTCAGGGCCTGACTGCATGATTGCACCCAGGTATATTGTTCTCTGAAATTCTTTGGCATGTCAAAGAAAATGTATTTGGAAGCTCCATTCACAGCTAGAGGCGATACTTTTCTGTCTCCACCCTAGTTGATTGCTGAGTAGAAACATGGAACTTAAATGATCAACAGTAGATTTTATTTTGATTTGGGATCCATTGATTCAAAACAGTATTTGACGTTTTGGCCAATGGGCCACCATAACAACTAAAGAACAAAATATTACAATGCAATTTTTCTTAGATTCAACTAAGAATATAATATATACATGAAAAAATAATAAATAGAAGAATCATCAGAATGCACAAGGGTTTGTATCTTTACTTGAGCACCCTAGTCCTCTCTTTGCGAGTGCCAGATATCTTTATTATCACTGTAGTTAATTGACAGGACTCTCCCGTGTAGATTTATCGGGAAAGACCTGTCAATCACTAAGAGCGGCGCTGGAAGAAGGCTTTTGGAGTTGTGCTAGTCTAGTCTTGACTCTTTATGGTCACTGGTCAGATCTTCAGACTATAGTCTCTGAAATGCCAGAGCATATTAGAGTAAAATATACGTACCTATCTGCAATTGTGCAGCCAGGCTCGGATTCTTGCCTTTTGGGTTCGTACAGCATGAAAAAAAACTGACAGGTTCCCTGAAATCTGTATTTAAAACGTAAACTTTTATTTATGCTTCGTTATGCAAATCATGACAATACCTGGTAAGTGTTTTGCTATTTGACTGTCGATGTACTGTGTACATGTATGTGTATATATATATATATATATATATATATATATATATATATATATATATATATATATAATATATTGTAGGGATTCTAGCTTTCTGGCAGTGGTACACACAGGCACTAAGACTTTATTGCAAATGGATGGTTTCGTATAGTTCATAAGCCTTCATCAAATGAACAGACAAGTCTTTTCTTAGTCCAAACGTAGAAAGGTAGAAAATAAACAAAACCGTTCTAGCAATAATGGATTCACAGAGTGGGCTCACCCATGCAAAGTTGAATCCAAACTTTAGTGAGCTTCGGGCAAAAACTCAGTAGTGTACAATAGGTTGTTCCACATCTTAAGCTGGGTTTACACACTGCAACATCGCAAAGGACATCGCTGTAACGTCACCGGTTTTGTGACGTAACAGCGACCTCCCTAAGTCTCTGCTAAGTCGCTGGTGAGCAGTCAAATAGGCAAACCTGGCCAACAACGCAACAGCGATCCGGACCTGCAGAGCGACCTAGCTGGTTGTTGGGGACGTTGATAAGCAGCCTTTTGAAAGGGAAGTTGCTAACAAAGTCGCTGCAAAGTCTTTCACACACTGAAACTTTCCAGCGATGCTTGCTGCACAGCGGGACAAAGGACCTAGGAATGGTCCTGAACGATTTGTAACGATTACAACTTCACAGCAGGGGCCGGGTCGCTGATAGGTTTCACACACTGCAACATCGCAAACAACATCGCTATTGCGTCACAAAACCGGTGACGTTACAGCGATGTCGTTTGAGATGTTGCAGTGTGTAAACCCAGCTTTAGAGCAGCCTATGTAAAGCTTTTCAGCTCTACTTACACCTGGAACTAGATGTTGTCAACTGCTCCTAAATCCCGGACCCAAAATCTGGGGCGATTTTTAAAAAAAAAACAACAAAAACCTTTTGGCACCATTTGTCCTTTAGGAGCCTGCTTTCTGGGTCTCACATCACCGAGGCTAGGCACTCTTTGATGCATACACTCGATCCAGGTGAGTACACCCCTCACTTTCTTGTAAATATGTTATATCTTTTCATGGGACAACTCTTTTCTTTCCAGCAGTTTAGACACTAATGGCTGTGTGTTGAGTTATTAGGGGAGCATGACAAATTTGCACTGTTATACAAGCGTTACACTGACTACTTTACATTGTATCAAATTGTCATATTTTCAGTGTTGTCCCATGAAAAGATATAATAAAATATTTACAAAAATATATCTGTGAGCCGAGATCTGAATCTGCTCATCTGGTGCCATTTTCCTGAAGTCTATCGTGAGGAGCTCATTGGTGCCTGCCTTGCGCAACTAGTACACTCTGACTCTCAACCCAAGGCTCACAGCATCATCCCACTCGTGCCGCCACTGGTTTCCATCGATGGCAATCCTGCCTTCTGTGACTCCGCTCTGCTGCCCCTGCACCCCCCTCGTTAAGCCACATTCAGCCTATAAGACGCAATCCCATTTTTTTTGGGGAGGGGGGGGGGGGTTAGGGAGGGGAGTGCGTCTTATAGTCCGAACATTATGGTATATATACACAGTCATGGCTGAAAGTGATGGCTCCCTTGAAATTGTTTCAGAAATTGAAGTATTTCTCCTAAAAAATGATTGCAATTACACATGTTTTTTGTCATACACATGTTTATTTCCTTTGTGTATATTGGAGCAACACAAAAAACAACTGAGAAAAAAGGCAAATTGGACATAATTTCACACAAAATCCCCAAATTAGGCCGAACAAAATTGTGTGTGCGGCTGTCTGTGTGTGCGGCTGTCTGTGTGTGCGGCTGTCTGTGTGTGCGGCTGTCTGTGTGTGCGGCTGTCTGTGTGTGCGGCTGTCTGTGTGTGCGGCTGTCTGTGTGTGCGGCTGTCTGTGTGTGCTGCTGTCTGTGTGTGCGGCTGTCTGTGTGTGCGGCTGTCTGTGTGTGCGGCTGTCTGTGTGTCTCTGTGTATCTGTGTGTCTTTGTCTGTGTCTGTATCAGTCTCTGTGTGTCTGTGTGTGTCTCTGTCTCTACCAATATCATTACCTCACACGTAAACTGTCTTATACTAAGAATGTCCTTCGTTACCTATAGCAACCAATCACAGCCTCTATTAATGACCTGTAACTCCCAGCTCCATTGACTTTAAGCAGGTTTTTTGGCAAATAACTTAAAAGCGCGGAGTTAAATTTTCCCCTCCAAAATACAGTTTATGACGTTCCCTGAGTCAAAGGAGGTGTCTGTGCAAAATTTTGTGATTGTAAATGCAACGGTGCAAATTCTTTTAGCGGACATTCACACATACATACACACATACTCAGCTTTATATATTAGATAGCACTCGGGAAGGCACAGCCAGTATTAAATGTTGAAGCGCTTTAGTTTTTATCAGTTTAATTTGGAGGAACATAAAACATTTTGCTCATTTTCTATTTTACTAATGTAGGGGAGATGTGGTAACTGAATTAAAAACAGCAATCATTTTGTTTTTTATTGTTTCTATACAGTGTTTACAGTATGGGCTTGGTAATTTTCTTTTTGGATAGATTGAACTTTTACTGTCATAGCAATGGCAAATGTTGTGAGTTCCTTTTTTTTTTTTTTTCTAAGTTCCTAATTTTATGATTGGGAGAAAGGGGCTTGATGTTTAATGTTATTTTTTATTATTATTATTTATTATTATTATTATTATTATTATTATTATTACTACTTTACTTTGGCTGCCCCATGGTGGGACATAAAGTCGCAATCATTTGATCTAGCTAGTTGGCCAACACACTCTGTATGAGGTGAGTCGGCTCTATATAACAGCATTCACACTAGAATGTACAATTACATTCCAGGGAGATAGAGGTTCTCCCGCGAACAAAGTCAATAGATGTAACAATAAGTTCCACAATTGGATGTGTTGAATTCCTTCATCCTCCCAGCCTTTTTCCACCTTCATTACCCGGCCCATTTTTACAATTCTGACCATGTCACTTTATGAAGTAATAACTCTGAAACGCTTCAATGGATCCCAGTGATTCTGAGACTGTTTTTTTCATGACATGTTGTTCTTCATGTTTAGTGGTAAATTTAAGACAAATTGTTTATTTGTGTAAATATTGTAAATTTGTTAATTTTTTAAATTTTGCAATTTTGAAACTTTGATTATTTATGCCATTAAATCAGATCAAATCACAAAATAGTTAATAAAAAAAACATGTACCACATGTCTACTTTACATCAGCACCATTTATGAAACATTATTTTTTTGTTAGATAGTTTAGAAGGGTTAAAAGTTCGCCAGCAATTTCTCATTTTTCCAACAGAATTTCCAAAACTATTTTTTTAAGGACCAAATCACATTTGAAGTGACTTTGAGAGGCCTAGGTGACAGAAAATACCCAAAAGTGACACCATTCTAAAAACTGCACCCCTCAAACTGCTCAAAACCTCATCCAAGAAGTTTAATAACCCTTCAGGTGCTTCACAGGAATTAAAGCAATGGGAAAGAAAAAAATGAAAATTGTACTTTTTCCCCACAAAATTCTTACTTTAGCCCCACATTTAACATTTTCACAAGGGTAACAGGAGAAAATGCATCATACAGTTGTTTGTTGTGCAATTTCTCCTGAAAACACCAGTACCCCATATGTGGGGGAGAACTACTGTTTGGGCTTGGAAGGAAAGAAGCACTATTTGACTTTTGGAGTGCAGAACTGGTTGGAATAGATAGCGGATGCCATGTCGCACTTGGAGAGTCCCTGATGTGCCTAAATAGTGGGACCCCCTCCCCATTAGCCATCCCCTTTTGGAAACTACACTCCTCAAGGAACTTATCTAGATTTGTAGTGAGCATCTTGAACCCAATATTGAGTCGTAAAAAAAAAAAAAAATATGCCAAAAATGTTGCTTTAACCCAAAATGTTTTGATTTTCACAAAGGTACCAGAAGAAAGTGGACTTTACAATTTGTTATGCAATTTCTCCAGAGTACACCGATGCCTTATGTGGTGGAAAACTACTCTTTGGGTCCACGGCAGGGCTCGGAAGAGGAGCAGCACCATTTTGACTGGAATAGATTGCATGTGCCAAGTCACATTAGCAGAGCCCCTGATATGCCAGAAAAGCAGATCCCCATAAATAAGCCATAGTACTTTTCCAGAGCCATTGTGCTACCAGTAACGTAGAAGCCTCTTATATTTTCATTAACAGATGATGGACCGGAGTAGGGACTTTTTTTTTTTTTTTGTGGGTTGAGTTGAATACTATATTAGGCAATTTGGGTACAGAACCAGTCCTGTGGAGTCGGAGTCGTGGAGTCGGAGTCGGAGCTCATTTTGGTGGAGTCGGAGTCGGAGTTGGAGTCGGTATAAAATGCACCGACTCCGACTCCTAAAATATATAATAAATTGGGGACAGGAGTGCAATGCAGAATGTGCTGAATATTTTACTAAATAATAACATTTAGTATAATGCTTATATTTAAGTGAAAAATTTATTGTAGTACAATGTGAACATCAGACATTTAATTGTTTTTATGATACAATAATCAAGATATTTGGATAGAACATAAAATATTTATTGGAATACAACTTTAGAACACAAAAAACTAATAAATTGTAAATATATATATAATATATATATATATATATATATATATATATATATATATATATATATATATATATATATAGTGTATATACACACACAAGATATATATGTAATCTACTGTATATTACATAGTGTATTACATATTTACAATTTATTACAGTTTTTTGTGTTCTAAAGTTGTATTCCAATAAATATACTTTGTGTTCTATCCAAATATCCTGATTATTGTATCATAAAAATTATTAAATGTCTGATGTTCACATACACATGTTCATGTACTACAATAAATTTTTCACCTAACTATAAGCAATATATGTAGGAGTCGGAGTCGGAGTCGGTGCAAGAGAATTTGAGGAGTCGGAGTCGGAGTCGAAGGTTTGGCTTACCGACTCCACAGCCCTGTACAGAACATTCTGAAACAGTTCACATTTATACTGTGCTCTATGCTGTGCACTTACACCAGGGTTTCCATCTACATCGCCAAATTACGTGATTCATGTAAAACCCCCGACAGATCCATTCACTATAATGAGGTAGGAGCGTTACTCCGGACTCCGTTGGTCACTGTACAGCTGTCCAGTGACTCCTTCTGCCTTTAATACAGTGAATTTTCCATTGGGAGTTTTTCCTGAATCACATTTTTCAGAGATTTACATTTAGTACCCGATGTAAGCACTCAATGTAGAGCACAGGATAAATGTGAGCTGAGCCTTAAGGTACCGTCACACTAAGCAACATCGCTAGCAAGATCGCTGCTGAGGCACGACTTGCTAGCGATGTTGCTGTGTGTGACATCCAGCAACAACCTGGCCCGTGCTGTGAGGTCGCTGGTTGTTGCTGAATGTCCTGGACCATTTTTTAGTTGTTGCTCTCCCGCTGTGAAGCACACGTCGCTGTGTGTGACAGCGAGAGAGCAACAACTGAATGTGCAGTGAGCAGGGAGCCGGCTTCTGCGGACGCTGGTAACCAATGTAAATATCGGGTAACCAAGAAGCCCTTTCCTTGGTTACCCGATATTTACCTTCGTTACCAGCGTCCGCCGCTCTCACGCCGTCAGTGCCGGCTCCCTGCTCCCTGCACACATAGCCAGACTACACATTGGGTAATTAACCTGATGTGTACTCTGGCTAGGAGTGCAGGGAGCCAGCGCTAAGCGGTGTGCGCTGGTAACCAAGGTAAATATCAGGTTGGTTACCCGATATTTACCTTAGTTACCAAGAGCAGCATCGCTTCCACGCGTCGCTGCTAGCTGGGGGCTGGTCACTGGTTGTTGGTGAGATCTGCCTGTGTGACAGCTCATCAGCAACCCGTGTAGCGATGCTCCAGCGATCCCTGCCAGGTCAGGTTGCTGGTGGGATCGCTGGAGCGTCGCTTAGTGTGACAGTACCTTTACTGTGATCTTTGGGAGGTAGAATAAATAAAGTAACAGCAGTTGAAGAATTGGCTTTATTACTATTTTTTACGCCTGTCACCTTGCGGTATATTATTCCTTAGGTCAGTACAATTATAGCGATACCAAATTTATATAATTTTTTTTTTGTTTGGCTACTATTGCACTAAAAAACACTTTTTTTTTTTTTTTTACAAAACCAAAGGTTTTTTGCATCACCGATGCAACTTTATTCAGGTAAGTACGATTACTGAGATACCACATGGATAGTAGGTGTTTTTGTAATGTTTAGCTGCTTTTACGGCATATAAAGAACTAGCTGTACTACCCGGCTTCACCCGGGTTAATAACTGTTGTTAACAAAATAGAATGTATTAACATTCCCGGGATAGAATGTATAAATAGAATGTATTAACGCCCAGGATAGTAACTGTCTCTCTGTTTCTCTCCCATTCTCTGTCTGTCTCCCACTCTGAATATATCTCTCTGTCTCTCTATCTCTTTGTCTGTCTGTCTCTTTCCCTGTGTGTCTCTGACTATCTCTGTCTCCTTCTCCGTTTGTCTTAATCTCTTTCCCTGTCTGTCTATCTATCTCTGTCACTTTCCCTGTCTGTCTCTTTCCCTCTCTTTCCCTGTCTCTCTATCCCTCTCTTTCCCTGTCTGTCTCTTTCACTCTGTCTCTTTCCCTGTGTCTGTCTCTTTGTCTGTGTCTTTACCTGTCTTTGTCTGTCTCTTTCTCTGTCTGTCTCTTTCCCTTTCTTTCCCTATCTGTCTCTTTGTCTGTGTCTGTCTCTTTGTGTCTGTCTATTACCCTGTCTATGTCTGTTTCTTACCCTGTCTGTGTCTGCCTCTTTCCCTGTCTGTGTCTCTCTCTTTCCCTGGCTGCATTGTGACACGCCAACATTCCATATAAGGGCGTGGCTGCGCATTCTTCTGAAGTTCTGGCTGCACTGTGGCTCCCAGCTCCATTCGCTTTAATGGAGGCAGGTTTTTTGGCGAATAACTGTAAAGCGCGGGGTTAAAATTACCCCTGAAAACATAGCCTATGACGCTCTCGGGGTCCAGAAGTGTGAGTGTGCAAAATTTTGTGGCTGTAGCTGCGACGGTGCAGATGCCAATCCCGGACATACATACATACACACATTCAGCTTTATATATTAGATGTTATCGAACAAAAAAATGTTTTTAATTTGCTGTATTCTGAGAGCTATAGCTTTTTAATTTTTTTTGCTAACTGAACTGTATGGTGGCTTGTTTTTTTGCTGGACAAGATGATATTTTTAGACATACCCTTTTTATTTCTATATGACTGTTTTGATCATGTTTTATTCCACTTTTTTATGAGCTGTATGATGAAAAGACGTTTTCACGGTTTCTTTTTTTTAGGGTGCTCACTAAAGAGGGTTAACTAATGTAACAGTGTTTTATAGATCGGGTTGATCAGGACATGGCGATACCAAATGTGTGTACTTTTTTTTGGATATTTTTGTGTTAAATATACGTATTTAGTGGCCCAATATTTTCTTTTTTTGTTCTTTTTATTTTCTGGTTGTTTAAGTATTCTTACAATATTTTTTTAACTTTTTTTTTTTTACTTCGCCCTTTTATGGGATATTAACTTTTATTAGTCTGATCGCTACTATAATGTATTGCAATTTTGCCTGTCAGATACTGACAGGAGTCTTTTAGACCATGCTCCTGGCATGGTCTAACAAACTTGCCATAGTTGATAGACCCAGAGGTTTTTATCACGACCACGGTTTGCCATGGCAACTATTGGGCCCAAGAGATCACATCGTGGGGGTCCCAATTGGGTGCACTCCTTCTCCAAGCCTGCTAAATGCTGCAATCGCTATATTTCGCAGCATTTATGGGATTAAACAGCTAGTGGGGACGTCCCTGACTATGACAACTGCAGCACCGTTATAACGTGCGACGATCGCGCATGAACTGCCCTGTGCCTGCGCAATTGCCATGACATACATTTACATAATTTTTTCGGGGATGGCGTGCCGGCGAGCTCCCATGCGCAGTGCTGGCTCCGCTACATCGACGACATTTTTGTCGTCTGGGGTGGAACCGGTTCTGAGCTAGAGGACTTTGTGCGTCGACTCAACTCCAATGACCTTAACATCTTTTTGACCCATCAGATCGGACCTAGGACCATCGACTTCCTTGACATCCGGATTTTCATAGAACCTAGTGGCTTAGTATTTACCACTATTTTTCGCAAGACCACCGCGGTTAGTTCTCTCCTCCACGCTACCTCAGGCATCCCAGGTCAACAGTGAATGCAATCCCGACTGGCCAGTTTCTGCGATTACGCAGACTGTGCTCTTCGGATGGTACCTTTGAATTTGAATCGAGAGATATGAGGGAGAGGTTCATTAATAGGGGCTACAGTGGGAGGTCCATTAAAAAGGGCTATCAGCGTGCCAAATATTCCCGGCGGGATCAGCTTCTCTCTGGGAATGACACTCCGAAAACATCATCAAGCCCAGTGGCTAGGTTCATCTCTACCTACTGTCGCCAGTGGGAACAAATTAGAGGTGTGTTGAGTAAACACTGGGGCATTCTTCAAACTGAGCCCTCTCTTGAGAGATATCTGCTAGAACGTAAATTGATGACAGCAAAGAGGGGTAGGAGTCTCAGAGACATACTGGTACATAGCCATTATGTTGTCAAGAGAACCCCCCTCTTTGGATGTGGCCCCCAACGAGTTGGCTGCTATCCATGCGGTAGCTGCCGGGGATGCCAAAATATCATCAGAGCCACTACTTTTTGCTCTGCAGATGGAAGGAGAGAATTTTCCGTCCGCGAATATATCTCCTGCAGCACATCTGGCGTAATTTATTACGCCACATGTGGCTGTGGTAAGATATATATTGGTTTGACTTCCCGGGAGCTCCGAATCCGCACGAGGGAGCATGTGTGGGACATTTTGGCAGCCAAGGAGACCACTAACCCTGAATCCCTAAAAACGATACCCCGTCACTTCAGAGAGGTTCATAACTGTGATCCAATATCTCTGCTGGTCCGGGGTATCGATAGGGTACATCTAGGGATCCGAGGAGGAGATCTTAAAAAACGCCTGGCACAGGTGGAGTGCCGTTGGATTTTTACCCTTGGCACTCAGGCACCTTATGGGCATAATGAACGGCTCTCTTTTGCCCCGTTTCTTTAACTACCCAGCCCTCCATGATTGAATTTGTCCTTGTGTGTAGGTTGAAATAATAATTTTTCCCCCCTTCTGCTCCCATTCTTTTGGGTTTTTACGATGTGTGTCTGTGCTGTGGGCTAACCATCAGACGCATTCACATATATTGAACCTGCCTTCCATACAGTATTGTGGATGTTTCATGCCGAATCTGTGGCAATTCTATTATGACTCAATTTTAACAGTGTGTCCTTTTTATTTGTCTAGTTTAAACGGATCCATTGCTACTTTTCAGCCACTTCACTCCCATTCCAGACCTTGCTGAGGAATGAACTGGATTCCCATGATAATTTTTGCCTTGTAAATGAGCCTTATGCATCTGGACCTATGAAGCAATCATGCAGCATCTGTATATTTATGTATATGCATTGCTATGTGACTATCTATGTTTTCTCCTTGATTGCTATGTGCTTTGTGCAGACGTCTGCTCTTTCTCCTTTTTTTCTCATAATATCTTTCTCTTTATTATCTTTACCTTTTCACGATCTCCTCCATAATCTTGCAAAGAAGGTATATACCTTCTGTTTATATAGTTCATAGGCGATCGTGATAAGATTAAGTTCTGATTGAACTATATCTATCTTACCGGCTGAGAAAGGTTATTTCCTCTTGGATGGGAGGTACTAGTGACGCGTCATTGGTGTATTGCCTGCCTCTCTGGTCGCGTTTGTGGTGGCGTCCTTAGCAGCGGAGAACCGGAAGTACTAGTGACGTCATCGGAAGTTTTCTTCCATCCGGCTTCCGCTGCCGACGCTGAACCACAACGCGACCCGTAGCAGTGCAGTACACTATGACGCGCCGATGAATGGGCGGTTAGTGGTAATTAGGGTCCCTTTATAACCCTCCTACTGTGCACCATTTTTATCTGTCCCCCGACGAAGCACATCAGGCGAAACACGTGTTGGGACGCCGGTCCCCACGTGTATACCAGGGTCTAAATTGGTGATCTGCCAGCTGGGTAAGCTATTCTGCCTCATTAGGCTATGCATTGAGACTTTTCTATCTCCTTTCTGCACTTGCATTTGGGCATTTAGCTTCCCATCTAGGCACTCGTGCAGATCACTTGTGAGACCTGGTATCCTTTCCTGGATCATGTGGGGTTTCTTCCCCTTCATAACTTCTCATACTCTGGTTTTCATTTTGTTCATTTTCTATGTTATACCCTATGAATTTATTGAAAATAAAATGTTTATACATTTCAATTACGTTTGTTTCTTGGGTATTTTCATACTTCGGAAATTTAAAGACTCTGTAATCTTAGATTGTATGTGATTTACATAATTTTGCAGAACCGCTTCCCGACTATGATGTAAACTTACATCAGAAAGGGGTTAAAAATGTTCACCTCACAAAAACAATCAGCTATGATCCTGTGCTGTAATGTCCCTTTTAGGCTATGTTCACACAGTGTATCTTTTCTAACGACAAAGATGCAGAGATTTTGGCCTCAAAAAATGCACCCGTGGTAAAAAACGCATGCGTTTTTGCTGAGTTTTTACTGCATTTTGCCCAATGTGATTTTAAGTCAAATCTATTAACTGGAAGAGCTCAAAAACGCTGGAAAAACGCAAAAAAGATTTGCCATGCTGAATCTTCAAAAACGCAGCCAAAAAAAGATGCACAGTGTGGACCGCAAAATAGAAAGCTCATAGACTTTGCTGGGGGAAGGAAATGCATGCATTTAGGTGCATCTTTGTGACCTCAAAAACGAAGTGAAAGATGTACTGTGTGAACATAGCCTTACTCTCTTTTGCGTCCTGCCCTGCCCAGGAGATATGGTACAATCAGATGATGTCCCTGTACAGTCAAACACGGCCATCATACAGCACATAGCAGGGGCACATTTATAAGATTATCTCAAAAAAAGTTTGTTTAAAAGAAATGAAGTCCTCAGTGGTTGATACCTTTTTAATGGCTATCTGAAAAGATGGTAATAATAGCAAGCTTTCGAGACTACACAGGTTTCTTCATCAGGCTCAGTATAACACAAAATCTGAAGAGTCACATATTTATACACAACAGGACATAGAATGGAGCAGTAAAGAAGACAGTTCTGCTTCACATAACTTGTCACTATGGCAAGGGGGCATTATCTCAGCACAGGAACATTTTGCTAATACCTCCAATTGTGGAAATTATTATTATTCCAAGATCTGTTGATTGAAATTGACTTTAACATTAACTTTTTGTTCTTGGGAAACCCCTTCAAGGCATTAAAACGGTGTATGTAACGTTTTCTTCCTTCACGTAGCCATTTGTTTCTGTTTGTTTCTATTGTAGGGTGGCACTATCATTGGTAGTGCACGGTGTAAAGCATTTACCACTCATGAAGGGCGTTTGTCTGCAGCCTTTAATCTTGTTCAGCATGGCATAACAAATTTATGTGTCATTGGTGGCGATGGAAGCTTAACTGGAGCAAATATTTTTAGGAAGGAATGGAAAGATCTGCTTGAAGAGTTGGTTAAAGGAGGTAAGTACAGGGGATTTAATATTGTGTGTATGGCCTATGGGCCTGATTCATTCAGATTGATGCCGGTCCTAGTTCTGAGAGCATTGGAATGAGATATGCCGAATACATTGTGGTGTGTGCCTCTGTAGTGAATTTGGTACATCTTTAAACTGCCATTTGCCATTGTCAGATGTGTACGGCAGCCAGGGGCTGATAATACATTTTTGTTTCTTAAATTATGATGAATTGGTTGGGTCTGATTGCGCATGCCCCGTCCTCCAAGCTCTTCGCACTTGCCAAAAACTTGATGAAGCAGACCAAGACCGTTAAAAGGCACAACATCTTTGTGCAATTTGGAGTGACTCAAACGTTTTTGTGACCTTTGAGACTGAAATGATGGTCTTGTGAACCTACCCTTAAAATGTAAAAATAAGTCCATGGTTATTAAAGTATGGTATCCATAATGATGTCAAGCATGGAGGTGGTTACAGTTTAGAGATCAGGAAGACCTGGCTACGCCAATGAGATATTGCTGTAGTATTTGTAATTCTTGTAATTTTTTTTTTTTGGCGGTAGTATGATCATTTTGCATAATGAAGGTGGTGTTTCATCCTGGAAAAATCATAAAAAAAACAACCTTTGTTCAGTTGTTAGTTGCAGGTGGGACCTTGTATTATGGGATTGAAGTGTGCAGTGTTTTTAACTCCTAATAGTATATCCACATGGGATTAATCCACTATAGATTTTTTTTATTTTTTTTAACATATTTCAAAAGCATGCAGCAAAAATTGACAGTATGAATTTGATATGGTCAGGGCAACTAATTATGTGGATCTTCTCCAGTTTGTGTGGATGAGATTTCTTCCATTTCTCAGCCACTTTGCTGGCACTATAGTACACAATGGATATCCTTACGATGGCGTTTCCAATGTGTAGTAGAAAATTTGCTGTGTATTAGTTACCCTTAAACTTTGCTAATGTCGTACAGTACCGTTGGAGCTGCATATATGATTTATTTGGATCTTATTTTATTACAGGAAAAATAACTGAAAATGTTGCTGCAAAATATACTCATTTAAATATTGTTGGACTGGTGGGCTCCATTGACAATGACTTCTGTGGCACTGATATGACAATTGGCACTGATTCAGCTCTGCACAGAATTATGGAGGTTATTGATGCAATCACTACTACTGCACAGAGGTAAGTTAGGGTTTCAGATTGCTGCATTTACCAGTGTATTCTGCATGGATTCTGCCGTTCCTCACTCTTGTAAAGGCAGCGTTACACGATACGATTTATCTGACGATATGTCGTCGGGGTCACGGATTCCGTGACGCACATCCGGTATCGTTAGCGACGTCGGTGCATGTGACACCCACGAGCGTCTCCGAACGATCGCAAATAGGTTGAAAATTGTTGATCGTTGACACGTCGTTCAGTTTCAAAATATTGTTCGTCGTTTGGAACGCAGCAGACATATTGGTACGTTTGACACCCTGCCAACGACGAACAACATCCACATGACCGCCTTTGTCAAACAATATATCGCTGAACGATTTTGCGTCGTTTATGAGATCGTTACGTGTGACCGCTAACAAACAACCTATGAGCGATCTCGGCAAATCGTAACTACGATCTGGGCGTGTCACATCGCTAATGAGATCGTCAGATAAATCGTGTAACGGGGCCTTAACTCTGTCATTAATGGCAACCATACAAATAGTCATTTACTTCCTCTTTATTTCCCTGCACGTCCAGTGTAGACTCTGACCATCCTCCAAATCTTTGTTTACATTCACCTGGTATTTGACCAAATCAACCAGTCAGTGGCTGCAGTGGTCACCTACCAGACTGCTGGCATCACAACTCAATGATGGAAGCCATGAGTACCAGTAGTCTGTCCCATCGCTGATAGACCACAGAGATCATAAGCCCATTCCTTATAAATAAGCACTGGGAGGACTAGTATAGCGTTGGTGCTGGATCTGTGGGGAAATGGGGTAAGTATAAATAACGAGCTTCATATTTATATCTCTGTTTTAATATTTAGGGGTTTTTTCCCACAAACAATGTAAAATTTAAAGTTGATTTTAATCAATAGATTTTGGAATAATAAGTTCCACAATTTGATGGAAATTAGAAAATATTTAATATAAATGAGACGCCCCATTACTAATCTGTAAGTCAAAGTAAATAAACACAAACATCCAAAAATCATTTATTTCAAATAAAAGACAAAAAAGCACCCTCTTTCACCAATTTATTAATCACCAAAACACCCCTTCAGGTCCAACGTGATCTACATGAGGTCCCACGACGATTTCAGCTCTGCTACATCTAAAGTGACAGCGAGCGGCCATAGAAGATGACCGCATGCTGTAACGTCAGGTAGAGAATGTCTGTCTGAGCCGCAGTGATGATTGGGGACGTCATTCAAGTTAGTTGTCGTCATAGCTGGAGGTTCCCACGGTCCACCACCTGTGACCGCAGGTAACTTGACCTGTAAGTGACCCACTGTCACTTTAGATGTAGCAAAGCCAGGATCATCATGGGACCTTGTGTGGATTGCGTCAGACCTACAGGGGTGTTTTTGGGGTTCATGAAGGGGCGAAACAGAGTGCTCTTTTGTCTTTTATTGCAAATAAATAATTTTTTCAGTGTTTGTGTTTATATCTTTTCACTTACAGATTAGCAATAGGGAGGGTCTCATAGACACCTCCCATTACTAATTTGGGTCTTGGTGGCAGCTGTGAGCTGCCATTAACCCCTTATTACCCCAATTTCCACTGCACTAGGGCAATTCGGGAAGAGCCGTGTACAGTTCCAGGATTGTCGCATCTAATGGATGTGGCAATCCTAGTTGGTTGCAGGCTGCTATTTTTAGGCTGGGGGGGCTAATAACCATGGCTTTCACCAGCCTGAGAATATCAGCCCCCGCTGTTGGGCTTTATCTTGGCTGGTTATCAAAATTGGGGGGGGGACTACATGCCCTTTTTTAAATTATTTATTTAAATCCTTTAAAAAAACAACAAAAAAACAGCAAAAACGCATTTGGTTCCTTTTATTTTGATACACAGCCAAGATAAGCACACGGGTGGGGGCTGCAGTCTGTAGCCATATGTGTTATCTGTGCTGGGTATCATTAATATGGGGGACCCTACGACTATTATTTATTTTTTCAATTATTTTTATACCACGATAGATCCGCAGAAGTGTCTGTGATTGGAAGCAGTCAGACACGCTGCTACTCAGGGTGAGGTGTACGGTCTGACTGCAAGCAATCACAGATGCCGGTGAGCGGGGGAATCCGTGAATATGCATGAGGCTAATGAGCGGCCGTGGGTGTAGAATGCCTCAGAAGTTTGTTTGACAACATTAGGCATTAACAGCAACACTAAAACCAAGGAAAGCACCAGACAGTCAGGCATACATAATAAATGTGGGGAAGCAGGGTTAGATTATAAAAAAGACAGCAAAACAACCAACAATCCCCCCACCCTAGCCTGCAGATATGGGGTTAATTTGCAGGTTAATAGCATTATGAATGTGCCTGGCCGAATTACTGAGAGTGCGGCACCCTGCAGAAAAGGAACTTTATTTCTCCTGGGAGTCGCTGGCTTTCAGTCAGGCAGGTGTGCCCAAAGCATTTACAGTCATCGCTCACAGCACTGAGAGTGGCAGCTGTAAGCATGGACTGTCTCTGACTGATGACTCACTTAGCAATGTATCAGTGCTGAGCCAGAACATGACCGATTCCCAGGTTCTATATTAAAAAAAAAGCTGTCAGAGAGGTGGGTTAGGGATGGAGACGAAAAGGAACAGGTGGGAAGGTACCCTTCAATGTTTGGCCGCACCATAATACACCCAGCGCGCATGTGCTTGGTTTGAACAGTCATTCTGTGCAGTCAGAGTCCCCTTAAAGAAGATGTAATTTTCTGATGGAAGTCACTTTAAAAATAAAAAACAATTGTCACTCTTTCTTTGCAGGCTAGTGGTAGAAGGGTTAGTACTTCGGTCTTCTCGAGTTATACACATGGTTTTACAGCTTTAAAACCGAACAAAGTTTAAAAGTAACATTACCTATTATCTATAGAGCATAGTACAATGTCATTGATAAACATTATGTGCTGTATGAAGGTTTTCTGTATAATTATTGTTATAGTAAAATGTATTAACAAATCCAGAACTTTTTAACCCCTTCTGGATGCGGGTGTGTATGGCTCAAGAGCATGTGACAGCAGACTGCAGACATGATTGCGGTTTCATGTCCAATAAGGGTACTAAACGATTACATGAAAATGAACTACAACAATTTTTTATAAATATGAAAACAACAATTCAAAAATAGAGAGTTGGGGAAAAAGTAACCATATTTGTTATTGCTGCCTCTGTAAGGCTACGTTCCCACTAACATGTTGTCCACGGGAGACAGCAGCTGCCCGTGCCCATGCCCATGCCTACGATCAGGGTTCTGGGTGCGTGTACTTTCGCTGTTTTTTTCCTGCCCAGAACCATTGCTGTGGCTTGGCAAGCCGTGCCGAATGTCAGTTTGTGCATAATCTTTCTTTATTGAATTAAATCCCATCAAAAAGAACAAGAGAAAAAGAAAAACAAAAAATCCCCACAGATCATCAAAACAATCAGCATGACATGTACTGTATATCTTGTCCATAAACATATTATGAGTCCATATTATTTCCCTCAGAGCATTGCATCAAACATGTTCTATTTATTCGAACTGTGTAAAGGGCCATTTGCACGCTGCGACATCGCTAACGATATATCGTCGGGGTCACGCCGTTAGTGACGCACATCCAGCGCCATTAGCGACATTGCAGCGTGTGTCACCAAGGAGAGACGATCAACGAGTGCAAAAACGTGAAAAATCGTTGCTCGTTGACACATCGCATGAAAAAAATATAGTTCTACCTCTGTACAAGTCACTAGTGCGACCGCACTTAGAATACTGTGTACAATTCTGGTCACCGATATATAAGAAGGACATAGCTGAACTGGAGAGGGTGCAAAGAAGAGCGACCAAGATTATTAGAGGAATGGGGGGGCTGCAATACGAAGACAGGTTATTAAACTTGGGGTTATTTAGTCTGGAAAAACGAAGGCTTAGGGGAGATCTAATCACAATGTATAAATATATGAGGGGACAGTACAGAGACCTTTCCAAAGATCTATTTACACCTAGGCCTGCGACTGGAACACGGGGGCATCCGCTACGTCTTGAGGAAAGAAGGTTTAATCATAATCATAGACGAGGATTCTTTACTGTACGAGCAGTGAGACTATGGAACTCTCTGCCGCATGATGTTGTAATGAGTGATTCACTACTAACATTTAAGCAGAGCCTGGATGCCTTTCTTGAAAAATTTAATATAACCAGTTATGTATATTAGATTTTATGACAGGGTATTGATCCAGGGAACTAGTCTGATTGCCGGATGTGGAGTCAGGAAGGAAATTTTTTCCCCATTGGAACTTGTTTGCCACATTGGGGTTTTTTGCCTTCCTCTGGATCAACATGTTAGGCTACGGGTTGAACTAGATGGACTTAGAGTCTCCCTTCAACCTTAAAAACTATGATACTATGATACTATGATCGCTCCTTTTCCAAATATCGTTGCTGCTGCACATACGATGTTGTTCGCCGTTCCCGTGGCAGCACACATCGCTATGTGTGACACCGCAGGAACGACTAACATCTCCTTACTTGCGTCCACCGGCAATGAGGAAGGAAGGAGGTGGGCGGCATGTTCCGGCCGCTCATCTCCGCCCCTCCTCTGCTATTGGATGGCTGCCATGTGACGTCGCTGTGACTCCGCACGAACCGCCCCCCTTAGAAAGGAGGCGGATCGCCGGCCAGAGCGACGTCGCAGGGAAGGAATGTGTGACGGGTGTTAGCGATGTTGTGCGCCACGGGCAGCGATTTGCCCGTGACACACAACCGACGGGGGCGGGTACGCTCGCTAGCAATATTGCTACCGATATCGCAGCGTGTAAAATACCCTTTACTCGACAAGGACGATTATATACACATTCAATGAAAAATAGAAAGTGTATATATATGTAAATTATTTTAAGTCGTGCATCCCCACAACGTGTGAGTTATCTCTTCTATATCTAAAACTTGTTATATTAAAGAACTCTTAATAACCCTCAAAGGTGACACACCTTCAAGCTTTACTAGTACAAAGAAAGAAGAGAAATGACTGCAGATGGAGAAAGAAAGATAGAATGGGGGGGGGACACATCAAGGGCTAGATGGAAGGAAAGGGGGATCCAATGGTGAGAACTATTATGACCAGTCTACTATTTATCTTCATGCCAATGGGGTTTCAAAAAGCGCTCGGTAATAATTAGTATCCTTAGAGTATCCATGGCAGCCAAATTTTCAGAACCCTCTCGCTACTCCCTTCTGCCTCTGCTAGTAAATCCTCCATATGGTGGATATATGCAAATTCCTGCTTGCCACTCCCTCAAGGACAGGACCCCTGATGATCGCCAGTGTCTGGTTATCGCTGCACTTGCTGCTGCTAAACAGAACCGTAGTATGTCACCCTTTTGGGCTCTAATAGAACCAGGTAGCATAGATAATAGTGCTATTTGAGGGGTCTGCGGCGCCACCTCCCCAGTGATCTTCGTATGCATCTGAAAAACTGCCTCCCAAAATGGTTTGATTTTAGAACAATCCCACCACACATGCAACATTGTGCCATGGTCTGTTCCACAACGCCAACACATCTCAGAAACCAAGGGGAAGATCCTATGGAGCCTCACCGGATATTGATACCACCTTGTCAATATCTTATAGTTTTTCTCTTTTGCGCACCCAGCAGTAGACATTTTATGAGTAAATATATAAGCTCCCTGTGTTTCTGCATCTGTGAAAGTCATCCCCATTTCCTCCTCCCAATTGGTCATAAACTTAGGATCTGAGTCCATGGAGGGAACTGCCTGTCCTATCAACATAAATAATATGCAAAAAACCACAGATTTAAGACAGGGGAAAATATTTAGTAAGATCATATCTATTAATCTATTATTCCCTCTCTATATAGTGACTGGCATTCCCACAACATGTGCATGATCCCTGCTTCCTCCACAGTACATTTTGGACATTTGGAATCCGTTCTCACTCCCCCCCCTTCTTCATCCACACGGGGGTTCTAAACACTCTGTATCTATATATATAATTGCCTTATTCTGTCTGTCTGTCTGTCTGTCTTGCTCCAAAATTGTGTCCTTACGGTGACACAAAGCTGATTGGCCGCTGGGCTCGCCATGGCCCCGCCCCCCGCACGGATTGGCCGCTCACCCAGGCTCCGCCCCCACACTGGCCGGCCGCTCGCCCAGGCTCCGCCCCCCACACGGATTGGCCTCTCGCCCCGGCACCCTGCAGGCATTGGCAACTCGCCCACGCCCCGCCCCCCTCACGCAATGCACGCTCGCTCTGGCCCCGCCCCCCGCACGCATTCCCCGAACCGACCGACACGGAGCCACGACTCCCAGGTGAGTACTTTACCCCCGGGAGCCCACATCAGCGTACGCCGCCAACCCAGCCGACACATACCCTCGCATTGCTGGGGTTGCCGCCGTATGCTGGTGTGGGCTCCCGTGCGAGCGGGGGACGGGATACGCTGGTAACCATGGTAGCATAGTTACCAGCGCATCAAGGTCCTGCAGCGGCGGAACATACACACACGCACACACATAACCAGACACACACACACGCACACACATAACAACAGACACACACATCAGATCACACTCACTCTCACACACACACATCACATCGCATCCACACACACACAACATCCAGTGATATCGCTTGCTTCTCGGCGGCGATCCTGTGCAGTGAGCTTCCAGGACCTGCCGGAGGATCACATGGCCAGAAGCATGTGGTATCTCCGGATGTTGTGAGTGTGAGCGCGTATGTGTAATATCGTCAATGTGTGTGTGCGTGAGTGTATGCGATCGGGTGTGTGTGAGTGTATGCGATCGGGTGTGTGTGAGTGTATGCGATCGGGTGTGCGTGAGTGTATGCGATCTGATCTTTGAGTGTCGGCAGAGGATCACGGCGTGCTGGAGGAGGCTGGGAGGAGAGAGGCTGATGCTGGGGACAGAAAAGGCTGATGCTGGGAGGAGAGAGGCTGATGCTGGGAGGAGAGAGGCTGATGCTGGGAGGAGAGAGGCTGATGCTGGGAGGAGAGAGGCTGATGCTGGGAGGAGAGAGGCTGATGCTGGGAGGAGAGAGGCTGATGCTGCGGGCAGAGAGGCTGATGCTGCGGGCAGAGAGGCTGATGCTGCGGGCAGAGAGGCTGATGCTGCGGGCAGAGAGGCTGATGCTGCGGGCAGAGAGGCTGATGCTGCGGGCAGAGAGGCTGATGCTGCGGGCAGAGAGGCTGATGCTGCGGGCAGAGAGGCTGATGCTGCGGGCAGAGAGGCTGATGCCGCGGGCAGAGAGGCTGATGCTGCTGCAGCATGGGGGATGGAGCACGATGGGGGGGTGCGCAGCATGGTGGATGGAGCACGTTTGGGAGTGCGCAGCATGGTGGATGGAGCACGTTTGGGAGTGCGCAGCATAGCGGATGGAGCACGTTTGGGAGTGCGCAGCATGGCGGATGGACCACGTTTGGGAGTGCGCAGCATGGCGGATGGACCACGTTTGGGAGTGCGCAGCATGGCGGATGGACCACGTTTGGGAGTGCGCAGCATAGCGGATGGAGCACGTTTGGGAGTGCGCAGCATGGCGGATGGACCACGTTTGGGAGTGCGCAGCATAGCGGATGGACCACGTTTGGGAGTGCGCAGCATGGCGGATGGAGCACGTTTGGGAGTGCGCAGCATGGCGGATGGAGCACGATGGGGAGTGCGCAGCATGGGGGATGGAGCACGATGGGGGGTGCGCAGCATGGGGGATGGAGCACGATGGGAGGTGCACACCTCCCCCAACACACACACGCGCACTGCACAACACACACACACACACACACACACACACACAGGGAACCACAAACACCGCCCTACACAGACACCCACACACACAGACAACGCTGCACACACACAACACCCAACACACAAACACCGCGGCATACATAAATATACGCACATACTGCACAACACACACATTGCACAAAACATACCTCCCCCCAAAACACACCACACACACACAAACCGCGCAACACACACACAACGCTACAGACACACAGCACTCCACAAACAACGCAACACACATACAACACCGCTCTCACCCCCCGTCACACCCAGACAACACCCAGAACATGTACAGCCCCTACACAAACACTTGGTAAGTACACACAACAACATCTATATATATATATATATATATAATATAAATAACAAAAATCATACATGAACTACACAATACGTAAATTCTAGAATACCCGATGCGTAGAATCGGGCCACCTTCTATTATAACATATAATTGCAATAGCCGTTTCGCCTCGCTCAGAGATATTTTGATGACATATTGCAAAATAGACTCCCATTTCTCCTCCCCAATTTCTCCCAAATCTTCCACCCACCTTGCATATGCCCCAATTTGTTGCCTCCCAACCGACATGGACAGAAGTCCCCCGTAGACCATCGATATATATCCTGCTGTCCCTCTCTGCATCCCTAATATATTAATTACACTATCTGATTATATAACAATTGGTGTTATTCTGTTCTGCGATTCAAATGCATGACGAAACTGCAGGTATTTATAAAACATAGTGGGAAGTCTTTTAGCAGTACTTCAAAAGTCTTAGGCTATGTGCGCACTAGGCGTTTTTGCCGCGTTTTTAGCGGCGTTTTTTACCGCGTTTTTGTGCTGAAAACGCAGTGACATTGCTTCCCCAGCAATGTCAATGGGTTTTCAGAAGTGCTGTCCTCACACAGCGTTTTTTTTTAGCTGCGTTTTTGTGGTGACCACAAAAACGCAGCATGTCAATTATTTCTGCGTTTTCCACTGCGTTTTTCACTCATTGAATTCAATGAGATGTTAAAAACGCAATGAATAACGCATATAGCCGCGTTTCTATGACTAAAAACGCAGCTATAAACGCAAGGGGTGGGCACTACAGTGACGTGTACAGGAAGAGGATTCCTTCTGTTGGTAAACACAGAAGCATGAATCCTCCCGGTACCGTCACCGCTGCCTCCACCTCCCGTCCTGTGCATGTCAGCTCCGTGCGGCGCCATGTCTGGGCGGGAGGTGGAGGCAGCGGCGAAAACCAAAGTGAACAGTAGAAAAAAAAAAATGTCATATACTCACCTGTCCGCAGGGTCCCGGTGCCATGCCCGCTCCCAGCTCCTCCCGGTCCCGCCGCTCTGGCTGTGTGCAGTCTCCCCGGGGCAGGACCTTGCTTACAGGACCTGGCGGTGGATCACCTGATGCAGTCACCTGACGCATCAGCTGATCGCGGTGTCGCCGGCTTTTTCGCGCCCGGCCGGCTATCAGCTGATCCTGCCGTCAGGGGACTTCACCAGCTGATTACCGGCAGCTCCGGCAGCGATCGTATAGGATCAGACTCCTGTCCAATCGATCGCTCCAGGAGCTGCCGGTAATCAGCACAGCACATAAGTGAGTATTATTATTTTTTTTTTTTTCTACTGATGCATCAGCTGACTGTATAATCGGCTTTTATACAAGCAGCTGATGTGTGATGTGATTCAGGCACTTGATCCTGACACATCATCTGATCGCTCTGCCTTCCAGCAAACCGATCAGATGATATTGGATCCTGATTGGACGGCGCGGGACCCTGACCCAGGATTACTGCGGAGGGGGGTTTATTTCAATAAAGATGGAGTCACTAATTGTGTTGTGTTTTATTTCTAATAAAAATATTTTTCTCTGTGTTGTGTTTTTTTTTATCATTACTAGAAATTCATGGTGGCCATGTCTAATATTGGCGTGACACCATGAATTTCGGGCTTAGGGCCAGCTGATAATATACAGCTAGCCCTAACTCCATTATTACCTAGCTCGCCACCCGGCTTCAGGGCAGCTGGAAGAGTTGGATACAGCGCCAGAAGATGGCGCTTCTATGAAAGCGCCATTTTCTGGGGTGGCTGCGGACTGCAATTCGCAGTGGGGGGTGCCCAGAAAGCATGGGCACCCTGCACTGTGGATTCCAATCCCCAGCTGCCTAGTTGTACCCGGCTGGACTCAAAAATTAGGCGAAGCCCACGTCATTTTTTTTTTTTAATTATTTCATGAAATAATTAAAAAAAAAAGGGCTTCTCTATATTTTTGGTTCCCAGCCGGGTACAAATAGGCAGCTGGGGGTTGGGGGCAGCCCGTACCTGCCTGCTGTACCCGGCTAGCATACAAAAATATGGCGAAGCCCACGTCATTTTTTTTTTCAATTATTTCATGAAATAATTAAAAAAAAGGGCTTCTCTATATTTTTGGTTCCCAGCCGGGTACAAATAGGCAGCTGGGGGTTGGGGGCAGCCCGTATCTGCCTGCTGTACCCGGCTAGCATACAAAAATATGGCGAAGCCCATGTCATTTTTTTTTCTTTTTGGGCAAAAAACTGCATACAGTCCTGGATGGAGGCTGCTGAGCCTTGTAGTTCTGCAGCTTCTGTCTGCTCTCCTGCATACACTAGTGAATGGAGGATGCTGAGACTTGTAGTTCTGCAGCTGCTGCCTGCTCTCCTGCATACACTAGTGAATGGAGGATGCTGAGACTTGTAGTTCTGCAGCTGCTGTCTGCTCTCCTGCATACACTAGTGAATGGAGGATGCTGAGACTTGTAGTTCTGCAGCTGCTGTCTGCTCTCCTGCATACACTAGTGAATGGAGGATGCTGAGACTTGTAGTTCTGCAGCTGCTGCCTGCTCTCCTGCATACACTAGTGAATGGAGGATGCTGAGACTTGTAGTTCTGCAGCTGCTGTCTGCTCTCCTGCATACACTAGTGAATGGAGGATGCTGAGACTTGTAGTTCTGCAGCTGCTGCCTGCTCTCCTGCATACACTAGTGAATGGAGGATGCTGAGACTTGTAGTTCTGCAGCTGCTGTCTGCTCTCCTGCATACACTAGTGAATGGAGGATGCTGAGACTTGTAGTTCTGCAGCTTCTGTCTGCTCTCCTGCATACACTAGTGAATGGAGGATGCTGAGACTTGTAGTTCTGCAGCTGCTGTCTGCTCTCCTGCATACAATGAACATTTTGAAGAAGGAAATGACATCAGACCTTTTTTTTTTTTTTTTTTTTTTTCATCAACAATCTTTAATGGCATTGTGCACTGATTAAAAACGCAGTGAGCAAAAACGCAGCAAAAAACGCACCAAATCGCGGCAAAAACGCATGCGTTTTTGCCGCGTTTTTTTTAGCCGCGGGTGCGTTTTTTAGACAAAAACGCACATAAAAACGCAGCGTGAAAAAAACGCCTAGTGCGCACATAGCCTTAAATATGTTGCCATCCATCACTTGGGAGAGGTACCAGATACCAATTCTCCTCCATTGCGCAAATCCTTTAAGGGATAAAAATTCCGGAATGTTGGGGTTGTCCCACATGGGGGTATATCTAGTGAACCCGGTTACCTGTCTCACCTGTTTGATCTTACCCCATACTTTATCTATCAACTGTATAGTAGGATATGATTCAGAGTGTGGACGAAACTTTCCCGCCTCCAGACTTGCCGGCAGAGGACCTTTTCCGATCACATACTGTAATATTTTCCCCGCCGAGGTCTCCAAACCTGTCACACCCCCACCCCACCATGCGTTGACTCTGGGCAGCTACGTAATAGCACCAAGGATTAGGTAGAGCCAGTCCCCCTTCGTCTTTTGGTCTCTGTAAATACTCTATCAAACAGTGTTTGCTGATAAGTAGGGAATATGCATAAGTAATAATTTAAGAAAATTCTTTTATTCCCAAAGTGCAAAATTTATTAATAATAAAATGCTGTACACAGCCAAAAACCTGAAGTGATCTCTTCATAACCGTAACAAGCGGGATAACCTCAAGGTCTGTTCCTGAATATCAGGGGCAGACCAAGGAATCCTAAATATAATCTATGGCAGATAATTTACATCACATAGTAATGGTTTGATACAAACAAAATCACCAAGCTCAATTAAAGCCAATACTCAGCAGTATTCCTATAGATCAGGGGTGGGGAACCTTTTTTCTGTCGGGGGCCATTTAGAAATTTCTACCAACCTTCGGGGGCCGCACAAAATTATCAATGTTTAAATGACCCTGCTATATTGGGTGAAGCAATTAATTAACTGGGGGCTGGGGGCACAGACACCACACGCGGGGCTGGGGGCACAGACACCACACGCGGGGCTGGGGGCACAGACACCACACGCGGGGCTGGGGGCACAGACACCACTGGAGGGGCCGGGGGCACAGACACCACTGGAGGGGCCGGGGGCACAGACACCACTGGAGGGGCTGGGGGCACAGACACCACTGGAGGGGCTGGGGGCACAGACACCACTGGAGGGGCTGGGGGCACAGACACCACTGGAGGGGCTGGAGGCACAGACACCACTGGAGGGGCTGGGGCACAGACATCACGGGGGGGAGGCACAGACATCACTGGGGGGGAGGCACAGACATCACTGGGGGGGAGGCACAGACATCACTGGGGGGGAGGCACAGACATCACTGGGGGGGAGGCACAGACATCACTGGGGGGGGGGAGGCACAGACATCACTGGGGGGGGCACAGACATCACTGGGGGGGCTGCACACACGACGGGGGGGCTGCACACACGACGGGGGGGCTGCACACACGACGGGGGGGGGGTGCACACAGGACTAGGGGGGGGGTGCACACAGGACTAGGGGGGTGCACATAGGACTAGGGGGGTGCACATAGGACTAGGGGGGTGCACATAGGACTAGGGGGGTGCACATAGGACTAGGGGGGTGCACACAGGACTGGGGGGGTGCACACAGGACTGGGGGGGTGCACACAGGACTGGGGGGGTGCACACAGGACTGGAGGGGTGCACACAGGACTGGGGGGGTGCACACAGGACTGGGGGGGTGCACACAGGACTGGGGGGGTGCACACAGGACTGGGGGGTGCACACAGGACTGGGGGGTGCACACAGGACTGGGGGGGTGCACACAGGACTGGGGGGTGCACACAGGACTGGGGGGTGCACACAGGACTGGGGGGGTGCACACAGGACTGGGGGGTGCACACAGGACTGGGTGATGGGCTGCACATAGGATTGTGTGGGGGTGCACACAGGACTGGGGGGTGCACACAGGACTGGGGGGGTGCACACAGGACTGGGGGGGTGCACACAGGACTGGGGGGGTGCACACAGGACTGGGGGGTGCACACAGGACTGGGGGGTGCACACAGGACTGGGGGGTGCACACAGGACTGGGTGATGGGCTGCACATAGGATTGTGTGGGGGTGCACACAGGACATTGGGGGGCTGCACACAGGACTGGGGGAGGGGTGCACACAGGATTGGGGTAGTGCAAACAGGACTACTGGGTGATGGGCTGCACACAGGACATTGGGGGGCTGCACACAGGACTGGGGGAGGGGTGCACACAGGACTGGGGGAGGGGTGCACACAGGACATTGGGGGGCTGCACACAGGACTGGGGGAGGGGTGCACACAGGACTGGGGGAGGGGTGCACACAGGACATTGGGGGGCTGCACACAGGACTGGGGGAAGTGCACACATGACTGGGGGGTGCACACAGGACTGGGGGGAGTGCACACAGGACTGGGGGGTGCACACAGGACTGGGTGATGGGCTGCACATAGGATTGTGTGGGGGTGCACACAGGACTGGGGGGTGCACACAGGACTGGGGGGAGTGCACACAGGACTGGGGGGTGCACACAGGACTGGGTGATGGGCTGCACATAGGATTGTGTGGGGGTGCACACAGGACATTGGGGGGCTGCACACAGGACTGGGGGAGGGGTGCACACAGGATTGGGGGGGTGCAAACAGGACTACTGGGTGATGGGCTGCACACAGGACATTGGGGGGCTGCACACAGGACTGGGGGAGGGGTGCACACAGGACATTGGGGGCCACACTGCGCTGAGAGTTTCATGCAACTCTGGGGGAGAGGGTTTACAGAACTGGTGTGGGGAGGCACAAAGCATTGGACAGGGCACATAGCAGCAGAGGTCGGCGCTGGACTCACAGCAGCATTGCACTCACATTACCGGAGTGCAGGAGCCGGACACTGCATCAGAAGGAGAAGGCGGGCACTGATCTCCGGAGGGCAGGGGGCGGACACACAAGGCTAGAAGCTGAGGCTGCTGTAGATCCGCCCACAATTGGCACTGGCCGACGGGAGAACACATTGCAGCACAAACAGCAATGTGTGGATTTAAAGGGCCGGCGGCAGCAAACTGCGGTGACAGCACCAGCACTGCCTCTCCCGGGAATCTGCCCGGGGGCCACATAAAAGGTCATGGCGGGCCGCATGCGGCCCGCGGGCCGGAGGTTCCCCACCCCTGCTATAGATAGTATATGATCAATTGACCATCCCACTTCAGTGGATAGGTAAAAGTTGCTGTTGGCAATGATGTGGCAGTCCTTTTGTGCATAAATACACCGTTATATAAAGAGATGGTACTCCTGGTGATTTCGCCTTTTGTTTGCCTCGACGCGTTTCCCCCATAAACATGGTTCCTCAGGAGGCTATGAATATAAATACAGTCCATCAGAGATCACACCAATACAAAACCAAAGATACAAAACACACAAGGAGTAGATACTTGCCCATAATGAAGATGTATTGAGGTTAAACTCAGAGATGCAGTTCCATGGCAAGCCAAATCCAAGATATTCCTGCCAGAGGTACAGTCAATGCTGTGAGGATTCCACCTCCAGCAGTCAGGAAGGCTCCAAGGAAATGCATGTCCGTATGGGGTTTAAATACCTCCTCCCACCACACCTGTGTCACATTAAATGTAATACCATCCCTCACCACTGCACATGTGCAGACTGCCTAAAAAAAAAAAAAAAAAAAAAAAAATGGCATCACAAATATCCATGTGGTGTTGTTTGTAACCTTCGTGCGCACGCGCAGGTCGGCTACGAATGGCTGCAATGATCAAGTTCAGTCATCCGTTCACCATCCGATCCAGCGCATGCGCACAATAAACTCCCTGACGTCACCCGATCACGCGGTTAGGAAAAAAGAAGGAGTCGGGATATAATACGCCCAGCGCCTGTCTTCCGCATCACATGATCGGGGGGTCGTCCAATAGGTAAAACAAACATCACCACTGTTATTTTACTAAGTGACATAGCAACATGTGTGCACCCCAATAAAAGGACACATTAAGGGATAAATATAAACAGGTGTATGGGCGAGTATATACCTTACAATATACACAAATATACACTACAGTAAGACATCGGTGACAACAAATAATAGCATATATATCATATAGAAAGATGACACAAATACAGTCAATATGGCACACAAAGTCCATTAACAGGTAAATATAAATATGGGCAGAGATATTTAGATATTTATAAAAATATAGTCTGTCAGTACAGACCATCCCTAAATAGGGACTTATTCGCTCACTTGAGTATGAAAGCAGGATCAAATAGACAATCTGGAACAGTCAAACAACTATGAAGGAAGGAAACAAGTAAATGTCAGTTGCTCATTTAAACCTTTCGGGGTCATTGACCCCAACCTAAAAATCCAGGCAGCCTCCTTCTGAAGGAGCACCTTATCGAAGTTGCCCCCTCTCACATTCGGTTTAACCAATTCTATCATTGCAAAACTTATATGCCTTAAATTACCTCCATGCACCGTATTCATATGTCTCGCAATGGGAGTATCTCTCCCTATTCGTTTTGAGCCACCCGGTATATCTTAGGATGTGCAATGATATCTTAAAGGATCGAAGCACATATGGACCCCTGCCAGCTGATCCCACCAAAATGTATATGGATGTCCTCTCCATTTTGGATAAAGCCAAAATTGATAGACTCATCTCACAGAATGAATATGACTTTCTTTTGCCCCATTCGCCTATGGTGCCTGTCTTCTATGCTCTTCCAAAGGTCCACAAGGGCCTCCACCGATTAAAGGGGAGGCCCATTGTGGCAGGTATTGATTCCTTATCACAAAATGTGGGCATCTATATAGATAAGGTGTTGCGCCCCTTCGTTACCTCTTTACCCTCTTATGTTCGGGATACACCCCATCTTCTCCAACTTTTGGAGGACATGAGTGTGGGACCCAATACTATTTTGGCCTCTATTGATGTAGAGGCCTTGTACAGTTCTATTCCCCATCATCTGGGTATTATGGCAGTCAATCATTTTCTTAGATCTAGGGCAGTTGAGTGTAGTAGACATAGTGCCCTGATAGAGGAACTATTATCATTTACATTGACCCATAATTATTTTCTTTTCAACACCAAGTACTTCCACCAGCTTAGGGGTACAGCGATGGGGAGCCCTTGTGCCCCCAGTTATGCTAATTTATTCCTAGGTTGGTGGGAGGAAACGGTGGTTTTTGGGGGGGGGAGGATGGGGACTCTCATCAATGTATCGGACTTTGGGTCCGATACATTGATGTAATCCTCATCCTCTGGACTGGTTCTGTTTCTGCTTTTCATTTATTTGTTGACTCACTGAACAGAAATGATCTGGGTTTGCGGTTTACGTTCACCTGTGACCCCCACTTTATTATTTTTTTGGATCTGACTATCTCCAAGGATGATCAGGGTAGGCTGCATACCATGACCTATCGTAAACCGATGGCCACGAATTCCCTCCTGAGGTGGGATAGTCACCATCCATATCCACTCAGGAGGGGAATCCCTAAGGGACAGTTCCTGCGAATACGCAGGAACTGTTCCAGTGAGATTGATTTTAGGGCCCAGTCAACTGATCTTTTTAGTAGATTTTTGGTTAGGGGGTTACCCCAAAAAGATTCTTAAACAGTCCTTGGGATGTGTTAAAAACATTAATAGGCACTCCCTCATGACCCCAAGACCACCACAGTTAAATTCTGAATTGGTAAGCATGATTGGCACATATGATGTGCAGTCAGAGCGAGTCTTTGGGATCAATAAAAAGTACTGGAATATCTTAAAAGCGGATCCTGACTTGACCAAATTTATTCCAGATAACCCTGGAATCACCTATAGACGCGGACGCACTATAGGTGATAACTTGGTTCACAGCCTGTACCAAGGCCCACGTCCGGAAGGTACATAGCTTGACAGACGCATCTGCGGGTTCTTTAAATGTGGGAATTGCAGTATGTGCAAATCCATTGATCAGTGTAAGTTTTTTACTAGTTCAGCTAATGGCAGGAGATTTTTCTGAGGGATTTTGGGAATTGCAACAGGTCTGGAGTCATCTATAGGGCCACATGTTCATGTCCTCTTGACTACGTAGGGAAAACATTCCGTGAAATCAAAAAACGAATAGGAGAGCATCTCTCTGATGTCCGCAATGGGAGAGATACTCCCATTGCGAGACATATGAATACGGTGCATGGAGGTAATTTTAAGGCATATAAGTTTTGCAATGATAGAATTGGTTAAACCGAATGTGAGAGGGGGCAACTTCGATAAGGTGCTCCTTCAGAAGGAGGCTGCCTGGATTTTTAGGTTGGGGTCAATGACCCCGAAATGTTTAAATGAGCAACTGACATTTACTTGTTTCCTTCCTTCATAGTTGTTTGACTGTTCCAGATTGTCTATTTGATCCTGCTTTCATACTCAAGTGAGCGAATAAGTCCCTATTTAGGGATGGTCTGTACTGACAGACTATCTATATATATAATTGCCTTATTCTGTCTGTCTATCTGTCTGTCTGTCTGTCATGCTCCGAAATTGTGTCCTTACGGTGACACAAAGCTGATTGGCCGCTGGGCTCGCCATGGCCCCGCCCCCCCACACGGATTGGCCTCTCGCCCCGGCTCTCTGCAGGCCCCGCCCCCTCACGCAATGCACGCTCGCTCTGGCCCAACTGACACGGAGCCCCGATTCCCAGGTGAGTACACACATCAGATCACACTCACTCTCACACTCACTCTCACACACACCTCACACATCACAACATGCTGGGATATCGCTTGCTTCTACACCGGCTCCGTCAGGATCCCGGCAGCGCCAGACATAACCTTGCGATGCTGGGATCTTGACGGAGGCCGTGAAAGCTGGTAACCATTATAAACATCAGGTAACTAAGGTCCCTTAGTTACCCGATGTGTATCATAGTTACCAGTGTACACCGGCTCACACTCACTCTCATACACACCTCACACACACATCACATCGCATCCACACATCAAGGTCCTGCAGCTGCGGAACATACACACACATAACAGCACACACACACACACATACACACACAAATCAGATCGCACTCACACACACCTCACACATCACATCGCATCCACATACTCACAACATCCTGGGATATCGCTTGCTTCTCGGCGGCGATACTGCGCTCTTGTGAGCTTCCAGGACCTGCCGGGGGATCACATGGCCAGAAGCATGTGATAGCCCCGGATGTTGTGAGTATCAGCGCGTATGTGCAATATCGTCAATGTGTGTGTCTTTGTGTGTGAGTGTATGCGATCGGGTGTGTGTGAGTGTATGCGATCGGGTGTGTGTGAGTGTATGCGATCGGGTGGGTGTGTGTGGGTGTGTGTGAGTGTATGCGATCGGATCTGTGAGTGTCGGCAGAGGAGCACGGCGTGCTGGAGGAGGCTGAGAGGAGAGAGGCTGATCCTGGGGAAGGCTGGGATGGGGAGGCTGATGCTGGAGACGGAGAGGCTGATGCTGGGGACAGAGAAGCTGATGCTGGGGACAGAGAGGCTGATGCTGCGGGAGGCTGATGCTGGGGACAGAGAGGCTGATGCTGGAGACAGAGAGGCTGATGCTGGGGACAGAGAAGCTGATGCTGAGGACAGAGAGGCTGATGCTGGGGACAGAGAAGCTGATGCTGGGGACAGAGAGGCTGATGCTGCGGGAGGCTGATGCTGGGGACAGAGAGGCTGATGCTGGAGACAGAGAGGCTGATGCTGGAGACAGAGAGGCTGATGCTGGGGCCAGAGAGGCTGATGCTGGGGACAGAGAGGCTGATGCTGGAGACAGAGAGGCTGATGCTGGGGACAGAGAGGCTGATGCTGGGGACAGAGAGGCTGATGCTGGGGACAGAGGCTGATGCTGGGGACAGAGAGGCTGATGCTGGGGACAGAGAGGCTGATGCTGGGGACAGAGAGGCTGATGCTGGGGACAGAGAGGCTGATGCTGGCGACAGAGAGGCTGATGCTGGAGACAGAGAGGCTGATGCTGGGGACAGAGAGGCTGATGCTGGGGACAGAGAGGCTGATGCTGGGGACAGAGAGGCTGATGCTGGGAGGAGAGAGGCTGATGCTGCAGGTAGAGAGGCTGATGCTGGCGCAGCATGGCGGATGGAGCACCTTTGGGAGTGCGCAGCATGGCGGATGGAGCACGTTTGGGAGTGCGCAGCATGGCGGATGGAGCACGTTTGGGAGTGCGCAGCATGGCGGATGGAGCACGTTTGGGAGTGCGCAGCATGGCGGATGGAGCACGTTTGGAAATGCGCAGCATGGCGGATGGAGCACGTTTGAGAGTGCGCAGCATGGAGGATGCAGCACGATGGGGAGTGCGGAGTATGGCGGATGGAGCACGTTTGGGAGTGCGCAGCATGGTGGATGGAGCACGTTTGGGAGTGCGCAGCATGGCGAATGGAGCACGTTTGGGAGTGCGCAGGATGGGAGATGGAGCACGATGGGGGGTGCGCAGCATAGGGGATGGAGCACGTTTGGGAGTGCGCAGCATGGCGGATGGAGCACGTTTGGGAGTGCGCAGCATGGGGGATGGAGCACGTTTGGGAGTGCGCAGCATGGCGGATGGAGCACGTTTGGGAGTGCGCAGCATGGGAGATGGAGCACGATGGGGAGTGCGCAGCATGGCGGATGGAGCACGTTTGGGAGTGCGCAGCATGGGGGATGGAGCACGATGGGGAGTGCGCTGCATGGCGGATGGAGCACGTTTGGGAGTGCGCAGGATGGGAGATGGAGCACGATGGGGGGTGCGCAGCATACGGGATGGAGCACGATGGGGAGTGCGCTGCATGGGGGATGGAGCACGATGGGAAGTGCACACCTCCCCCCAACACACACACATACGCGCGCGCGCACTGCACAACACACCACACACACACACTGGGAACCACAAACAACTGCCCTACACAGACACCCACACACACAGACAACGCTGCACACACAAATATACGCACATACCGCACAACACGCACATTGCACAAAACATACCTCCCCCCAAAACACACCACACACACACAAACTGCACAACACACACACAACGCTACAGACACACAGCGCTCCACAAACAACGCAACACACAAACAACACCGCTCTCACCCCCCATCACACCCAGACAACATCCAGAACATGTACAGCGCCCTACACAAACACTTGGTAACTACACACAACAACATCTATATATATATATATATATATATATATATATATATATATATATATATATATATATATATATATAACAAAAATCATACATGAACTACACAATACGTAAATTCTAGAATACCCGATGCGTAGAATCGGGCCACCTTCTAGTATTTTTATAAATATCTAAATATCTCTGCCCATATTTATTTTTACCTGTTAATGGACTTTGTGTGCCATATTGACTGTATTTGTGTCATCTTTCTATATGATATATATGCTATTATTTGTTGTCACCGATGTCTTACTGTAGTGTATATTTGTGTATATTGTAAGGTATATACTCGCCCATACACCTGTTTATATTTATCCCTTAATGTGTCCTTTTATTGGGGTGCACACATGTTGCTATGTCACTTAGTAAAATAACAGTGGTGATGTTTGTTTTACCTATTGGACGACCCCCCGATCATGTGATGCGGAAGACAGGCGCTGGGCGTATTATATCCCGACTCCTTCTTTTTTCCTAACCGCGTGATCGGGTGACGTCAGGGAGTTTATTGTGCGCATGCGCTGGATCGGATGGTGAACGGATGACTGAACTTGATCATTGCAGCCATCCGTAGCCGACCTGCGCGTGCGCACGAAGGTTACAAACAACACCACTTGGATATTTGTGATGCCATTTTTTTTTTTATTTTTTTTTTTTTTTTTTTTTTTTTTTTTTAGGCAGTCTGCACATGTGCAGTGGTGAGGGATGGTATTACACCTCACCACTTGAGCATTCCTTTGCATTTAACGTGACACAGGTGTGGTGGGAGGAGGTATTTAAACCCCATACGGACATGCATTTCCTTGGAGCCTTCCTGACTGCTGGAGGTAGAATCCTCACAGCATTGACTGTACCTCTGGCAGGAATATCTTGGATTTGGCTTGCCATGGAACTGCATCGCTGAGTTTAACCTCAATACATCTTCATTATGGGCAAGTATCTACTCCTTGTGTGTTTTGTATCTTTGGTTTTGTATTGGTGTGATCTCTGATGGACTGTATTTATATTCATAGCCTCCTGAGGAACCATGTTTATGGGGAAACGCGTCGAGGCAAACAAAAGGCGAAATCACCAGGAGTACCATCTCTTTATATAACGGTGTATTTATGCACAAAAGGACTGCCACATCATTGCCAACAGCAACTTTTACCTATCCACTGAAGTGGGATGGTCAATTGATCATATACTATCTATAGGAATACTGCTGAGTATTGGCTTTAATTGAGCTTGGTGATTTTGTTTGTATCAAACCATTACTATGTGATGTAAATTATCTGCCATAGATTATATTTAGGATTCCTTGGTCTGCCCCTGATATTCAGGAACAGACCTTGAGGTTATCCCGCTTGTTACGGTTGTGAAGAGATCACTTCAGGTTTTTGGCTATGTACAGCATTTTATTATTAATAAATTTTGCACTTTGGGAATAAAAGAATTTTCTTAAATTATTTCTCTGTAAATACTCTAACCTCATCCGTGGGCGCTTCCTTCCCCAGATTAAGCCTCGGAAAATAGAATTTATTTTATAAAACCTATTTTGTGGTTGCCACACCGGGGCGGTATGGAGCACATAGAGCAGTTGGTGCATTAGTATCATTTTAGCTAAGTTGACTCTCCCCACCACCGTAAGGTACAGTTTGGACCAGGCCAGAATCTTTTGTTTGAACTTAAGTAAAAGGGGGTCGAGATTAAGCCGTTCATACTCAGTCAGTTTATTGGGATATCATAATTCCCAGATATTTAAACTCTGACACCACCTGTACCGGAGCACAAGTCACCACTACATTGGAGGGCGTTTCATCTAGTGGCATCAAAACCGATTTGTCCCAATTTATCGTGAGCCCTGATATCCTTCCAAAGTTAGATATGACCCTCATAACCACCTCCAAGGAACTCCCTGCATCTCCCAGAAACAATAATAAATCGTCCGCATATAAGGCCACTTTCTCCACACTCCCATATCGGTAACCCACTACACCAGGATCCCGCCGCATCACCGCCGCCAGTGGTTCGATAGCGATAGCAAATAACAGGGGGGGACAGTGGGCACCCCTGCCTTGTGCCCCTATAGAGAGAAAATCTATCTGACATGCTGCCATTTGCCCTAATTCTTGCCGTAGGAGCAGAGTACAACAGTTGTACTCACCTAATATACACTTCCCCAAACCCCATTGATCGCATCGTAGCCCGTAGGTACCCCCACTCTACGCTGTCAAAAACTTTGGCCGCGTCTAGGGAGAGAATAACCCGCCTCCCCTTATTTTCCGCCGGTATCTGCATATTCAGGTACAGTCTTCTAAGATTAGTTGCCGTGGATTTGTTGGGCATAAACCCTGCTTGATCTGGGTGTATTAGGGATGTAATGACTTTGGGGAGCCTATTTGCAAGCATCTTAGCCAGGAGCTTTACATTTACCGTCACTAGTGAAATCTGTCTGTAAGAGGCTGGCAAACCCGGGTCTTTGCGTTCTTTAGGGAGTAGCACAATTATTGCCTCCTGCATAGACGGCATCAGCTCCCATGGCAAATATTTTAAGGGGATTGATTAGGCCAGTGTGACCCATTTTTTAGCTTTTGCATTAAAATGCCAGTCAAACATTGGAACCAACAGGGCCGCCTGATGATATTCGCGTATGTCTGGAAGTTAAATGAGCCCCATATGCGTCACCAGCATTCAATGTTTTGGGGGGGTAATGGCTTTCATATCATAGCATTTCTGTATGCAAGGTGTCGATTCGTATTGAATTGAAAATGCCCTACAACTTTGTAATTCACTTTTTTTCTCTATCTCTTTTAGTTTTCGAAATAAAAATGCTAACTCCGTTGTCTTTTACCAGGTAGCGCTATAGGTGGTTTCATCGCGTAGCGCATGGCTACTTTACTATACCTAGACACCACTTCTATGCCTATAGCTGCCGCCATGCTCAAGTTAATGGCAGTGGACACGATATGAGTGGACACACTGTGTAGATCAGAGTAAAACCCCCTCAGCTCTTCTAAGATTTCTGTTGGGTTGCTCACCCCCCCTCCTCCCCGCCGCCTCAAACAGGAAATGAACGTTGTATTGTTACGAGGGTGTAAGAGATGGGAGAAAGATCTGCCACATTTGTTAGAGTGCTGGTAAAGAAAACGCTTATGATTACGATACCTAAGATATTTTAATTCAAAAGAGTCCTAAGTTCCTCCCTACATTTTGTAAGTTCTGCCAGTGTTTCCCTCGTCTGACTACTCTTGTGTGCTGTTTCTAGCTTATGTATCTGGTATAACAGATCCTTCATTTGGATGGTCTTAATTTTCTTGATACGTGCCCCATGCTTTATCAGCACCCCTCTAATCACACATTTGAAGGCCTCCCACTGCAGAGGCAACAAAGTGGGATCCGATTCGTGAGTGGACATGAAGGCCCCGACAGAGTCTCTAATATCATTCATGCAGATTAGGTCCTTAAGAAAATTATCATTTAGCCTCCACGTCCACTCCCGTCTCCAACCATCTGGGGGAGAAAAAGCCAAAAAGATAGGGGCATGATTGGACCACACAAAGCTGCGAATCATAGGGTTCAGTCGCCAAGCTAAAATGCAGTGACTAACCAAAAATAGATCTATGTGGCTATATGAGTCATGAGGGCTGAAATAGAAATATAGTCCCTACCCGTACGCTGCGTACCACGCCACACGTCAGTCAATTGCATCTGATATGTATATCCCGCTTCAGAGAGGTCAGTCGCTTCAAAGCAATGGCGCTCCTTCCAGCCGATGTGTCTACTGAGGGATTCAAAGATAAATTAAAATCCCCCCCAATACCACTATTCCCTCCGCAAACTCAGATAGTACCTGCAGAAAAGCCCTGCATGCCTGTGCCTGCCCCACATTAAGAGCGTACCACCCTGCAACTGTATACACTGTATCAGATATCTGGAGCTTAACAATGACATATCTACCTTCTGTATCTTGTTTTGTGTCAATAAGAGAGTGTGGCAAGCTTCTATGTATGGTCAGCGACACCCCCCTAGACCGAGATTCTGTGTTGGTGCTGTGGAACCACTTTACATAGTTACGATCCCTCAGATTGGGGACGTGACCCACTTTTGAAGTGTGTTTCCTGAAGAAGCAATATGTGAACCTTCTGCTTGTGCATTTCAGTTAGTATTTTGGACCGTTTTTGTGGCTTATTGAACTCCTTCGTATTGCTATGACAGGGCCCCCTACCTGTCACCAGGAAGACCCAGAATGCCCTCCCTGACTGACGCGACTCCAAACTCAGCTGAGATCCATAGGCGCCCCTCTCTGAATCCTCTGAGGCACTATAGCATGTGGGTCACCCCCGGGAGCCTCCTGAGGCAAGAACGGCCAGTCCTGGACTGTTCCCGGTTGTAATTTGGAGGGCTGCTGTAAATGCTGGTATGCCACCAGGGTGACTAAAGGACATTCACTCTTCCCGCCCTGCGGACTCTCAAGCGGAATGGATATCCCAAAGTATACGGTATATTTAGCTGACGTAAAATGTCCTATAGAGGTCTCAGGGCCTTACTCTTCTGAAGAGTCCACCTTGACAAGTCCGGAAAAATATGGATCTTTCATCCTTGGTGGAGTATATTCTCAGACAGCCGAGCTTGAGCCATTATGTTATCTTTAAGTCAGTACATGTGTACTTTGCATATAACGTTTCTGGGATACTCTGGATCCAGCGCTATAGGGCCCAGTGCTCTATGTACCTTATCTAGCTCCAGAGGAGAATCCACAGGAACTTGCAGGATGTTATTGAAAATATGGTATAAAGTCTCATCCAGGGCTGCGTGTTCAATCGACTCAGGGAGGCCACTCACCCTAATATTATTGCACCGATTTCTGTTTTCTACATCGTCCAGCATGTCAGTCAGATTCTGAAGCTGCATAGTATGGGATGCAATGCCAGTCTCCTGGTCTGTTACTTTAGCCGACAATGACTGTACGGACGATTCCACTGCTGTGACCCTTTCTCCCATCTGCAGCACTTCATCCCTGAGTCTAGATAATTCAGCTTTATATGAACTCTCCAACCTGGATATATACTGCTCCATGTGTTCCTTTGTGGGGATATTTTTGATATGCGCTTTCAGCTCCCCAATGTCCCGCCATATCTGGCTGATGTCTTAGCCAGCTTGTGCCCCCTCCTGGCTATTGGTTTTTGAGATGCCAGTGTTTTGGGTGTTTTTGTTATAGGATGCTGTGCCTGTTAGCATATTGGGAGACAGGACCGAGGGTGTCTTGGTCTGTATGCCCCCCTCCTTGTCTGGTCTGGGCTCTCTGGCTGCCACATCGCCGCCTCCTCCCCCCAGTCGCCTCACCTCAGAGTCTGCTCTGTGCCTTCCCCACGCTTTCTTTCTGACCGCTGGGCCCCGGGATCTCAGCGCCATCTTGCTCTCCCAGCGCGGGTGCAGGAGCCGTCCCCCTTTCACAGGACCGGCCAGCACTCACCGCTCCACGGGCTGTTTCTGTGGTCGCCACCGCCGCTGCTGCAGGCACTGCTTCCTCCTTCCAAAGCTGCCGCTGTCTGCTTGCAGAGAGCGCAGTTGCTCATGGATGTGTTGGCCATCTTAGGAGTGTGTCCCGCCGGAGCCGTCCTCACCATAAATCGCCGTAGGTTCTGAGCCAAGGTACTTGGGCGGGATGAGGCGAGCTGGGGGTCTCCCTTCTTTCTCCTATTGCCCAGTCGCCGTGAAAGGTTCCTGCAGTGGTACTCTGAGGTGGTGAATCACCGCGGCAGCGTCGGAGCTGATCAAGCACACGTCTGTATCCCTCCATGGCCAGGCCATGCCCCCCCGAATGTCAGTTTATGCTGCAGTACAATGAGCAGGGGATTTATATAAATCCATCCACTGTGCTTGTACTGTACCACACAGCTCTTTGGATGCAGCAAAAACGCACTGCGTGCAGTGACGTAGCTACTGCTTTTGCCACCCGGGGCGGTTGTTAAATTTGCCGCCCCCCTCCGTTGGCCGTCGATAATCCAGAAACATTAAAAAATCCGGAAAGCCATTAAAATATTTATTTTTTATGGAACTACAATCAAAGATCTAATTGTAGACTGCTGCTATTAGTCCTAGACTTTCACCTTTTTACATACATATATGTAGGCCTATTATACACACACACAGCTCTGCTGCATACATACAGACACACACAGCTCTACTGCATACATACATACACACAGCTCTGCTGCATAATGCAAACACACACACACTCAACTCTTCTGCATAACATACAGACAGACACAACTCTGCTGCATACAGACAGACAGACACACACATCTCTCCTGCATACATACAGACACAGCTCTACTGCATACATACAGACACACACAACTTTGCTGCATACATACAGACAGACACACGCAACTCTGCTGCATACAGACACACACACAACTCTGCTGCATACAGACACACACACAACTCTGCTGCATACAGACACACACAACTCTGCTGCATACAGACAGGCACACACAACTCTGCTGCATACAGACAGACACACAACTCTGCTGCTTACAGACACAAACAACTCTGCTGAATACAGACACAAACAACTCTGCTGCATACAGACATACACAACTCTGCTGCATACAGACACACACAACTCTGCTGCATACAGACACACACAACTCTGCTGCATACAGACACACACAACTCTGCTGCATACAGACACACACAACTCTGCTGCATACAGACACACACAACTCTGCTGCATACAGACACACACAACTCTGCTGCATACAGACACACACAACTCTGCTGCATACAGACAGGCACACACAACTCTGCTGCATACAGACAGACACAACTCTGCTGCATACAGACACACACAACTCTGCTGCATACAGACACACACAACTCTGCTGCATACAGACACACACAACTCTGCTGCATACAGACACACACAACTCTGCTGCATACAGACACACACAACTCTGCTGCATACAGACAGACACACACAACTCTGCTGCATATAGACACACACACAACTCTGCTGCATATATACAGACACACACAACTCTGCTGCATACATACAGACACACACAACTCTGCTGCATACATACAGACACACACAACTCTGCTGCATACATAGACACACACAGCTCTACTGCAAACATACAGTACAGACCAAAGGTTTGGACACACCATCTCATTCAAAGAGTTTTCTTTATTTTCATGACTCTGAAAATTGTAGATTCACTTTGAAGGCATCAAAACTATGAATTAACACATGTGGAATGAAATACTTAAAGTGTGAAACTGAAAATATGTCTTATATTCTTGGTTCTTCAAAGTAGCCACCTTTTTGCTTTGATTACTGCTTTGCACACTCTTGGCATTCTCTTGATGAGCTTCAAGAGGTAGTCACCGGAAATGGTTTTCCAACAGTCTTGAAGGAGTTCCCTTTTGCCTTCACTCTGCGGTCCAGCTCACACCAAACCATCTCGATTGGGTTCAGGTCTGGTGACTGTGGAGGCCAGGTCATCTGGCGTAGCACCTCATCACTCTCCTTTGTCAAATAGCCCTTACACAGCCTGGAGGTGTGTTTGGGGTCATTGTCCTGTTGAAAAATAAATGATGGTCCAACTAAACGCAAATCGGATGGAATAGCATGCTGCTGCAAGATGCTGTGGTAGCCATGCTAGTTTAGTATGCCTTCAATTTTGAATAAATCCCCATCAGTGTCACCAGCAAAGCATCCCCACACCTCCTCCTCCATGCTTCATCGTGGGAACCAGGCATGTAGAGTCCATCCGTTCACTTTTTCTACAAAGACATGGTGGTTGTATCCAAAGATCTCAAATTTGGACTCATCAGACCAAAGCACAGATTTCCACTGGTCTAATGTCCATTATTTGTGTTCTTTAGCTCAAACAAGTCTCTTCTGCTTGTTGCCTGTACTTAGCAATGGTTTCCTAGCAGCTATTTTACCATGAAGGCCTGTTACACAAACTCTCCTCTTAATAGTGGATCTAGAGATGAGAAGGTGTGTCCAAACTTATGGTCTGTACTGTACATACATACATACATACAGACACACACAACTTTGCTGCACATATAGACACACACGCGACTGTTTGGGGCCCACACACGCGGCTCCGGGGGGGGGGAGCCCATATAGCTCACTGGGGCCCATAAAGCGGGTGGCTGGTAGGGAACATACATGTCGAGTGGGGGGAGGGGTGTAGCACATACCGTTCGGTCACGGAGGAGAAGGGGCCAACACAGCGCCAGAGAGAAGCGCTGTGCTGGGGGTCGCTGGCTGGCACTGCCGTCTCCTTCATCTGTGGGACTGAGCAGGCCGCGCGGTAGCTCCGCCCACAGATGAACCAGGAGGACGCTGTGGTCTGCGCGCCCTAAAGGGACGGCAGCCATAGTTTCCTGCCAAGGACTGTGGTTCTCGGATCTCGGCCCAAGAGCAGCAGCACTGAAGGCGAGTGGCCAAAATGCCGCCCCCCTGACAAGTGCCGCCCGCATATAAAATATGTACAATATAAAAAGGGAGGCAGCACTCCAAAATAGATGCAAAAAAGTGTGGATTGTAATTTGCCTGTGTGGCAACTGCTTGCAAAAGGTTCTGTGATCCTTAAATTCTTAATTCTTTATACTATAACAATTGGATTTGTTTTTTTTATGTTGAATTTTTTTGTGTGTATAATATTTAAAAAGTGTTTTAATTGGTTAACATTTTCCATAAACTTAAAAACCATCATTACCAGACAATGTCATGATTTTTTACTCCCAATATAATTGAATATAATCTTTCCAAATAAGCAGCTAAATGTATAGCTACAGAAAGGTGACATGGAGTTGATTAGTACTGTAGTGCTTTGAATCTTCATACTCCTAGTGATATTTTCACCATTTCATATAGAACATTGTGTTTTTCTCGTAGCCACCAGAGGACATTTGTGCTGGAAGTCATGGGGAGACATTGTGGGTAAGGACATCATTTTCGTACATTTCATTCTTCTGTAACATCCTATTATTTGCTCACTATTTGTGCTCTATTTGTGCCTATTTTTATCATGTGTACCTTGTGTAATACTCTGTGAAGTTGGAGCATATGATCTTTGTATTTTGAGGTAATCTCTGACGCTCCTTGACCCGCATTATACAGTTAAGTGACAATATGACAGCGACATTGTGTATATACTGAACAAAAATATAAACACACTTGTTTTTGCTCCCATTTTTCATGAGCTGAACTCTAGGATCTAAGACTTTTTCTATGTACATAAAATGCCTTTTTCTGTCAAATATTGTTCAAAAATGTGTCTAAATCTGTTAGGCTGCTTTCACTCATCCGTTTTTTGCAGTGCGGCTCAATCCAGCTCAAAAACCTATGCAACGGAAACGGCGAAAAAAACTGATCCGTTGCATAAGTTTTTCCATGCGGCTCGTCCGTTTTTTGACAGATGTGGCTTGATACTGAACATGCGCAGTGCAAAAAACATGCGATTTTTGCCGCAGGACACCGCATCCGGCGTCCATAGGCTTGCATTGTAAATCGCCGCACAAAAAAACGGTCGAGGCAACGTTCCATCCGGCCGCCGCATGGGCTAAATATGCCGCATACGGAAAAAAACGGATGCAACGCAAGGTCATGTGGCACAATACGGCACTAATGCAAGTCTATGCGGAAAAAACCGCAACCGGCGGCAAAAAAAACGGTTGCGTTTTTTCAGCAAAGCGCCGTATTGTGCCGCTCAGCAAAAACCGGATGTGTGAAAGCAGCCTCAGTGAGCACTTCTCCTTTGCTGCGATACTCCTCAAGTGTACAATATCAAGATGCTGATTAGACGGCATGATTGCACAGGTGTGCTCAGGGTGGCCACTCTAAAATGGGCAGTTTTACAGTACTGGTGAGGTCCTGGGGGAATAGAACAGTCAGTATCTGCTGGGACCACCATTTGCCTCACACAGTGCAACACATCTCCTTCATATAGAGTTGATCAGGTTGTTGATTGTGGCCTGTTGAATGCTGTTCCACTTCTCTTCAATGGCTGTGGAAAGTTGCTTGATATTGGCAGGAACTTGAACACTGTATAGTATAGATCGATCCAGAGCATCCCAAACATGCTCAATGGGTGACCTGTTCACGGAGTATGCTGCCATGCAAGAACTGGGATGTTTTCAGCTTCCAGGAATTGTGCAGAGATCCTTACAACATGGAGCCGTGTACTATCATGCTGCAGTATGAGGTGATGGTCGTGGATGAATAGCACAAGAATGGGCCTCACGATCTCATCGAAGTATCTCTGTACATTCAAAATGGCATCAATAAAATGCACCTGTGTTCGTTTTCCATAACATACGCCTGCCCATATCATAACCACCCGCCACATGAGCCACTAGATTCACAACATTGACATCAGTAAAGCGCTCACCCATATGAATCCATACATGCAGTCTGCCATCTGCCCTGTACAGAGAAAACCGGGAAACATCCTTGGAGAACACCTCTACAACATGCCAGATGCTATAGAATGTGAGCATTTGCCCACTCAAGTCAGTTACGACGACAAACTGCAGTCGTGTGGAGACCCCGATAAGGATGACGAGCAGCAGATGAGCTTCCCAGAGATGGTTTCTGACAGTTTGTGCAGAAATTCTTTGGTTATGCACCGATTATTGCAGCAGCTGTCTGGGTGGCTGGTCTCAGAAGATCTTGGAGGTGAACATGCTGGATGTTGAGGTGCTGATTAGACATGATCTGCAGTTCTGAGGAGGTTTAAATATAGTGCCAAATTCTCTGAAACACCTTTGGAGATGGCTAGAGAAATTAACATTTGTGAATAATAGTTCAGATAAAAAAGCCTTTTGTGATGTAGAAAAACTCTTAGATCTTTCAGTTCAGCTCATGAAAAATGGGAGCAAAAACAAAGGTGGTGTGTTTTTTGTTTTTTTTTAACAATTTTTTTATTTTAAGAAAATGTTTCAGTCAAATACAGATAACTTTGTTCCTGTTACAATTCCATGGTATTTGCAAGACATTGAAGCAACATCTTGTAACAAAACATATAACTTGGTAGGCGAGAGCTATAACTGCAGTGATACCTAAAAAGTATTAGGCATTAACATATGAATAATGCTTGGACTCATCGGGGCACGCATCTTCTTGGTTGGGACTCCAGAAGGTGAGCATGGAGTATAGCCATAAGGATGGTAAAAAATATCAAGAGTAGGGTGTAAAATGTAAAGTGAAGCTTTAATACCTTAGAGCAGGGGTGGGCAATTAATTTTCCCATGGGGCCGCATGAGAAGTTGGGATGGTTTTAGAGGGCCGGACTAATATAATTAAATATAAAATAAAATAAAATAAATATATATATATATTTATAAAATATCTTTATAAAATCTTTGTATAAAGATATTGTATAAAGATATGTAATCTTTATAAAATCTCTTTGTAAAATATCTTTACTGTACGAGCAGTGAGACTATGGAACTCTCTGCCGCATGATGTTGTAATGAGTGATTCACTACTAACATTTAAGCAGAGCCTGGATGCCTTTCTTGAAAAATTTAATATTACCAGTTATGTATATTAGATTTTATGACAGGGTATTGATCCAGGGAACTAGTCTGATTGCCAGATGTGGAGTCAGGAAGGAAATTTTTTCCCCATTGGAACTTGTTTGCCACATTGGGGTTTTTTTTTGCCTTCCTCTGGATCAACATGTTAGGCTACGGGTTGAACTAGATGGACTTAGAGTCTCCCTTCAACCTTAAAAACTATGATACTATGATACTATGATACATACACACAATGTATACATACATACACACACGATCCCCATATACTACATCACTACACCTACCACATACTACATCTGTAATATACTTCCCTATACACTACACCTGTAATAAACTACCTATATATACTGTACCACTATATACTACATCACTACACCCCTATATACACCTGTAATATACTACATCACTATATACTACACCTGTAATAAACTGCACCACTACATCACTATATGGTACACCTGTGATAACCTACATCACTACACCCCTATATACTACACTTGTATTATACTACATCACTACACCCCTATATAGACCTGTATTATACTACACCCCTATATAAACCTGTATTATACTACACCCCTATGTAGACCTGTATTATACTACACCACTACACCCCTATATACACCTGTATTATACTGCACCACTATATACACCTGTATTATACTACACCACTATATACACCTGTATTATACTACACCACTATATACACCTGTATTATACTACACCCCTATATACACCTGTATTATACTACACCACTATATACACCTGTATTATACTAAACCACTATATACACCTGTATTATACTACACCACTATATACACCTGTATTATATTACACCACTATATACACCTGTATTATACTACACCACTATATACACCTGTATTATACTACACCACTATATACACCTGTATTATACTACACCACTATATACACCTGTATTATACTACACCACTATATACACCTGTATTATACTACACCACTACACCACTATATACACCTGTATTATACTACACCACTATATACACCTGTATTATACTACACCACTATATACACCTGTATTATACTACACCACTATATACACCTGTATTATACTACACCACTATATACACCTGTATTATACTACACCACTATATACACCTGTAATATACTACATCACTATATACTACACCTGTAATAAACTGCACCACTACATCACTATATAGTACACCTGTGATAACCTACATCACTACACCCCTATATACACTTGTATTATACTACACCCCTATATACACCTGTATTATACTACACCCCTATATTCACCTGTATTATACTACACCCCTATATACACCTGTATTATACTACACCCCTATATACACCTGTATTATACTACACCACTATATACACCTGTATTATACTACACCACTATATACACCTGTATTATACTAAACCACTATATACACCTGTATTATACTACACCACTATATACACCTGTATTATATTACACCACTATATACACCTGTATTATACTACACCACTATATACACCTGTATTATACTACACCACTATATACACCTGTATTATACTACACCAGTATATACACCTGTATTATACTACACCACTATATACACCTGTATTATACTACACCACTACACCACTATATACACCTGTATTATACTACACCACTATATACACCTGTATTATACTACACCACTATATACACCTGTATTATACTACACCACTATATACACCTGTATTATACTACACCACTATATACACCTGTATTATACTACACCACTATATACACCTGTATTATACTACACCACTATATACACCTGTATTATACTACACCACTATATACACCTGTATTATACTACACCACTATATACACCTGTATTATACTACACCACTATATACACCTGTATTATACTACACCACTATATACACCTGTATTATACTACACCACTATATACACCTGTATTATACTACACCACTATATACACCTGTATTATACTACACCACTATATACACCTGTAATATACTACATCACTATATACTACACCTGTAATAAACTGCACCACTACATCACTATATAGTACACCTGTGATAACCTACATCACTACACCCCTATATACACTTGTATTATACTACACCCCTATATACACCTGTATTATACTACACCCCTATATTCACCTGTATTATACTACACCCCTATATACACCTGTATTATACTACACCCCTATATACACCTGTATTATACTACACCACTATATACACCTGTATTATACTACACCACTATATACACCTGTATTATACTAGCTCCGGACAACAGGTCAGATTGCCCTCATCAGTGACCGGCCAGCAAGGACGCCCTAAGCCAGGCGGGCCGGTCACAGAGAGTAGGCGGGCCGGATGTGGCCCGCGGGCCGCCCCTTGTCCAGGTCTGCCTTAGAGCATGGGTCCCCAATTCCAGTCCTCAAGGGCCGCCAACAGTGCATGTTTTCAGGATTTCCTTAGTATTGCACATGTGATAATTTAATCACCTGCACAGTTGATGATTCCAACACCCATGCAATGCTAAGGAAATCCTGAAAACATGCACTGTTGGCGGCCCTCGAGGACTGGAGTTGGGGAACCCTGCCTTAGAGCGATGAAAGTTAAGCCATTGCGTGACCCACTACTTGGTCTGTATATTGTACCTATTAGATCAGGGATCCCAGTTTGCTTTAAAAGTAGGCTGTCTATGTGTCTCCCAGCTAGATGGCTCCTATAATCTGTATAACGCATGAACTTTTTCCTCTCAGTCCTGAAGAGGTGTTGTATTTTTGTTGTTTTTTTGTTTTTTACTTTGTACTTCCTGTATTTTTTTTTTATTGTGTGTGCAATAACTTTTTTTTTCTGGCATTGCCTTTATGCCTTTATAGGCTTGTTAACCCCTTTACTACCTAATGATATTTAATTTTTGCACTTTAATTTTTTCCTCCCTTAAAAGAGCCATAACTTATTTATTCTCCCATCTGCATAGCTATATTAGGCCTTTGTTTTTTGGGATAAGTTCTGTTTTTCATTGACCTCATTCATTTTAACATGTGACGCACTGGAAAGTGATAAACAAATTCCAAGTGTGATGAAAGTGCAAAAAATGTGCAGTTTCATAATTTTTTTTTTTTTTTTTAAATTTTCATGTTCACCATATCACCATATGGTAAAGCTGACCTGGCAATATGTTTCTCTAGGTTAGTATGAATTCGCAGACACCAAACATGTATAGTTTTGTTTTTTTTTTTAAGTGGCGAAAATTCCAAAATTCGTAAGAAATATAATTTTGCTTGTGTCGCCATTTTCTGAGATCCTAACTAGTAATCTACATGTCAGATTCCTTTTTACTTTCATAGGTATTTGGCATTAGTGTCAGCTTTAGCATCTGGGGCTGACTGGCTTTTTATCCCAGAATGTCCTCCTGAAGAAGGCTGGGAAGATGTCATGTGTGCAAGGCTCGGGGAGGTAAGTATTAGATTTGATAGAAATTAGACATGCTATTATAGTGAAATGGGGTGTTTGTGTGTCATTGTCTAAGTTAGTGTACGCTCACATGAGCGTGAAAATCGGACGAGTGCAATGCGAGAAATTCTCGCATTGCACTCTGACCAATGTTAGGCAATGAGGTTGAGCTGTTGGTCAGCTTTTCTCGCATCCAGATTCTGGATGCGAGAAAAGCGACAGCATGCTGCGTTTTGCTGCTACCGCCGTATCTCTCGCACCCATTCAAGTGAATGGATGCGAGAGATACATCGGACTGCACTCGGATGTTATCCCAGTGCAGTGCGATATACGCACAGGCTGACAGTGGAGGAGATGGGGGGATTAACCCCTCCCTCTCCTCCTCAGCGCCCGCACACAGCTTCACAGCTGTGACCCGATCGCAAGATCGGGTTACAGTCGCATGACACTCGGCTCAGGCTCACAGCAGAGCCTGAGCCAGGGGGCATTAGCATATCGCATCCGATGCTCTCGCATCGGATGCCATACGCTCGTGTGAGTCCAGCCTTAAAGGGACCCTGACAGCTCGAAATCTGGTGCAATGAAGGTGTTTAGTGTTATAGAGCAGAGTAGCTGAATGGATTATATATGACGTCCCTGGTCATTATCTGCTGGAAACTTCCAGAATACCGTCCATGTAGCATTTGCTGTATTTGTTTGGAGAAGTCATATGTAACACATTCAGTATGCTTCAAAGACATTACTAAATAGAGGATTGCCGATAGTGTAAAATTGAGTGAAGACACAGATCTTCAAGCTTTCCATTCACAGAAGCATTGTCAGCTGGCGTCAGTTTTTCTCAGCTAGAAGTCCTGGACGAAACCATTAACACCATCACGCCGCAGACAATTTCCGTTTCAGTTTTTATTTTTTCCTCGCCTTCCTCCGAGAGACAAATGATTTATTTTTCTGTATATAGCAGTGTGAGGGCTTGTTTTTTGCTGGACGACTTGTACTTTTCAGCAACTCCATCCATCATTTGATGTACTGGAAAGTAGGTAAAAAATTCCAAATATTGCGAAATAGCAAAAAAAGCACAATTCAGCAATTTTTTATTTATTTTCATAGTTCTTTATGTGGTAAAAATAAACTTGGGATATGATTCTCAAAGGCAATTGGATTACGGCAATTCCAAACATGTATAGTGTTTGTTTTATTAAAGGGAACCTGTCAGCAGAAATTTCGCCCAAAACCTAAAAGATTCCCCCTCTGCAGCTCCTGGGCTGCATTCTAGAAAGGTCCCTGTTATTATTGTGCCCCATGTGAGACCAAAATAAAGACTTTATAAAGTGGTACCTTTTTGTATTCAGATACTGTAAATGTGACACGGGGGCGGGCTTTCTGGCATCCCTTATTCTGCCTCCTGGTCCTGTATGCCGCCCCAATCACTCCTTTCCATAGCTGATGCACCGCCCACTGCTCCAGCCATCCCCGCGCATGCCCAGTGCCAGTCTCACGGGACAAACCTCACCAGCGGTCACACTGTGCTAAGGCTGGATGCTAGACTGTATGGGCTGCTTCCAGGGATGACGTCCCTTTTGTCACGTGATAGGGGCGTGTTCAAAATACTATCACGTGACAAAAGGGACGTCATCCCTGGAAGCAGCCCATACAGTCTAGCATCCAGCCTGAGCACAGTGTGACCGCTGGTGAGGTTTGCGCGCTCACGAGATTATGGGTGGGTACTTGCTGATAACAATCACAGCCCCGCCCATAATCACTTGCCTGCGCACACGTCACCAGCGGTCACACTGCTCAGTCCCGTGAGACTGGCACTGGGCATGCGCGGGGATGGCTGGAGCAGTGGGCGGTGCATCAGCTATGGAAAGGAGCGATTGGGGCGGCATACAGGACCAAGAGGCAGAATAAGGGACGCCAGAAAGCCCGCCCCCGTGTCACATTTACAGTATCTGAATACAAAAAGGTACCACTTTATAAAGTCTTTATTTTGGTCTCACATGGGGCACAATAATAACAGGGACCTTTCTAGAATGCAGCCCAGGAGCTGCGGAGGGGGAATCTTTTAGGTTTTGGGCGAAATTTCTGCTGACAGGTTCCCTTTAAGTGGTGGAAAAAAGTCGTTCGAGCCGTAAGGGTTTCAGTTTTCTGGATGTGGGGCAGTGCCTGCTTTTTGCACTTTGAGCCCGTGTTTTTATTGATACCATTGTGGGTAGATGCAATGTTTTTCTTTGCCTTTTATTACCTTATTTTGAGCTGTTGGGTTGGCTGAAAAAATGCAATTCTGACGCTTTGATTTTTTTTTGTTATGCCACTGACCAATCGGTTAATTTATTTTATATTTTGATATATCTGACTTTTATGAATGTAGCTATTCCACATATATCTATTTTTTTTTCTAAATTTTTAACAGGACAAAACAAAGGTGATTTGCACTTTTATATTTTCCTTTTTAATATTTTATAAAACTTTATTTTTTAAAATTGTATTTGTTAGTCCCCTTAGGGATCATCTTATCTCTTGTGCTATATGCAGCAATACCACAGTATTGCTACATATAGCAAAAATCAAAGTCTCCTATGAACACCAACCACGAGCTGGCTTCAATGGTGTATAGTCATGACTAATACGGGGGTTTTCAGCAGACTCATGACTGTCACGGCAACCCATCGGCTTCCTATGATGGGTGGTTTAATAAATTTGCAAATCTTTCTACGTTACTGTTTTTTTTTATGTCAAGATGGGGTTCAGAGTGTACATTAATGAGAAAAAAAATAACTTTTTTTGAATTTACCAAATGGATGCAATGAAACAAAGAGTGAACATTTTAAAGGGGTCTGAATACTTTCCATACCCACTGTATATTTGTGTTTAGTGTGTTTAATGAGTATTCTCTTTTTGTTGTTGTTGCCTATTAAAGAGAATCATCTGTCACCAGGTTTTTGCTACTCCATTTGATGGCAGAACCCTTATTTGAAGCATTGAATTACTTACTTTACTGGGTGTTGTAGTTTTAATTTGCTTTTTTTCTGCTGCAGAGCTATCAGTTGTCTGAATGTTGAGCTTTGTGTAACCCTGCCCACACCTCTGATTGTCTTTCTGACTTTGTACAGTGTATACACAAAGCTGCCAATCATTGGTGAGGGCGGGGTTAGACTACCTGGTAGTCGGCCAAGTAGTCCTCTAGTGATAATCTTCTGCTAAGCAGACAAGAAGCTGACACTTGCTAGGATCACAGTCTCTCTCTACAGTATGCTGATATTACATTACTTAGATTAAGTAGTAAAATCTGGTGACAAATTCCCTTTAATCAAAACTCGCAGTTACATTTATTGGCCATACAATTACTGTTTTATATTTATTTTTCTAGTAGTATAATAAAGCTCCAATATCTCCAGCAGGGTCAGACATATAATTGGTGCAACCTCTTCAGCTAAAAATAGGGCCAATTCGTTAGGGGCTCACTGTGATGCTCAAAGCAGTTTCCCACTATCAGGTCAAGGGCAAAAACTAATATACTTCATAGCTCAGAAATACTGGTTGATTGTAATTAAATGCATTATAATGAGTCTGTCCATCCCCAATCTCCAGATAGGAGCATTAATACCATTCTTGGGCTGCAGTTGGCCACAAAATAATATGGTCGAACGGAAAAAAGCATAAAAATGACTTTAGTGCTCACAACTCTGTACACTGCCAAGCATTTGCTGAAATTGAGCATCATTACACCCTGAAGTAATGGAGACATGTTTCCTAGAGTGATAAACATTTGGTCATGGGAAAGACAAATCTGGCTATTTTTTTCTTTCTACAGTCTCGTAGTCGAGGTTCAAGGCTAAACATCATTATAATCGCTGAAGGAGCAATTAATTGCAAAGGGGAACCAATTTCTTCTAATTATGTGAAAGAGGTATGTTGTTTAATCCTCTTCTTTTTATTGGTTTAAAGAATAGAAATGTTGATGGTCTGTATAATTGTATATATTAATTCTGGCAGCGCTTAGCAGCTTTACAACTGATTGTAGGAACTTGAATAAATGGTCAAATAACGTGACGGTATGTGAATAACTGTATTCACAACTGGGCTGTTAGTCTTGTCGTCTTCTCTGTAGAAGTTTATTTATGTTTCTTGTGGTCATTAGAGACGTTGTTGTAAGCCATGTAAATACTGTTTTGGAGGAGATAGTTAATTTTTTAATTAATATACTTCCCTATATGATTAATGGTGCCATTTGTTCAACAAATAAGCATTCACATCTGCAAAACACGTTCTGGAAATCACAAAATGGTGCAGACCAATTAATCAAAAACAAAATACTGTATTTATCGCAGCTAAAACACTATGTAGTATAACAACAACCATAGTTATAAACCAGACTAATGTCATATGAGGAGTGTGCACAAAAGGCTAGCAAATTAATGAAGGGATAGTGGGGTATCTGTCTTTGCAAGCCAACAATATATTTCAATTAGGCTTATGGATAATGGGCAGGAAAGGACTGAATAGGGGACTAAATACTCCCTCCATTTCTCCTACCTACCATACTTTTTTGGATTTGCACTCCCCTCACGTGACATTGGTCTGGTTTATAACTATAATTGTTATTAAACTACTGCATAGTTTTTTTTTTTTCGCATTTTGGTTTTAACTGTGATTTACAAAGTACTGTATTTTGTTTTAGATGTTTGATTAATTGGTTTGTAGTATACTATTCCTCTATTTCTCTATTCTATATATGGTCTTTCCAAATCTCAAAATGGAAAGGATCATAAAGTATAATGCAATAAAAAAAAGACTTTGTCATTGCAAAAATGTTGTAAGCAGCCGTTTCTTGCTAGGCTCAGATATGAAGTAGAGGATGAGCTAATAACTAGTGATGAGCGAGCACTACCATGCTTTGCCCTCGTAGCCAGCAATTGGATGCTCAAATAGGCGCGACATGTATACGGAGTAGGCCTCTGGATGAAAACTCGCACTCCAGAAAACTTCATACGCTACAAATTCATGTTAAGAACCTACAACACTGCCCTTCAACTCGCCAAGCAGACTTACTTCACCACTCTGATCTCCTTGCTGTCCATAAATCTGAAAAAGCTCTCTGACATCTTTCACTTCCTCCTTAGCCCCAATGTACAGACCCCCATCACAGACCTTTATGCTAATGATCTGGCCTCCTATTTCGCAGAGATAATAGAAAACATCCGCTGAGAGATCAGCTCCCGGCCACCAAGCGTGGTGAATCCCATCCCTCCCCACATCCCGCCGGCTCACTTTCCACATTTGATCCAGTTACAGAAGAAGTAGTCTCCAGGCTTTTCTTTTCTTCTCGTGCTACCACTTGCACTACTGATCCCTTCTACTCACACCTACTCCAGTCTCTCTCTCTCCTGTCATCACTACTCGCCTAACTACAATCTTCAATCTCTCTCTCAAGGCTCCGTTACACGCTACGATATATCGGGCGATATGTCGTCGGGGTCACGGATTCCGTGACGCACATCCGGCATCGTTTGACATATCGTAGCGCGTGACAGCTACGAGCGACTGTTAACAAGCAAAAATACTCACCTTATCGTTGCTCGTTGACACGTCGTTCATTTTCAAAATATCGGTCACATTCCTGGATGCAGGTTGTTCGTCGTTCCTGAGGCAGCACACATCGCTCCTTGTGACACCCCTGGAACGACGAACACAGCTTACTTGCGTCCCGCCGGCAATGAGGAAGGAAGGAGGTGGGCGGGATGTTACGTCCCGCTAATCTCCGTCCCTCTGCTTCTATTGGGTGGCCGCTGTTTGACGTCGCTGTGACGCCGAACATCCCTCCCCCTTCAGGAAGAGGATGTTTGCCGCCCACAGCGAGGTCGTTCAGGAGGTAAGTACGTGTGACAGGGGTGATCGACTTTGTGCGACACGGGCAACAAATTGCCCGTCACGCACAAACGATGGGGGCGGGTACGATCGCACATGCGATCGCACGATAAATCGACGCGTGTAACGGGGCCTTTACTCTCTTCTGGTATCTTCCCTTCCTGTCTGACACTCTATCATTGCTCCATTATTAAAAAAAACAAACAACCTTTTTTTGACCCATCCTGCACAAGCAACTACAGACAAGTCTCCAATCTCCCCTTCATCTCCAATTTCTTGGAGTACCTGGTCTACTCCCGCCTCACCTGTTAGCTCTCCATTCTCTCTCTTCTAGATCCTTTACAATCTGGCTTCTGCACCTTACACTCGACAGAAACTACCCTCATCAAAGTGACCAATGACCTCTTGACAGTAAAACGTTATGGTAACTACTTTTTGCTTATCCTTCTTGACCTCTCTGCAGCCTTCGACACTGTCGACCATCACCTCCTTCTCTCTATGCTCCATTCAGTCTGCCTAAAGGACACCACACTCTCCTGGTTCTCTTCATATATTTCTGGTCTCTCATTCAGTGTATCATTTGCAGGCTCCACATCTTCTCCTCTTCCTCTCCCTGTTTTGGTCCCTCTAGGTTCAGTCCTTGGCCCTCTTCTTTTCTCTCTCTATACTGCCCCATATGGATACACCATCAGCAAATTTGGCTTCCAGTCCCATCTTTATGCTGATGACACACAACTATACACTGTGCAGAATTATTAGGCAAATTGTATTTTAGAGGATTTTTTTATTATTGATCAACAACTATATTCTCAATCAACCCAAAAGACTCATAAATATCAAAGATTAATATTTTTGGAAGTTGGAGCTGGGTGTTTTTAGATTTGGCTATGTTAGGAGGATATCTGTTTGTGCAGGTAACTATTACTGTGCAGAATTATTAGGCAACTTAATAAAAACCAAATATATTCCCATCTCACTTGTTTATTTTCCCCAGGTAAACCAATATAACTGCACAAAATTTAGAAATAAACATTTCTGACATGCAAAAACAAACCCCCCAAAAATTAGTGACCAATATAATCACCTTTATTTATGATGACACTCGGCAGCCTACCATCCATAGATTGTCAGTTGCTTGATCTGTTTCCGATCAACATTGCGTGTAGCAGCCACCACAGCCTCCCAGACACTGTTCCGAGAAGTGTACTGGTTTCCCTCCCTGTAGATCTTACATTTTATGAGGGACCACAGATTCTCTATGGGGTTCAGATCAGGTGAACAAAGGGGCCATGTCATTATTTTTTAATCTTTTAGACCTTTACTGGCCAGCCACGCTGTGGAGTAGTTGGATGCATGTGATGGAGCATTGTCCTGCATGAAAATCATGAGTTTCTTGAACGATACCGACTACTTCCTGTACCACTGCTTGAAGAAGTTGTCTTCCAGAAACTGGCAGTAGGTCTGGGAGTTGAGCTTCACTCCATCCTCAACTCGAAAAGGTCTCACAAGTTCATCTTTGAGGATACCAGCCCATACCAGTACCCCACCTTCACCTTGATCGCTTCTGAGTCGGAGTGGAGCTCTCTGCCCTTTACTGATCCAGCCTCTGGCCCATCCATCTGGCCCATCAAGAGTCACTCTCATTTCATTATTCCATAAAACCTTTGAAAACTCAGTCTTAAGATATTTCTTGGCCCAGTCTTGACGTTTTATTTTAGGTTTCTTGTTCAAAGGTGGGTCGTGTTTCAGCCTTCCTTACCTTGGTCATGTCCCGGAGTATGGCACACCTTGTGCTTCTTGATACTCCAGTAAGGTTGCAGCTCTGACGTATGGCAAAACTGGTGGCAAAAGGCATCTTGGCATTATTTTGCGCATTTTTTGCCCAACACGCTTCTTGCGAGCCTGTTGCCTATTTGCCATGAAACGCTTGATTGTTCGGTGATCACGCTTCAAAAGTTTGGCAATTTTAAGACTGCTGCATCCCTTTGCAAGACATCTCACAATTTTGGACTTTTTAGAGCCCGTCAAACCTCTCATCTGACCCATTTTGCCAAAGGAAAGGAAGTTGCCTAATGATTAAGCACACTTTAAGTAGGGTGTTGATGTCTTTACACCACTCCCCTCCTCATTACAGAGATGCACATCATCTGATTTACTTAATTGGTAGTTGGCTCTCAAGCCTATACAGCTTGGAGTAGGACAACATGTATAAAAATTATCATGTGATCAAAATACTCATTTGCCTAATAATTCTACACACAGTGTACACCTCATCCTCTGACCTCACCACCATGGTACTACAGAACACCAGTGACTCTGTCTGCAGTTTCCAACATCATGGCCGCTCTCTATCTGAAACTTAACCTTTCCAAAGCTGAACTACTTCCACTCTCTCTGTCTTTTAACCTTCCTAAACCTGACATCTCCCTCTATGTGTGCGGCATCATAACTCCTAGGTCGCATCCTCATTGTCTGGGTGTTATACACCAATCTCTCCTTCACCTTCTATATATAATCTCTTGTCCGCTCCTGTCGTTTTCTCCTAAAGACCATCTCTAGAATCTTCCCCTTCCTCACCATAGAAACTACAAAAACCCTCACCGTGGCCCTGATCCTCTGCTGCCTTGATTACTGTAATTCTCTATTAATTGGCCTCCCCTTCACTAGACTTTCTCCTCTACAGTCCACTCTTAACGCTGCAGCCAGGGTCACCTATCTGGCTAATCTTTACTACAACGCTTCCTCTCTGTGCCAGTCATTGCACTGGCTGCCCATACATTATAGGATCCAATTCAAATTGCTTGTTCTCACCCACAAAGCTCTCCACAGTGCGGCACCCCCCTACATTTCCACCCTCATCTCTGTCTATCACCCTACCTGTTCTCTACGCTCCTCAAACGACTTTCGACTAACATCCACACTAATCCGAACCTCCCACTTCTGACTCCAAGACGTCTGCCGAGATGCACCAATGTTCTACCCTAAGATACTAGGGCGATCCACAACTTTCACAGCTTCAGGCGCTCCCTAAAAACACATCTTCTTAAGCCCGTTTTGCACGCTACAATATATCTTACGATGTGTCGGCGGGGTCACGTCGTAAGTGACACACATCCGGCATCGTAAGGTACATTGTAGTGTGTGACGGGTACGTGCGATTGCGATTGAACGTTAAAACGTTCATCGCATGCACATCGTTCAATTCCTAACAATTGAACGTCAGATTGTTCATCGTACCCGGGGTAGCACAGATCGCTGTGTGTGACACCCCGCGAACGATGAACAGATCTTACCTGCGTCCTGCGGCTCCCGGCCAGCAATGCGGAAGAAAGGAGGTGGGCGGGATGTTTACGGTCCCGCTCATCTCCGCCCTTCCGCTTCTATTGGCCGGCTGCTGCGTGACGTCGATGTGACGCCGAAAGTCCCTCCCACTCCAGGAAGTGGACGTTCGCTGCCCACATCGAGGTCGTATGGACGGGTAAGTTCGTGTGACGAGGGTTAATCGTTTGTGCGGCACATTCAACAAATTGAACGTACCGCACATACGATGGGGGCGGTTACGATCGCATACGATATTGTATGCGAAATCGTAACATGTAAAGCAGGCTTTAGGGTGGCCTATCACACTCCCTGATCAAATTCATTTCAGAGTCCCTCCACTACTTCTCAAAACATAACTGTCCGTCAAACTCCACTGTACCCAAAAGCATCACGGAGATTGGCTGACGACTGGTTCATGCAGCCTTTGTCTATCCCCATTTCTTTGAGATGCCTGGATTGACATTGTAAATAAGCACTTGTACCTTGTCCCCTCCACACCACCTCATTGTAGGTTGTAAGCTCTTACGAGCAGGGTTGTCTTTATTTCTGGTCTAATTATTGTATTTTCTATAACTGTTACATGCTTGTATATGAACCTCTGAATTGTAAAGCGCTGCAGAATATGTTGGCTCTTCAGAAATAAAAAATATTATTATAATGGAAGTCAAGTAAGCTGAGTGTGGTAGTGCTGGCTCATCACTAATATGAGAACATGGGATTAGGGTGTCTGTCAGCACAAAATAACTGTTTAAACAACGTGCGCCCTTGGCATAGCCAACTTTTGTTTTTTGTAGTTGTCTCAACCCCTTTCATCCTTGATTGACAGCTGTTTTTACAAAAGTTAGAGGAGTGTGAGAACTGAAGAGAAAAACAATAAGGTGCAAAGATCTGGTTGGCCATCAAGATGGTGCACTGCGCCTGTGCTCGGCATGAACAGTCGTACTGTGCTGACAACTACTCTTCAGTTCAGCCTGTTTCCCAGATGGTTATGGTGTCCTCATATACATGAGGTTGTTTTTCTGTCTCAGCGAAATTGTAATGTTTTGGACAGTGGGTGTTTTTAAACTTTGTCTGCTGTCAACTTTCTTTACTGGAGGTGGCATTGTTTAGATCCACAAAAACAAAACACAGAATAGAAAATAACCTAAACAGAATTAAAAAAAACCCCTAAGAAACATTTTTTTTTTCTGTGTGATCTTACACAGAAGAATAAGCAACATCATCCATATCCAATGCCTTTTTGCTTTTGGTCTGTCATAGAAAAAACATTGTGGGTCTTTGTAAAGTTTGATAAAAACCCAAACATATAATGAAGTACTGAAACATTGCTGTTCCCTTTCAGTATTTTTGCATGTAACAACAGATCTGTGTCAAAACTGAGGTGTAGAAGATCAGTGACAAGATGAAGGTTTTCCTTTTGAAGATTTGAATTTAGTCACCATAAAAGTATCTGACACAGAACACTACAGTTAGATATGATTGTGGCGCCCTGGACAAGCCAGGACGTCACAGGTACTGCAACAACACACCCCACACCCCGGTTAGGAACACCTAAGTCAGACACAAATCCTTGTTGCCTCCCTCCAGGGGCTGATGTCCACACCAGGTGGGGCGGAGCCAGGTGGTTGGCTCCACCCACCGAGGAGTTCACAGTCCTGGAGGCGGGAAAAGCAAGGAGTTGAGTTAGGGAAGTCAAAGTGCGAGGAAGTGGTAGTAGAGGAGCAGACTGACCGTGGCCCGGGCACCTGACAGCAAGGTTGGCAGACGGTGGTGACCGTCTGCCGGAGGGGCCGATTGACGCACAACCGTAAGGACCGGGGACGGGCGGTGGCCCGCCGGTACCGAACCGGGGAGCGAAGAGAAGCCAGCACCATCCGGCAGGGCCTACGGACCCCGACCAGGCTAGGAGTCGCCGTAAAACCAGTCAAATCCGTCAGCGACGGGAACCTCCGGGATTTCCCAGCAGTAAAGACCCGACTGAAGGCAACCGTCCAAACCGTGAGGGAGATAAAGCTACCGCCAGAGCTAGAGTTCCCAGGGCCAGAGCCTGCGGGCAACGGAAGGGCTCCCTTAGCCCGCTCCCTAGCGGTATGTTGGCTATCAGTGGGAAGCCATTGGGGCCGAGAACAGAACACCGGTGCAGGGAGAGACAGTTACCGCCAACCTACCGGGAGTGACCGCCGCAGCTGTCTGTGGGACTCGTCCATCCAGCCGTTTGTTTTACCAGAGACTCCGTGTGCACTACTGGCTGAGTAAGTACCACCGTGCCGTCTGGCACTGCGCTGCCCCGCGACCCTGCACCCGGCCAGGCCCCCGCAACCCACCTTCCGACCTCCACCAGCGGGCCCCGGGACCACCAAAAACCCCCCTACCCACGGAGGGGAGAAAACATCTCAGCTGCTCCCTGTCAACGCTGCCGGGATCCCCGTACAGAGCAGCGGTGGTGTCCCAACCTCACCACAAACCGTGGGTGGCGTCACGGACAATATCCCTAAACCAAACCACCCCTTTCACTCTCGGGCGCCGCTCGAGTCCCCGGGATCCGGCCCACCGCTCGAGCCACCGACCGAGCGAGCAGCAGCAGCAGCCGGACCCGAGCAGTGGGTGAGCGCAGCGCCCTCCCCGCCCGCGACAACTTGGCGTCACGAACAGGATCTTACCACTCTGCCGTCTGGTAGAGGTGCGCCTTGTGTCCCGCCGGAGGTGTCCGGCCGAAAATTTTCGGAAGCCGCCATATTGGGCGCGAAAAGTCCCCCCTCGAGCGTCTTCCCGAGCAGTGCAGGCGCAAAAGCCGAAGCTCCGCCCCTGAAGAGGAGGTGCCGGAAAGACACCAAGGGGGGACGGAAACAAGATGTTGGCGCCCGACGAAGCCGCTGGGGGAGCGGTGGACGTAGCCGCAGACGTGCCGGCAGATGGAAATGGGCCCGGCTGTGCTCTGGCCGCAGGAGCGGGGGGAGCCACGGCCCTTGCCCTTGCTCAGGTGATGCCGTTCTCCTTGCCCTATGTGCCCGGAGCTACCTGGCTGCCGCAGTACGACGGGAAACCTGATACCTTGCAAGTCTTCCGGAAAAAGCTTAGCCCGCTTTTAGAACTGTACCCCCTGACTGAGAAGCAGCGTGCAGCGGTAGTGCTGGGGCAGCTAACCGGCGCAGCTGAGCAGGAGACGGAGACCTGGGCTGAGGAGGATCGGTCCTCTGTGGCCACTATCTTCAAGAAGCTACAGGTTGCCTTTGAAATTCGCACCGGGGCTGAGCTGCGAATGCAGTTTTACCAATGCCGACAGCGGCCTACCAACAGTATCAGAGACTATACCCTGCGTCTACAAACTTCTCTCCAGACGTTGAAGCGGGTGGACCCCATCAATGATGCTGATAGTAACAAAATGCTGGTAGAGCAATTCGTGCAGAGGATGAGATCCCCGGAGGACCGCAAACAGCTGCGTCTGTGGGCCTTAGAGCACCCTGATGTGGACTTTGCCGTGTTGAAAGAACGGGCCATTAAGGCTCTGCAGCCCCTGGCATCCGAAGTCCCGGAAGCGGCCCCGTGGCCGGCTGAGACGGCTCCCATCGTGGTAGCTCCTTCTCTGGCTGCCCAGGTCCGTCGTATGGATGGAGACCTCGCCAAGATCCTCGCCGCACTGCAGCCTCCAACGAGGTCCAGGCCCTTGGGGGGGTTACAGCTCGCCGATCGTCCCGAAGATGTTCCCTGGATGCAGTGGAGAAGGGCTACTGACCCGCGGTATGGACCTCTGATATGCTACAAGTGCAGCAAGTCCGGTCACTACTCCCGACGGTGTCCGTTAAACGAACAACCCCTGGGGCCAAGGGCCAATCCTCAGGAGTAGAACCCAGTGCCCCCCACCCCCGACTGGCGGGACCGGTTCATCGGGGCCCACCCCATCATCCCTCTGGCTGTGGACGGCGTCCCGCTGATGGCGCTCCTGGACACTGGATCTCAGGTAACCACGATACCGTATACACTGTATCAACGTTATTGGGGGAAGGATGAACTTGCCCCTCCAGATAGCAGCATGACATTGATTGCCGCTGATGGCCTCCCTTTGACCCAAGTGGGGTACAAACATGTGGCTATGACTGTGGGGCGAATCGAGCTACAACACCAAGGGATGGTCATGATAAGGAATAACCCAAGCGATCATGATCCAAAGGTGGTGCTAGGAACGAATGTAATCGAGCATTGCATGAGTGAGGTGCTGACCCTACTACAACAGCTGGCCGCCACCACAGCGGGAGGTCGACAAAGGGCGGTGCAGCGAGAGATTCGGGCCTTGATGTACCGGCAGCAAGTGAACTCTGCGGGAGGAGAGATTGGGGGAGTGAGAGTGATGGACATGGCCCCTTTAACTGTGCCTCCCCGGAGCGAAATGATGATCTGGTGTAGGGCAGCGGTAGGTCCCCAGGGACGTGATTACCCGGCCATGGTAGAGCCCATGCAATCAGAACACTGGCCCACCGTAATGGCCGCCAGGGGAGTAGTGGACGTTAAGAAGGGGAGGGTGCCCGTGAGAGTGCTAAATTGTAGGGAGGAAGAGGTTAGGCTCCCACGGTACGCCACCCTCGCCAAACTACTAACCCTGGACGAGGAATCCAGGTGATCCATCTCTACTGGGGCAAAGTCCGGCATGCACGGATACACTCTGACAGTGCAAGAGTCCAATGAAAGAGAAGAAAAAAATGTCCAGCTTCCGGAATAATAGTAAAACTGCTGCAATTTTATTTAAGGACGTGAAAAATGACACAATGACAAAAATAGGGAGCCCATATGTGGCATACTAACCCTGGACCCCCACACCATCCAAGAGGCAGTCTCCCCAACCTCCTCGCCCTCCGCCAGTCGCCACACGCCCCCTGCCCAGTTGGGTGAGTGGTGTCGAGAGCTGCATGTAGGCACTGACGATACCCCAACACATCACAGGGACGGGGTATACCGGGTAGTACAGGAATACGAGCAGGTTTTCAGCAAACACCCGCTAGACTTTGGGCAGATTAAAGGGGTCCAACACTACATACCCACCGGCAGGCACCCCCCTATTAAAGAAAGGTATAGGCCTATTCCGCCCGCACATTATCAATGCGCCAAAGATATGTTGAAAAACATGAAAGAGGCAGGGGTTATTCGGGATAGCTGCAGTCCCTGGGCCGCTCCGTTGGTGCTGGTCAAGAAAAAAGATGGCACAATGAGGATGTGTGTGGATTACCGGAAGATCAACCAGATAACCCATAAAGATGCCTATCCTCTGCCCCGTATTGAAGAATCTCTAGCCGCGCTGAGGACCGCCAACTACTTCTCTACCCTCGACCTCACCAGCGGATACTGGCAGGTGGCCGTAGCCCCCGAAGACCGTGAAAAGACCGCCTTCGCTACCCCCATGGGACTCTGTGAGTTCAACAGCATGCCGTTTGGGCTGTGCAACGCCCCTGGAACCCTCCAACGGCTAATGGAATGCTGTCTGGGACACCTGAATTTTGAGACTGTCTTGCTGTACCTGGACGATGTAATCGTGTACTCACAGACATATGATGCTCACCTGGAGCACCTAGCTGAGGTGTTCGCGTCCCTTGCCATGTATGGAATGAAGCTGAAACCCTCCAAGTGTCACCTGTTGAAGCCCAGGGTACAGTACCTCGGACACGTGGTGGGCGCGGAAGGCGTGGCCCCAGACCCGGAAAAGATCACTGCCATACAGGACTGGCCGAGGCCGACTACGGTGAGGGAGGTGAGACAGTTCCTGGGCCTAGTGGACTACTATCGCCGCTTCATAAAAGGGTACACGAAGATGGCTGCCCCCATGCAAGACCTCCTCGTGGGACAGACCAAGGGTGGTAGGCCTACTGGGACTCCGCTAGTGTGGGAGGAAAAGCACGACGAGTCCTTCCGCCAGCTGAAGGCGGTGTTGACTGGGGAAGAGATCCTAGCGTACCCCGACTACAGCCTCCCCTTCATCCTTTATACTGATGCCAGCAATGTGGGCTTGGGGGCGGTATTGGCCCAGAATCAAGACGGAAGAGAAAGGGTGACCACTTTTGCCAGCCGAAAACTCCGACCCACCGAAAGGAATCCTGAGAATTACAGCTCCTTCTAGCACTGGTGTGGGCTATCACCGAGCGGTTCCGCCATTACCTGGCATCGGCCAAGTTCACCGCTTACACGGACAATAACCCACTGACCCATCTGGATACAGCCAAGCTGGGTGCATTGGAGCAGCGGTGGGTGGCCAGGCTGGCCAATTACGACTTCACCATCAAATACCGGGCCGGCCATACAAATGCCAACGCCGATGCCCTCTCCCGGATGCCCCACCTGTCGGAAGAGGGGATGGACGATGATGACCTCGAAGAGATCGAGTTGCCTGCGTTTCACCGGCCACCAGTCGAGAAGTTGCGGGTCCATCAACCGCAGGTGAGCCTGGCCCAGCAAGGGGTGGCAAGAAGCCCAGGACCAAGCGCCTGCTGTCCGTTTAGTCAAAACCCTGGTGGAACAGGGCTCGGCTGGAATGGACCCTACTGCCCCTACCGAGGCCCAACGCTTGTGGCAGCAACGAACCCGGTTATACCTGCATCAAGGGAAGCTGTATCGGGAGTTTATCAATCCGAAGACCCACGAGAAGGTTCGCCAGTTGGTGATTCCTCAAGCTAACGTGCCCACTGTCCTCCAGGCATACCATGACGGTGCCGGACACTTCGGGTGGAAAAAGCTGGAAATGCTGTTCAGAGAGCGGTTCTATTGGAGCGGGATGCGGGAATCTGTGGAGGCCTGGTGCCAAGAATGCGGTCCCTGCACACTGAGAAGAAGGGATGAGGCCAGCCAGAAGGCCCCGCTACGCCCAATCGTTACACATCAACCGCTGGAGCTGGTGGCCCTCGACCATGTGAAGCTCACCCCTAGCCAAAGTGGGTATACTTATGCCCTGACCATTGTGGACCACTATTCAAGATTTATGGTGGTTGTCCCAGTCAAGGACCTGACCGGCCGTACCGCCACTAGAGCATTCCAGGCCTATTTCTGTCGGCCACATGGATACCCGGAGAAGGTACTTACCGACCAGGGCCCGGCCTTTGAAGCGTAGGTGTTCCAAGAATTCTGCCAGCTGTACGGTTGCAAGAAAATTCGGACCACGCCTCACCACGCCCAAACCAATGGCACGTGCGAAAAGATGAACCACTTGGTCCTGAACCTCCTCAAGACGTTGCCGCTGGCGGAGCGGAACCTATGGCCAGAGAAACTACCTGACCTGGTTGATATGTACAACAATATTCCTTCTAGCTCTACAAAGTGCACACCAGCGTACCTGATGAGAGCTCGGCCCGGTCGACTGCCAGTGGACCTAGAGATGGGGTTGGAGGCCCCGGAAGCGCTCCCTTCGACCGCAGGATGGGACATTCAACGAAGAGCACAGAACAGACAGGTCCAGGACTATGTAGAAAAGAATTTGTGTCAGAGTCGGAAGCAGCAAGAGCAGTGCTTCAACAAAAATGCGGCTGCAGATCCCTTCTTGCCCGGAGATGTCGTTTTGAAGCGAAAGCGAAGGACCCACAAGCTAGACGACCAGTGGGAGGAGGCCCATATGTAATACAACCCACCAATTGGGAGAATGGAAAGGCCTACCAGATCAGCCGTGACCAGGGGAAGACTTCGGCCAAGGTTTCCCGAGATCACCTGAAGAGGTGTCCCCCACCGTTGAGGACGGCAACTGAAGCCCCGGCCACCGAACCGGCTGAGGAGAAGCAGAAAGGGGTAATCCACACCATGCTGGGCGATTTCCCGGCCGATTGGCCAACATAGAACGGCGCAGTAATCCTTCCTGTAATACTGTTCCCACAACCCGTGGAGGAAAAAGAGATGGAAGTGGCCGTTAATGCCCCAGCGCCCAGGGATGTGCCTGTACCCAGCTCCCCTATGCCTCTGTCTGCCCCACATGATAGCCGGGGGGAGGGACTAGCTGTGCCCTCTACTCCACTGCCTACCACCACCAACCTTGGCCCCCGTAGGTCCACACGTCCCAACCTAGGTCGACCCCCGCTTAGGTACATGGAGACTAACATTTAGGGGTGTGATGTTCTTGTATATTGTTAAATGTTGTTGAATGATAAGATTGAATTAACCGAAGAAGTTTATCAGATTGACACAGTGATTGAACCGGCCGTTGCCGGCAACTAGTCCCTGTAGGGACTTTCTGCAACCGTTGCGTAAGGAACTTCTTACGGACAGGCCCGAGAACTCGCAGGGCAACCACAAACTTGTGGAGTGTAAATAAATTGTTGGCTTAATACCGTGACCGCCTCCGGAGAGGCTGATTTGGGAGGATGGGCCTGGAGGAAATGGATGGCCCAGGCCCGCCACTACCGTAACCGGTGGCAATCCTCTGGGGGTCAGGGGTCCCCCATGGACGTGGGTCCCCTGAAAGATACCGTACCCGCTCGGACAATTTGGTTCTGGACTGGGGCAAGGGGTGCTGCCCATCTTCTTAGGTGCAGCATCAGGGCCAGGTTGTTTGGGCGGGGGAGAGCGGAAGCCGTACCGTTTAATAAAAAAAAAAGTTTAGTAACGTTAAAAGAAAGTGCCTCCTGTTAAGGGAAGTTTTATAAGAATGCTTGTATTTTATATGTTTTACCGTTTTCTATTTTTCCTAGTTGTGAAAATAAAACCGGTGATGGACGAGCAGCCCGCGGACGGTCTGCGCTTAACCAAGGGGGAATGTGGCGCCCTGGAAAAGCCAGGACGTCACAGGTACTGCAACAACACACCCCACACCCCGGTTAGGAACACCTAAGTCAGACACAAATCCTTGTTGCCTCCCTCCAGGGGCTGATGTCCACACCAGGTGGGGCGGAGCCAGGTGGTTGGCTCCACCCACCGAGGAGTTCACAGTCCTGGAGGCGGGAAAAGGAAGGAGTTGAGTTAGGGAAGTCAAAGTGCGAGGAAGTGATAGTAGAGGAGCAGACTGACAGTGTCCGGGTACGTGGCCCGGGCACCTGACAGCAAGGTTGGCAGATGGTGGTGACCGTCTGCAGGAGAGGCCGATTGACGCACAACCGTAAGGACCGGGGACGGGCGGTGGCCCGCCGGTACCGAACCGGGGAGCGAAGAGAAGCCAGCACCATCCGGCAGGGCCTACGGACCCCGACCAGGCTAGGAGTCGCCGTAAAACCAGTCAAATCCGTCAGCGACGGGAACCTCCGGGATTTCCCAGCAGTAAAGACCCGACTGAAGGCAACCGTCCAAACTGTGAGGGAGATAAAGCTACCGCCAGAGCTAGAGTTCCCAGGGCCAGAGCCTGCGGGCAACGGAAGGGCTCCCTTAGCCCGCTCCCTAGCGGTATGTTGGCTATCAGTGGGAAGCCATTGGGGCCGAGAACAGAACACCGGTGCAGGGAGACAGTTACCGCCAACCTACTGGGAGTGACCGCCGCAGCCGTCTGTGGGACTCGTCCATCCAGCCGTTTGTTTTACCAGAGACTCCGTGTGCGTTACTGGCTGAGTAAGTACCACCGTGCCGTCTGGCACTGCGCTGCCCCGCGACCCTGCACCCGGCCAGACCCCGCAACCCACCTTTTGACCTCCACCACCGGGCCCCGGGACCACCAAAAACCCCCCTACCCACGGAGGGGAGAAAACATCTCAGCTGCTCCCTGTCAACGCTCCCGGGATCCCCGTACAGAGCAGCGGTGGTGTCCCAACCTCACCACAAACCGTGGGTGGCGTCACGGACAATATCCCTAAACCAAACCACCCCTTTCACTCACGGGCGAGGAGCGCCGCTCAAGTCCCCGGGATCCGGCCCGCCGCTCGAGCCACCGACCGAGCGAGCAGCAGAAGCAGCCGGACTCGAGCAGTGGGTGAGCGCAGCGCCCTCCCCGCCCGCGACATGATGAGTACCATATACTATCACAATATAGATTATATCCATCCACTCATGCATCCCACATATCTTTCTGATCAAAATGTCATCAAGGAATCTCGTAGTTAGTTTTATCTAGAACTTTTCTAATACCATGTTATCATGAGCTTACTTTCTCCATTAATCTTTAGTATTTTAGCTTGCTGAGTTTGAGATGTAAATGATATTGGAAGTGAATTATTGTTTTCTGACATTCCTACTTTGTTTTTGACCAGCTGGTGGTCCGACGCTTGGGCTTTGATACCAGGGTCACTGTCCTTGGACATGTGCAGAGAGGAGGAACACCATCGGCCTTCGACCGTGTCTTGGTAAATATATGCGCTTAAGCCAAAGCCACAAGCTGCTAAAATGTAGAATAAACATTGGATTAATCTTATACTAAGGTTTATAAATACTAACCATCATTTTACTATGAGTCCCTATTCACGCAGCACATTACAAACTGGATATTTTTAATGAATGAGGTAATAGAGCTAACAAAACCTGTCATTGCCTCAATAACCACTATTTATTTTGTTTTAATCATATGATTTTTATTGAAAAATATTTTCCTTTTTTAACAGTCATAAAACAAAAAATATTTCAACAATACCATTAAAGTACCACCCTAGTGGTTCTTTTTCTTCAGCACTGCAGTGGCGCTTTAAATCTAAGGCCATATACTCATCCTCTGGCGTCTTCAATTTCTAAAAACTTTGCTCCGTCCCTTCGGCGATATATCGTGCCTTTTAACTTCTTACTGTCTGGAAGTCAGAAGTTATGTCACAAGCTCTTGGTAGATCTCCATGAAAGCCGGAACGAGGCCATAACAACGCTCTCATAGAGATGAATTGAGTTGTGACTTTCAGCATGCTCCATGAAACACTGAAGCAGCAGGCAGGCCACAAATCACCGAGACCGACCTGAGGAGCGGCGATAGAAAAAGCCACCGGAAGGCGAGTATATGACAGGGGTCAGGGTACTTGTATTTATAGCACCACTGCAACGGTGCAATAAAAAAATCCCTCTAGAGTGGTGCTTTAATAAAATAACATTCCTCCTCTCTTCGCCTCACGAACGTTTCGAGGGGGTACCCCAAATCCTGGCAAATACTTGTAATAAATGTAGTCCCTAAGAGATCCAGGTCCAATGTCTTCCAGACTATTGAGTTTGCAAAAGATCTGAACAAATGGGTAAAGCGGGCTTTACATGCTACGATATATCAAACGATATGTCGTCGGGGGTCACGTCGTAAGTGACGCACATCCGGCATCGTTTGACATATCGCAGCGTGTGACAGCTACGAGCGAGTGTTAACGAGCAAAAATACTCACCTTATCGTTGCTCGTTGACACGTCGCTCATTTTCTATAAATCGAACGTCCGGTTGTTTATTGTTCCCGAGGCAGCACACATCGCTCCATGTGACACCGTGGGAACAGTGAACACAGCTTACCTGTGTCCCGCCGGCAATGCGGAAGGAAGGAGGTGGGCGGGATGTTTACGTCCCGCTCATTTCTGCCCCTCCGCTTCTATTGACCGGCCGCTGTGTGATGTCGCTGTGACGCCGAATGTCCCTCCCCCATCAGGAAGTGGATGTTCGCCGCCCACAGCGAGGTCGTTTGGAAGGTAAGTACGTCTGACCGGGGTTACCGACGTTGTGCTACACGGGCAACAAATTGCCCTTGCCGCACAAACATTGGGGGCGGGTGCGATCGCACGAGATATCGACGCATGTAAAGCAGCCTTAAATTTCGATTTTATAACAAATCATATAGGAAAACATAAGCATAGATAACATACAGAAAAAGCTGTTGTGTCCGTCGCGGTACAGGCATGAGAATATATACCGTATTTTTCGTTTTATAAGACGCACCTCAGATTTAGAGATAGAAAAAGGTAAAAAAAATAAATAAAAATGTGGCCGTCTTATACTCTGGTTTTGTCTTACCGGAGGGGGGCGGCAGTGGTAGTGGAGCGGGGTCCCAGTAGGCAGAGGCTGTGCTACCAACGGCGGTGGGACCGTGGTGGTGGCAGCGAGTCAGTGGTGTCAGTGGCGGGTCAGTGACAGCGGCGGGTCAGTGGTGGAGCAGGCCGGTGCGGTGAGGGTCCCAGTCTGTCCGCAGTCCTGGTTCAAATGATGGCACCCGGAGCGGCGCGTGCGCAGATGGAGCTCTCATACAAGTGCCCCATCTGCGCACACGCTGACTCCCGGAGCGGCGCTTGCGCAGATGGAGCTCTCATCCAAGAGCTACATCTGCGCACGCGCTGACTCCTGGCGCCATCATATGAAACCGGGACTGCGGACAGACTGGGACACTCTCCGCACAGCCACCACAGTCCGCACAGCCACCCGCCCGCACAGAGTGGCAGCAAGCAGTCTGCCCACTTGCACAGAGAGGCAGCCGGCCGCCGGCATCGACAGGCACCCGGCCGCCCGCTCGCAGCGACACGCACCTGGCCGCCCACACTCACCCGGCCGCCCGCACACAGAGCTGCACAGACAGCCCCCCGGTAAGCTATAGTTGGATTTTAAGACGCACTCCTCATTTTCCTCCCACATTTTTGGGCGGAAAAGTGCGTCTTATAATCCAAAAAATACGTTACTTTTGATTTAGAATAATCCTTTAAACTGTTACCCTCAAATCAAATTAGACCACGACATAGACAGTAAGTCAGTCAAGAGGAGAACCATCGGTCGGCCCACGCTGCCATCATTGCTATTCCCAGATATTAATAAATTAATATCAATTTAGCCATAGAGTCCAAGTTTCAAAAGCGCAGGATTAGGCGTGTTAAGCCAAGGACCCTAAACAGCTTCAAATTTCTGCGAGTTGTCTCTTTTTTGAACAACATTATTTTTCATAACCTCTTCACGACAAATGTCAAACTGGGTACGTCATGGATCGTGTAAGGTTAATCCCCGCCGTGGGCAGTCGGCAGCGATCTCTGCACATGTCAATTGATTTGAACAGCTGACATGTGCGGCTATCAAGCACGAGTGGATATGCTTTCCACTCGCGCCTTTTAACCCCTTGCATCTCACTGTCAAAATGCGACAGCGAGATGAAACCGCGCTGCGGTAAGCATTCACTTAACCGGCGCCATCGGAAGTCACGTGCTGTGATCACGTGGATCCGATGGTTACCATGGTAGCACAGGGTCATGTGATGACACCTGTAGCTATCATGAGTCACTTCCTCTTTCACCTGGCAGACTGCCATTTGTAATAGGAGAGCTGCTTTTCTGCAGATCTCAGCTGTGTAGCTGTGATCTGGAGAAATGGAAGAGTGATCAGACTGCTGATCCTTATAGTCCCCTAGGGGGACTAGTAAAATAAAAAAGTGAAATAAAAAAAGTTTTGAAAAATTAAAAAAAAAACAAAACAAAAACCCGTAAAAGTTCAAATCACCCCCCCATTCGCCCCATTGAAAATTAAAGGGTTAAAAAAACAACAAATATACACACATTTATTTCCGCATTCAGAAACGCCTGATCTATCAAAATAGGAAATCAATTAACCTGATTAGTTAACAGCGTAGCGGCAAAAAAATTCTAAACGCCAAAATTGCGGTCTTTTGTCGCCGCGAATTCTGCACAAGAGACGATCATAACTTAGCAACTGCACAAAAACGTCAGCTCGAAACGCAAAAAATAAGCTGTCACTGAGCTACAGATCCCGAAAAATGAGAACGCTATGGATCGTGGAAAATGGCACAAGAAATGCGCCATTTTTGGACAAACATGTGATTTTTTTTTTTAAGCCCTTAGATAAAAGTAAACCTATAAATGTTTGGTATCTATGAACTCATACCATCCTGAAGCATCATTCCGACACGTCAGTTTTACCATATAGTGAACACTGTGAATAATATATTCCAAAACCATCAGGCAGTCTCATTTTTTGTAATTTTTTCACACGTGGAATTTTTTTGCTATTTTCCAGTACACTATATGGTAAAACTAATGGTTTCATTCAAAAGTACAACTAGTCCTGCAAAAGATAAGCCCTCATATATGCAAGATTTACGAAAAAATAAAAAAGTTACGGCTCTCAGAAGAAGGGGAGCGACCCCCCCTCTTTGAAAAAAACGAAAATCGTCCGGGGATGAAGGGGATAACAAAGCAAGCTATTCATTTTCTGAAAGAATTCAGGTAGTATGGGGGACTTGACTTTTTTCCAGCGTAAAGCTATACGTTTTCTGGCCTGGTAGAGCTGTCTCAGTATGGCCTGCCGATGGCTCCCCAAATACCTTCAGTATATCCTAACAGGCATACAATAGGGTCCATATCAATATTGCAATTAGACACTGAGGCAATTTAAGTTCACCACTTTAAGGCACAATGGGACTAATTTCGGGCACTCCCACAACACAAGGATTATATCCACGTCCGGTGTTGCACATCTATAGCACGAATCTGTCTTATATTTGAGAGGTGTTCTATATACCCTATGAATTATATAATATTGGGAGAGTGCACCATTGAAACTTTAGGTATTGTTTGAAAAATATCTGTCCAAGTATCATTGCTGAGGAAGCCTACATCCCTTTCCCATTTAGCCTTTAGAAATTAGTGTCTCTGCAGCAGAATCAAATCAAAACATTGAAATTTATTAAATTCGGGGTAGTCAGTATTATTCCATATGAGGGAAATTATTTTCTTAGTTTTGTTCTATATGTTGTGGATTCCTCTTAGCGTTATGCTTCAGGAAACATGGTTCCAGAATCTACCTTCCTCAAAGCTTCTACTATATCTATCGCACCAAGCATGTGCCATATGATTTCCTGTTGAGGACGAGGGGAAGTCTGGATTTCCCCACCCTCTAAGGTGCTGTAGTTGTGAGAAGAGAAAGTAAATGAAGGGGTCTGGGATGGCCAACCCCTCATCCTTTTTTGACCTCTGTAAAGTTTCCAATCTGATTCTTGGAGCGCCCTACTTGGAGTGATATGCACAGCGTCCGCTCTGTTGCCGGCTGAGATCGGTAGAGCTGGCAACATATAGCAGCGCTCACTGTCCGTGCGCTAGGAGTACCCGGTGACATGCAGAGCCCAGTAGGGGTGGCGCTTGTCTCTGAACGCCAACTGGTACTCTGACTGAGAAGCCCCTAAAACGAACGTCACTGATGATGCTTCGTTTCAGGGTGGGGGCAGGCGCTGCGACAGTTACTGCAGCTTCCCTACCCTGATGATGCTTCGTTTGAGTATCCCAGCATACTCAAACAAAGCACCATCAAACAGGAAGAAGAGAAAAAAATCAATAGTAGCTATATAGTGTAGTCAGGGAAGGGTAGCAGAGTTTAAAAATAGCCATATTAAAAATTAGTTTAGAATGGGGCAATTAATATATAGGGATTCAGATTTGATATTTCTTCAGTCTTCGGACCACCCCTGTGAGTTCTCAGAAATCTAGGTCACTCCTGATATCTGATTTACGATATCAATATTTACTTATAATGATTGTTTTTTTATTAGGTAACTTATGTTAATGATTTGCTTTTATCTAATGAGGATGAAGAATAATTATCTTCTTTGGAAATCCCTTTAATTACTAAACTAAATTGCAGTCTTCATCTGTCCCTCTATAAGCACTTGGGCTCCTTAGAGATATAGCTATCACACCATGCAACTCCACGGCGGAGTCCACATGTGTTACATGCAGATTTCACTTTTTGAAAATCTGTAGCATTCATTTTAGTTGACTTTCTAAAGCCCATTGCAGATTTTTGTTATTGGAAAGCAACAGCCAGTCCAGCATGTGTGAATGTGCCTTTCCTCCATACTGTGAGGAGTACCTAAGTACAGTCAATAGCATGCTTCAACCCTTCACATCAATTCCTGTACACATTGGGGCTCACAATCTAATTTTCTTATGTCAGACACAAACACTTTCCAACTTGTTCTTGAAGTGCATAAGGTTGCTTTCAAACATCAGTTTTTTGGCATCCGGCACCGTTTTGAGCCTGATGCAACGGATCCGTCTCAGATTGTGTAAAAACTGATGCGACGGATCCAGCAAAAAACTAATTTTTGGGTGTTTTTTTTCCTTCTTTTTCATGCCAAGAGGGAGAGAGACCCCATCATCACCGCCCACACCGGCAGTACCGCCCCCTCATCACCGCACACACTTGCACTACCGCCCCCATCATCACCACACACACCGGCATTACCACCCCCATCATCACCGCACACACCAGCATTACCGCCTCCATCATCACCGCACACACGCAGGCACTACTGCATCCATCATCACTGCACACACACCGGCACTACCTGAGTGACGTCTCCGCTGACTGGCACGACTCACTTCAGTTGCTCTGTGGAGCTCACAGTGAGCGGCGGTGTTCTACTGCCGCTCCTGTCAGCTTCCGATGTAGCAGAGCTGAAAATGTCATGGGACCTCGTGTGGATTACGCCGGACCTGGAGGGGTATTTGGGCATGAATAAAGTGGTGAAAGAGTTTTTTTTTTTTTTTTCATTTTTGTCATTTATTTCAAATAAAGAATTTTTCGGTGTTTGTGTTTATTTACTTTCACTATAGATTAATCATGGGGGGGTGTCTCATAGAATAGTATTGGGCCCCTTAAAATATAATAACATGTTAGTTATAGAGGACAAACAAAAGACTGAGATATTAAATAGGCATTTCTCATCTGTGTTCACCAAGGAACTGACTTTACCGGGGATCATTCAACAAATGAAAAATCAAAGTTCACCACCCGATAAAATTAATTTAACACAAGATGAAGTACTCCTACGTCTGAGTAAATTAAACATTTACAAGTCCCCAGGGCCAGATGGCATTCATCCACGAATATTGAGGGAATTGAGCTCCGTAATCGACAGACCGCTGTATCTCATCTTTTTAGATTCTCTTGTAACAGGGTTGGTGCCTCAGGATTGCTGATGTGGTACCGATATTTAAGAATGGTAAGAGGGTAGATCCAGGCAACTACCGTCCAGTAAGCCTGACATCAGTAGTATGCAAAGTTTTTTTAGGGCATATTAAGGGATGACATGCAAAAATATATTGCAGAAAATAATATAATAACTGACAGCATGGATTCAGGAAAGATAAGTCGTGTCTAACCAATCTGTTGGGATTCTATGAGGGGGTAAGTGCAAACCTGGATATTGGTAATGCAGCTGATGTGATTTATTTGGACTTTACAAAGGCATTTGATACTGTACCACATAATAGCCTTATACTAAAGCTCTAGAAGCAAGGACTAGGGGAAACTATATGCAACTGGGTAAGGAATTGGCTAAAAGATAGGAAACAAAGAGTAGTCATAAATGGTATATTCTCTAAATGGGCTATAGTCAGTAGTGGGGTGCCACAGGGATCTGTGCTAGGACCGATTCTTTTTAATCTCTTTATTAATGACCTTGTGGATGAGATTGATAGTAAAGTGTCAGTCTTTGCTGATGACACCAAACTATGTAGAATATTAAAAACTGACCTTGATAGTACAATATTACAAAAAGATCTGGATAAGATGTCAGAATGGGCAGATACTTGACAAATGAGATTTAATGTTGATAAATGTAAAGTAATGCACCTAGGACGGAGTAATCCTATAACTGCGTATACATTAAATGGAAGTAAGCTCCAGACTACAGAACAGGAGAAGGACTTGGGTATTCTCATTACAAATAAGCTGAGCAGCAGCACTCAATGTCAGGCAGCAACTGCAAAAGCAAACAAGATTTTAGGGTGTATAAAAAGAGAGATTAGATCCCGTGATCCCAACGTATTGTTACCTCTCTATAAATCACTTGTAAGGCCACATCTGGAATATGGGATCCAGTTTTGGGCTTCACATTTTAAAAAGGACATTCAGAAGTTAGTTCAAAGGAGGGCAACTAGACTACTACAAGGAATGGAAGGCCTCCCATATGATGACAGGTTGAAAAAATTAGATCTGTTTAGCTTAGAAAAAAGACGTCTCAGAGGAGATCTCATTTATATGTATAAATACATGTGTGGTCAATATAAAGGACTGGCACATGACTTATTTCTTCCAAAGACAATACTAAGGACCAGGGGGCACTCACTGCGAGTGGAAGAAAAGCGATTCCGACAGCTAAATAGGAAAGGGTTCTTTACAGTTAGAGCAGTCAGACTCTGGAATGCCCTACCACAAAAGGTAATAATGGCAGATACTATAACAGCTTTTAAAAAAGGGCTGGATGATTTCCTCAGTACACAAAACATTGTTGGTTATAAATGACTTAAGGTACCGTCACACATAACGAGATCGCTAGCGAGATCGCAGCTGAGTCACGGTTTCCGTGACACAGTAGCGATCCCATTAGCGATCTTGTTATGTGTGACACCTACCAACGATCAGGCCCCTGCTGTGAGATCTCTAGTCGTTGCAGAATGGTCCAGGCCATTTTCTTCAAAGGCGATGTCCTGCTGGGCAGGACACATCACTGTGTTTGACACTGTGTGACAGGGTCACAGTGACTGCTGAGATTGACTGACTGACTGACTGCGACCTGTATTGTTCCTGCATCGCTGGTAAGATCTGACTGTGTGACATCTCAGCTGCGACCTCCCAGCGACTTACCAGCGATCCCTATCAGGTCGCATTGTTTTCAGGATCGCTGGTAAGTCGTTGTGTGTGACTGGGCCTTTAGTGACCAAATGTAGAACTGGTGGAGGAAGGTTGAACTAGATGGACCTAGGTCTTTTTTTCAACCTAAGTAACTATGTAACTATGTAACCTAGGACTTAGTGGCAGCTATGGGCCACCGCACTAGGGCAATTCGGGATGAGCCGGGTAGAGTCCCGGGACTGTCAAGTCTAATGGATGCAGCAATTCCGTGCGGCTGCTGGCTGATATTTTTAGGCTGGGGGGCTCCCCATAACGTAGGGCTCCCCATCCTAAGAATACCAGCCTTCAGCAGTGTGGCTTTACCTTGGCTATATCAAAATTGGGGGGACCGCACGTCGTTTTTTTAAATTATTTATTTATTTTACTGCACTATATAGACCTGCCCATCGGCGGCTGTGATTGGTTTCAATGAGACAGCCGTCACTCAGCGTGGAGGCTCGTCTAACTGCAACCAATCATAGGCGCCGGTGGGTGGGGGAAGCAGTGAATACGAGATGGAATAATGAGCGGCCGGCATTTTCAAAAACAGGAGAAGCCGCCAGAGCAGTGTGTCAGCTGTGCAGCGACGCGCCCGTGATCGGTGAGTATAAAGGGAGAGAGAGGGGAGGGAGAGAGAGACTGACGGACAGAACGTGACCGACGAACTGACCGACACATGGACAGAGAGAGAGACTATTTACACAACGTCTAAAAGAAACAGAAACAAAAACCGGATCCATCATTGGTTTCCGGCATATGCCGGATGACGCCAAATTTGGCGCCCATAGGCTTCCATTATACAACATGTCGTATGGCGTCTGATTCGGCGTGGTCAGATTTTTCACCGCAGCCAAAAAACATTGCATGCTGCGTCCTTTCCGGCTGCAATTTTTCGCCGCATGCAACGGAAGGCCATCCGGCACAATCCGGCACTAATACAAGTCTATGTGGAATAAAACAGATCCGGCGCCGGATCCGTTTTATCAGTTTTTTCATGATTGTGCCTGATGCCAAACCAGAGCTTGCTAAAAGAAATCATGGTGGGATCATATAAACTCCATACAGATGTTGCCCATGGTGTATAGATTCTAGGACCCACGTGCTTTAAGACAACACTTTTCACAACTGAGCCACAGAACTGCACATGTAGATTATTATTATTATTATTTATTATTATAACGCCATTTAGTCCATGGCGCTTTACAAGTGAGAGAGGGTATATGTACAACAATCATTAACAGTACAAGACAGACTGGTATAGGAGGAGAGAGGACCCTGCCCGCGAGGGCTCACAGTCTACAGGGAATGGGTGATGGTACAATAGGTGAGGACAGAGCTGGTTGCGCAGTGGTCTACTGGACTGAGGGCTATTGTAGGTTGTAGGCTTGTTGGAAGAGGTGGGTCTTGAGGTTCCTCTTGAAGCTTTCCACGGTAGTGGAGAGTCTGATGTGCTGAGGTAGAGCGTTCCAGAGTATGGGGGATGCACGGAAGAAATCTTGTACGCAATTGTGGGAAGAGGAGATAAGAGAGGAGCAGAGAAGGAGATCTTGTGAGGATCTGAGGTTGCGTGCAGGTAGGTACCGGGAGACTAGGTCACAGATGTAGGGAGGAGACAGGTTGTGCAGGTTGTGCATGGCTTTGTATGTCATGGTTAATGTTTTGATTATGAGGGCATGCACTAATGTTTTTGCTGATTCTTGGTTAAGGAAAGCACGGATCCGGGAGATGTTTTTGAGTTGTAATCAGCATGAGGTGAAGAGGGCTTGGATGTGTGGCTTGAAGGATAGAGTAGAGTCGAGGGTTACTCCAAGGCAACGAGCTTGTGAAACTGGGGAGAGTGAGCAACCATCAAGTTTGATGGAAAGGTATGAACTCTGTTTTGTCCATGTTAAGCTTTAGGAATCGCGCAGAGAAGAAGGATGAAATAGCAGACAGACATTGTGGAATTTTGGTTAGCAGAGAGGTAATGTCAGGTCCAGAGAGGTTGATCTGTGTGTCATCGGCATAGAGATGATACTGGAAGCCGTGGGACTCTATGAGCTGTGCCAGGCCGAAGGTGTAGATGGAGAACAGCAGGGGTCCAAGAACTGAGCCTTGGGGGACACCGACAGATAGGGGGCGAGATGAGGAAGTGCTGTGAGAATGGGAGACGCTGAAAGTTCGGTCGGTTAGGTATGAGGAGATCCAAGTTAGGGCCAAGTCTGTGATGCCCAGAGATGAGAGAATCTGTAGTAGGAGGGAATGGTCTACTGTGTCGAAGGCAGAGAACAGGTCCAGGAGGAGGAGGATAGAGTAGTGTCGCTTGGCTTTGGCGGTTAGTAGATCATTAGTGACTTTAGTTAGGACAGTTTCAGTGGAATGATGTGGTCGGAAGCCAGATTGTAGCTGGTCAAAGAGGGAGCAGGAGGAGAGGTGTGAGGACAATTCAAGATGGACATGCTGTTCCAGTAGTTTTGAGGCGTAGGGGAGAAGGGATATGAGGCGATAGTTTGACACAGAGGATGGGTCAAGGGAGGGCTTTTTGAGGATGGGTGTAATAGAGGCATGTGTAAAGCATGAAGGGAATACACCAGTTGTTAGTGATAGGTTGAAGAGATGGGTTAAGGCTGGGATGAGGACTGCGGTGATGTTGGGGATGAGGTGCGATGGGAGCGGGTCCAGTGCACAGGTGGTTAGATGTGATCTTGAGAGTAGAGTGGAGAGATTGTTTTCTGTCATGGTGGAGAAGCTGGATTTGGAGGAAGAGGGATGAGTAGCTATGATGAGGGGCTGTGGTGATTGTGGGCCAAAGCTTGCTCTGATGTTGTCAATCTTCTGCTTGAAGAAAGAGGCAAAGTCTTCAGCTGAGAGGAGAGGGAGGTGGTGCCGGAGGACGGAGGGGAGAATTGAAAGTGTTGAATAGCTGTTTAGGGTTGTGAGAGAGAGAAGATATGAGGGATGAGAAGTAGGTTTGTTTTGCAGCAGTGAGTGTGGACTTGAAAGTGGTGAGGGACTCTTTATATGCAATGAAGTGCTCAGTGGAATGAGACCTCTTCCATCTGCGCTCAGCAATTCTGGAAGCCCGTCTTAGTTCTTTAGTCTGCCTCGTGTGCCAGGGTTGCCTGTTGATTGTGCGGGTTTTGGTGTGTGTGAGGGGGGCAGCTCATTCGAGAGCTGCAGAGATTGTAGTGTTGTATAAAGTTGCAGCGGCATCTGCATCATGTAGAAATGCAATGTCTGTGAGGGGGAGAAGGGACTGAGAAAGGTCGTTTAAATCAATGTGTTTGATATTTCTGCGAGGGTGTGGAAGTTTGTGGAGGGGGGGTTGCATACTTGGAGAAGAGAGGGAAGAGAATGTGAGTAGGTTGTGGTCAGACAGGGGGAAAGGCGAGTTAGAGAGGTTAGATGGGGAACAGAGGCGAGTGAAGATGAGGTCCAGCGTATGGTCATCTTTGTGAGTAGCTGCAGAAGACCATTGGGTGAGGCCGAAGGAGGAAGTGAGTGTTAGAAGTTTGGAGACAGATGAGTTGGAAGTGTCAATGGGGATGTTGAAATCACTCATGATGATGGTGGGGATGTCGGTGGAAAGGAAGTGTAGTAGCCAGGTGGTGAAATGGTCAAGAAAGGCAGTGGCTGGCCCTGGAGGGCAGTAAATGACAGCCAGTTGAAGGTTGGAGGGGGCGTAGATGCGTACGGAGTGCACCTCAAAAGAGGGATGAGTAACAGAGGGTGGTAGTGGAATTGGGGTAAAGGAGCATTGGTCGGACAGGAGCAAACCAACTCCTCCATCATGCTTGTTACTGGGGCGGGGGGTGTGAGACAGTTGGAGACCTCCATAAGAAAGTGCAGCAGGAGAGGCAGTGTCAGAGGGAGTGAGCCAGGTTTCTGTGATGGCGAGGAAAGAGAGTTTATTAGTGATGAAAAGATCATGAATGTAGGATAGTTTGTTGCAGACAGAGCAAGCGTTCCATAGAGCTCCTGTTAGTGGGACTGGGGGAGCGGGGGCTGGGTGAATGGGTATGAGGTTTGCGAGGTTGCGGAAATTTGTGTTAGGTTGTTGAAGAGGGTTTGAAGTGACAATAGGGATGTGGTGAAGAGGACCAGGATTTGGAGCAATATCCCCAGCAGTGAGGCGAAGCAATGAGAGTGTTAGTAAGTGGGAGCAGGAGAGGCCATGAGATGGGCGTGAGTGTCTGGAGACACTGGGTGAAATGTGGAGGAAAATATCTGAGGGGAAGGTAAGATGGGTGGGGAGGATGGAGGGAGAGATGAATAGCTCATTACTGGGTTTAGGGATCAGAGGGTGCAGTAAAAAGTGAAGTATTATAGAGGTGAAAGTGAATAGAAACACAAACATTGTTTACAGTGACTATGTATGCAGTTACCTTCCGGTCACTTCCGGCCCAATTCTGGCCTAATTCAATGCATCATACTTATATGGTGCAGACTTTTAGTTGCCCCAGTATATACACATACAAGTGCACTCAGCTGTGAAGGGGTGGGGTACGAGAATAACCCCTTGATCACTCAATCAAAAAAACCAGATGCAGCTTCACATAGGCAAAATAAACAAAGGTCATAAAAGGAGGGTGCAAAACAGGGGAAGAAAGATCACAGTGAGATGCTGGAGGATGTCAGGAAGATATTGAAGCAAAGAAAGAACAGGTCAGATATAGTGCAAAAGTAGAGTGCATGAATTGACATACCAGGTATTAGAACACACAGCAGAGCCAAGGGAAGTGGAGATCAGTTCATGGGAAAGTAGAGTGCATGAATTGACATACCTGTGGGAAGATAGACATGGTGATTAGATGATGGCAGATGATAGATGATTATGTATAGATTCAGCTATCTGTGTAGGCTTAGCACTATTTATACTTGGCATAGTAAAACTGGCCGGAACAGCACTACCTCACCAATTACAACATCAAAATACTGCAATAAAACAATACTTTTATGTATGTTTGTACTTGTTCCCCAAAAGATAAAATAAAAATCTGGTGGTTGATCCTTTTTAAAGGTTTCATCTCCTTAAATCTTTCTCTTTTTACAACAGAGCAGTAAAATGGGCATGGAAGCGGTTATTGCTCTGATGGAAGCAACTGCAGATACCCCAGCCTGCGTGGTCAGCCTGTCTGGTAACCAGTCGGTTCGGCTGCCATTGATGGAGTGTGTTCAGGTGGTCAGTATCTTCACCATTCATACATTTAGCGGATTTGTTGGGATATTAAAACTCTAGTTATCTTTTTACATTTTGTTTTACAGTGCCTACAAGTAGTATTCAACCCCCTGCAGATTTAGCAGGTTTTATAAGATGCAAATAAGTTAGAGCCTGCAAACTTCAAACAAGAGCAGGATTTATTAACAGATGCATAAATCTTACAAACCAACAAGTTATGTTGCTCAGTTAACTTTTAATACATTTTCAACATAAAAGTGTGGGTCAATTATCATTCAACCCCTAGGTTTAATATTTTGTGGAATAACCCTTGTTTGCAATTACAGCTAATAATCATCTTTTATAAGACCTGATCAGGCCGGCACAGGTCTCTGGAGTTATCTTGGCCCACTCCTCCATGCAGATCTTCTCCAAGTTATCTAGGTTCTTTGGGTGTCTCTCGTGGACTTTAATCTTGAGCTCCTTCCACAAGTTTTCAATTGGGTTAAGGTCAGGAGACTGACTAGGCCACTGCAACACCTTGATTTTTTCCCTCTTGAACCAGGCCTTGGTTTTCTTGGCTGTGTGCTTTGGGTCGTTGTCTTGTTGGAAGATGAAATGACGACCCATCTTAAGATCCTTGATGGAGGAGCGGAGGTTCTTGGCCAAAATCTCCAGGTAGGCAGTGCTATCCATCTTCCCATGGATGCGGACCAGATGGCCAGGCCCCTTGGCTGAGAAACAGCCCCACAGCATGATGCTACCACCACCATGCTTGACTGTAGGGATGGTATTCTTGGGGTCGTATGCAGTGCCATCCAGTCTCCAAACGTCACGTGTGTGGTTGGCACCAAAGATCTCGATCTTGGTCTCATCAGACCAGAGAACCTTGAACCAGTCTGTCTCAGAGTCCTCCAAGTGATCATGAGCAAACTGTAGATGAGCCTTGACATGACGCTTTGAAAGTAAAGGTACCTTACGGGCTCGTCTGGAACGGAGACCATTGCGGTGGAGTACGTTACTTATGGTATTGACTGAAACCAATGTCCCCACTGCCATGAGATCTTCCCGGAGCTCCTTCCTTGTTGTCCTTGGGTTAGCCTTGACTCTTCGGACAAGCCTGGCCTCGCCACGGGTGGAAACTTTCAAAGGCTGTCCAGGCCGTGGAAGGCTAACAGTAGGTTCCATAAGCCTTCAACTTCTGGATGATGCTCCCAACAGTGGAGACAGGTAGGCCCAACTCCTTGGAAAGGGTTTTGTACCCCTTGCCAGCCTTGTGACCCTCCACGATCTTGTCTCTGATGGCCTTGGAATGCTCCTTTGTCTTTCCCATGTTGACCAAGTATGAGTGCTGTTCACAAGTTTGGGGAGGGTCTTAATTAGTCAAAAAAGGCTGGAAAAAGAGATAATTAATCCAAACATGTGAAGCTCATTGTTCTTTGTGCCTGAAATACTTCTTAATACTTTAGGGGAACCAAACAGAATTCTTGTGGTTTGAGGGGTTGAATAATAAATAACCCTCTGAATAAACTTTTCACAATTTAAAAAAAAAAAAATAAAAAATGAAATAACATTCTTTTTTGCTGCAGTGCATTTCACACTTCCAGGCTGATCTACAGTCCAAATGTCACAATGCCAAGTTAATTCCGAATGTGTAAACCTGCTAAATCTGCAGGGGGTTGAATACTACTTGTAGGCACTGTATGTTTTATGATCTGGAACAAGTGATTGTTACAAAATAGAAATGTCAAGTAATAGAAATGGAAGGATAAATGTGGCAGAATGATCCAGCGTTCCAGACCATTACACATTGTCTGTGTGGATTCAGCACCGAAGCTCAGGAGGAGGTCTAGCCTAGGAGCAGCTGAACAGTGAGGACCCCACTGATGAATGGAGTGGTCAGCCACCTGTCATACTGCTAGTCACTGCTAAGCCATGGGCCAACACATGACTGGATGGCCAGTAACAGACTACAACAGTCACCGATTCTATAGAAGACCCCATAGACTGCCGGAGTGTTAGCGCTAGATCAGTGGAGGGTTGGAGATGGCTTCCATCTTCTAGTAGTTTTATAATATTTGATACAGTTTTTATTTTAGACTCCACTAATTGTAATATTATTTGACATTATTCCAGACAAAAGACGTACAAAAAGCTATGGAAGAGAAGAGGTTTGAGGAAGCAATTCAGCTGCGAGGAAGGTAAAGCATTTATTAAAAGTTGGTAACATAGGGGCTATTATTCTTCATAGTTTATGTGCTGTGTATTTCCAGTCACCTAGCATAACCTCCATTCATCAAAGCAATTTCAGTTTCACCAGAATTCTAGCGTAAATTGCTTTGAAACGTCACAATTTTGCTTTTTTCCAGCTGGCCTAAAATGAGCGGAGTTAGGGCGGGATGTCACAGCTCGTCTAATTCATGTGTGTTGTGCCTTACACCAGAAATCTTACACCTGTCACAGATTTATGTAAGCGTTCTGGTGAGGCTCATCGAGGCACACGCCACTTGTCAGTCACTCCTGATTCATTAAAAGGCGTGCACCACTAATGGAATCAGGGGCCTCGGACACCTTTATATCTTCTTTCCTGAGATATTATTGTTTTAATCCGTATTACTTTCAAATAAGGTATTGGCTGCTAGGTCCTGAAAGAACATCCGCGTCTCTGCCTCCCTAGGTTGTTTTCCCTTTCAGCACCTGCCTATTTATGGATGGTCTGCTGCCTGACTTCACACAGGCAATGAGCTAAGAAAATTGACTATAAGCACAGTCAAGTTGAGGCTGATGCTAGGTGAGCAAACAACCTTGAGATACAGTTGCTCAGGAAGTGCATAGTCACTCCCAGAGCATATAATAATTTACATACAAATTAAAAAGCCGATTTCTCGGGAATGCAGCAACAGATAAAATATATAAAGGTGGCTATAGATTTAGCTTTAAAAGACCTGTATATGTATGTAGTTTGGGGGAATTGTGGAGCTTGATATTACTGACAAATTCTATTTAAAAATCCTTACAATTCTGTACCATTCAGTCTGTTATTGAAGTTATTACTAAATGTCTTTTGATGTACATTTACCAGATATACTGAAAACTGACAGATTGATATGTGTAATGTTATTCATTTATTTTGATAATAGTTAGAATTCAGAGTGTGCCATTTTCTGTTAAGCCGATTATTTATTATTATTATTATTATTAATAATTAATTATTTTTATTATTATTATTATTATAGAACCATTTATTCCATGGCGCTTTACATGTGAGAATGGATACCCATAATAGGGACAAGTACAATAATCATAAACAATACAAGGCACAGACCGATACAGGAGGAGAGGTCCCTGCCTGCGAGGGCTCACAGTCTACAAGGGATGGGCAAGGGTACAGTAATTGAGGGTGGAGATGGTTGTGTGGCGCTATATCAGACTGAGGGTTACTGTAGGCTTGTCGGAAGAGGTGGGTCTTCAGGTTCCTTTTGAAGCTTTTATGAGCAATAGTTTTATGTGTTTATATGACACTTTAGCACCATGCTGCTTAGAAGCCATTGTTAGAAAGCTTGCAATTTGGTCATTAGGGATGTGAACACAGTCATGTTCTCATGATAATTGGAGCTGCTAATACAAACATGAAGAAAGGGGCTGTCTAATGAATAAAGTACATTTTAATCAATAGATTTTGGAATAAATGGCCTCCGCAATTTGATTCTGTTAAAAAAAAATAAAATATTCTTGTGCTGAGATCTTCTATATGTGTTCTTGCTATGTACTGTGTAATGGCCGTGTCTGACCGTACAGGACATGGTCTGATCATACCATAGCTTCTGGGCAGGGGAGGAAATAAGAGTCAACAGATAAGATTGCAGCTAATATTTTTTTTTCTGTGAGGTAAAACCTGATTACAACAGGAAGATAAATGTTTTACCTTACAGAATCAGCTGTGATACCATATTATCCTGTCTATATAATCTCTTTTGTTTCCGCCACTTCCTAAGAGATGTGGTATGATTTTAGACCATGTTCATGTACAGTCAGACACGGCCATTACACAGCACATAGCAGGAACACGTATCCGAGATTATCTCAGCACAGGAATATTATCTATTGATTGAAATGTAGTTTCTTCATAATATATTCCCTTTAACGGTTGGGATTCCTAAAATGTCATCAGTTTAGCCAGATAAGCCTCATGACAATTATGGGATTTCCACTATCCATTGTAATACACAGTTATAAGTTTTCAGGTAAGGTTCCAACGTTTTCCACTCACTCATACATTTTTATTTATTTTTTTACTCCTTGTTTTTATGGAAACTACCGTATTTTTCGGACTATAAGACGCACCGGACTATAAGACGCACCCTGGTTTTAGAGGAGGAAAATGGGAAAATAAAACTTTAAGCAAAAAATGTGGTCATGACACACTGTTATGGGGCGAGGATCTGCTGCTGACACTGTTATGGGGGTAATGTCCCCAAATTCTCTACTAAGGTACCCCATCCTGGTAATGATCCTCCTGCCTTGTATATGATCCTGCTATAAACCCCCATCCAGCCTGTTCACATACCCCCCCCCATCCAGCCTGTTCACACACCCCCCCCCATCCAGCCTGTTCACATACCCCCCCCCATCCAGCCTGTTCACATACCCCCCCCCCATCCAGCCTGTTCACATACCCCCCCCCCCCATCCAGCCTGTTCACATACCCCCCCATCCAGCCTGTTCACATACCCCCCCCCAATCCAGCCTGTTCACATACCCCCCCCATCCAGCCTGTTCACATACCCTCCCCCATCCAGCCTGTTCACATACCCCCCCCCATCCAGCCTGTTCACATACCCCCCCCATCCAGCCTGTTCACATACCCCCCCCCATCCAGCCTGTTCACATACCCCCCCCCATCCAGCCTGTTCACATACCCCCCCCCATCCAGCCTGTTCACATACCCCCCCCCATCCAGCCTGTTCACATACCCCCCCCATCCAGCCTGTTCACATACCCCCCCATCCAGCCTGTTCACATACCCCCCCCATCCAGCCTGTTCACATACCCCCCCCCCCATCCAGCCTGTTCACATACCCCCCCCATCCAGCCTGTTCACATACCCCCCCCATCCAGCCTGTTCACATACCCCCCCCCCCCCATCCCTCCTGCTCATATACGGTACTCCCATCCTGCTATATGCCCCCATCGTGCTCATACCATCCTGGTATATGGCCTGTATCCTATAGCACAGAGAAAAAAATAAACATTTATACTCACCTTTTCCTCACTCCCTGCAGCACCGATCACATCTTCCTCTCTGGCACGCTGATCTGTGTGTGTGGAGCCGTTCCCCTGCTGCATCGCGATGTCTTCCTGTCTGTGCCGATCAGCTGACCGGCTCAGCACAGATCAGCTGACCGGCACAGATCAGCTGACCGGCACAGATCAGCTGACCGGCACAGACAGGAAGACATCGCGTGCAGCAGGGGGGCGGCTCCACACACGGGGACGGGTGAGTGCACTGATTCACTGCCCCCCGCGCTGGTAATGACGCGCGGGGGGCAGTGAATACAGCCGCACATGATCACTCCAGGCTGTAATTGCCAGGGGTGATCATGCGGCCGGCTCTTTGCTATGCGCGCGTCCCCGCTCGTCCTCCCGCCCACCTGTCAGTGCCGGCTTCAGCGCTGAGAGATGGGCGGGAGGATGGGCGTGCATATGTAATGAGCGGGCCCACGTGGTCACGAGCAGGCGCTGCTGCTGCCTGCTCGTGCCCCCGATGACCTGCAGCACCCTCATTCCCAGCCGCAGCCCTATAGTCAGACCATAAGACGCACCCCCAACTTTCCCCCAACATTTGGGGGAAAAAAAGTGCGTCTTATGGTCCGAAAAATACGGTAATTCTTTTGAGAATTCTGTGTAGAAGGTATGAATAATTTCATTAGAAGAACTGTAAACGAGATGCAGATAAAACACTACCTGTTGATTTAATTGGTGACAAGACTTTCCTGAATACTTTTGTTACCAATACTTCTTTTACTTGTTTTCAGTAGTGGTGAGGATATCTTGTGCTTAGCACATGAACCCATCATCCTTACAGGGGAAACCTCTTCTTAATACCTAGAGATTTACTAATACATTACGTGCATGGCCCTGTGTTTGTCCAAACGACAGTTAAAGCAGAGGTGTATCTAGGAGGGCTGGGGGGGCATCTGCCCCGGGTGCAACTGTCAGAGGGCACCTGATGTGGCACTGTAAAAGTTTCCCCAGCAGCATTGTTTTTCCATTGACAGCTGCATTCATAGAAATTGCAGCGCGTGGCTCTCACTGATCATTTGTTCTCGTATCTTTCAGATGCGAGAACAATTGAAGCGGTGACCATCGGCCCTAACTTCAGGGTCAGAGCAATGCCTGTAGTCTGATCTGGTCAGCTGACCACACTGCTGACCCGGAAGCCAGGTCCGCAGCGTAGAGGTGGCAGAGAGCGCTCGTTTCTGCTCCAGTGGAGCTGAAGACACCAAAGAGGAACAGTATGGGGTGAGGGGGGAGGTATCTATGGATACAGAAAGGAGAGGGGGGACAGAGGGTGGGGAGTGGGTAGTATCTCTAGACACAGTATGGGGGAGAGCTAACTATATGTGGACACAGTGTGGTGGGAAGAGAGGATGTGGATGGGAAAGTATCTTTGGACACCTTTTATGGGAAGAAAGAGGGTGAGGGGTAATGTATGATGAGAGAGGGTGAGGGGTGATGTATACAGACATAGTATAGGGAGTGAGGTTGAGGGGTGATGGATACAGACATAGTATCTGGAGAAAGGGTGAGGGGCGAAGTATACAGATATAGTATAGGGGGTGAGGAGTGACGTATATAGACATAGTATAGGGAGTCAGGGTGAAGGACGGGTGATGTATAGGCAGTGAGGGGGGATTTATACAGACCGAGTATAGGGAGTGAGGGCAAGGGGTGGCATATACAGACAAGTATAGGGAGCAAGGGTTAGGGAAGAAGTATACAGATATAGTATGTGAAGCGATTGGGGAAATGTACACGCACATAGTAAGGGGAGCAAAGAGGAGAAAGACATTTTGAGGACACAGAATAAAGAGTGATATGATATGAGGAGCAAGTGGGCAGGATGGGTGCAGACACAGTATGGGGAGTGAGGGGGAAAAGTATACGGACTCACAGGAGGTAGAGAGGAGACAGTAAGGGATGAGAAAAATGTGAGGAGGCATAGAATAGAGACTGGGTAGTGGAAGAGGGCGGTATGGAGTGGGGGCAGCATCAGGGGACAGTGTGAGGCCATAGCAAGGAGGGAGAGTGTGATGATAGGGTACAGACTAGGCAGTATAAGAGTACAAGGTGATACAGTGTAAAGGACCGTGTGAAGAGTAGGCTCCGTATGAAAAGGAGAGGGCAGTATGGAGGGCATGTACCATAAGAGGGACAGTGTGTGGGTCATATTTTGTGCAGAGAACACAGCGAGGGGCCATTATTTATACTGGGGCACAGCATAGGGCAGATATTTTTAAATAAAAGTATTATAATCATTCTGCTATTTTAAGTGGCATCGTGTCAGGATGTGCTGCAGAAGACCGGAGAAGATAGAAATCTGCAGAGATGAGCTGTGAATGTGAAAAGTAATCATGGCGTCAAGACAAGATGAAGAATAAAAAGATACAACTCCGATCAGAGAGAGAGAACATCATCTATAAGGTACCTTAATGTAAATGTTTATTTGTAATAACAATAATAATAATAATAATAATATTTATTCATTTATATAGCACTATTAATTTCACAGCGCTTTACATACAATGTCAACACTGTCCCCATTGGGGCTGACAATCTAGGTTTCCTATCAGTATGTTTTTGGAGTGTGGGAGGAAACCGGAGAACCCGGGGGAAACCCACGCAAACACAGGGAGAACATACAAACTCCTTGCAGATGGTGTCCTTGGTGGGATTTGACCCCAGGACCCCATCGCTGCAAGACTGCAGTGCTAACCACTGAGCCACTGTGCCGCCCAATACTGACTATGTCTCATCATTAGGCCTCTGTCCCACTTACTCATCGCTTCTGATGTGAGCGCAATGGGAACCCCACTGAGCTGCTCTCGGTGCAGGTGGCTGGAAATGCTTATTTCTCGATCTGCTCCGTCTTCTGATAGTGTCCGCGGCCAGGTACTGCACATCCGCCTCATTAATTTTAATAGGAGGCTGCTGCCACTATCAGAAGCAGACAGAGCAGATCCAGAACTGAGCACTTATGGCCACCTGCAAACCACCGGCATGGCACATAGAACAGGCAATTGGTGGGGGTGCCAGGTGTTGGCCCCCAACCAATCAGACATTGATGACCTATCCTAAGGAAAGGCCATCAATGGGAAAGTAGTGGACAACCTCTTTTAATAAAGTCTTTTGCCGTCTGACAAGTTAAGGGTTACTATGTTTTTTCCTTTCTCGCCTTTTCATTGGGGGACACAGACAGTGGGTATTATGATGTCTCCAGGGAGGCGTGACACTAGATTTGAAAAGTGTTAGCTCCTCCCCCCACAGCATAGACCCTAGCTAGGCAGGAAACTAGCTCAGTTTTTTCTAGTGTCAGAAGGGAGGCTGACATGTCTGGACTGAGCTCCACCAGAGGTGTCTCAGGCCAGCTTATTTTGTTTTTATTTTTACTTTTTATTTTGTTTTCTTTTTCTTATTCGTTCTATTTTTGATAGGGGCAATACCAGGGTGCCTTGCCACCCCCGTTCCCCCCGTGTACGGGCAGATGAAACCTGGCGTGCACAAGCCGTCAGTCTTCCCTCGCGCCCAAGTGGTCGGGTCTGCATACCCCTCCAGGCTCCCTGGAAGCACCTCACACCAAGGTAGCTCCAGAGGGCTGAGCAGAGCCGAGGACCTGCTTCAGCCTTGAGCCGAAGATGCGTCCCTGAGATCCCCGCATCCATCACGACGCGTCTTCAGACGAAGCCAGGAGCAGGTAGGGAGACGACGAGTCATCTGTCCCCTGCATCCAAACCGCCGCCTGGAATGGCGCCGGTGGGGCAATGCAGGCCGTGATCCCGGGGAGCATCATTAATTTAGCCCCCGGCTTCGGCCTGCATTCTAGCAACGCCCCCTCTCACTGCTCTGGAAGCCGCTCCCTCACTCAGGAGCAGCTCCTTTCCGATTGACCGTCACACTTAGGCGGGCTTTGCACATTGCGACATCGCAAGCCGATGCTGCGATGTCGCACGCGATAGTCCCCGCCCCCGTCGCAGGTACGATATCTTGTGATAGCTGGCGTAGCGAAAATTATCGCTATGCCAGCTTTACATGCACTCGTCTGCCCTGCGACCGTCGCTCTGGCCGGCGACCCGCCTCCTTCCTAAGGGGGGCGGGTCATGCGGCGTCATAGCGACGTCACACGGCAGGCCGCCAATAGCGGCGGAGGGACGGAGATGAGCAGGATGTAAACATCCCACCCACCTCCTTCCTTCCGTAGAGCCGGCGACGGCAGGTAAGGTGAAGTTCCTCGCTCCTGCGGTGTAACACACAGCGATGTGTGGTGCCGCAGGAACGAGGAACAGCATCGTACCTGTCGCAGCAGCATAATTATGGAAAAGTCGGAGCTTGCACCGATGATACGATAACGACGCTTTTGCGCTCGTTAATCGTATCATCTAGAATTTACACACAACGATGTCGAAAGTGACGCCGGATGTGCGTCACTTTCGATTTGACCCCACCGACATCGCACGTGTGATGTTGCAACGTACAAAGCCGCCCTTAGTCCCAGCCTTGAGACCAATCAGTCTCCGGGGGCCGTCTCTCTCCTCCAGGCTGCCAGGAACACTGGACGCCATTTTCCACGTGGGGAGCAGACTCGGGTGAGATCGCCTCCTTGGCTCTGCACTTCTGCAGCACTATATACCGCTCTGCTCAGCGGTATATCGCTGTCTCTCTAGCGGTGTGTGCCTGCTGGCTAGCGGTGTATATCAGCTATTAGCGGTATATACTGGCTCTGCCTGCAGTTATATGCCGTCTGTTTGACAGTATACAGTTAGGTCCAGAAATATTTGGACAGTGACACAATTTTCGCGAGTTGGGCTCTGCATGCCACCACATTGGATTTGAAATGAAACCTCTACAACAGAATTCAAGTGCAGATTGTAACGTTTAATTTGAAGGTTTGAACAAAAATATCTGATAGAAATTGTAGGAATTGTACACATTTCTTTACAAACACTCCACATTTTAGGAGGTCAAAAGTAATTGGACAAATAAACCAAACCCAAAAAAAAAATTTTTATTTTCAATATTTTGTTGCGAATCCTTTGGAGGCAATCACTGCCTTAAGTCTGGAACCCATGGACATCACCAAACGCTGGGTTTCCTCCTTCTTAATGCTTTGCCAGGCCTTTACAGCCGCAGCCTTCAGGTCTTGCTTGTTTGTGGGTCTTTCCGTCTTAAGTCTGGATTTGAGCAAGTGAAATGCATGCTCAATTGGGTTAAGATCTGGTGATTGACTTGGCCATTGCAGAATGTTCCACTTTTTTGCACTCATGAACTCCTGGGTAGCTTTGGCTGTATGCTTGGGGTCATTGTCCATCTGTACTATGAAGCGCCGTCCGATCAACTTTGCGGCATTTGGCTGAATATGGGCTGAAAGTATATCCAGGTACACTTCAGAATTCATCCGGCTACTCTTGTCTGCTGTTATGTCATCAATAAACACAAGTGACCCAGTGCCATTTGAAAGCCATGCATGCCCAGGCCATCACGTTGCCTCCACCATGTTTTACAGAGGATGTGGTGTGCCTTGGATCATGTGCCGTTCCCTTTCTTCTCCAAACTTTTTTCTTCCCATCATTCTGGTACAGGTTGATCTTTGTCTCATCTGTCCATAGAATACTTTTCCAGAACTGAGCTGGCTTCATGAGGTGTTTTCCAGCAAATTTAACTCTGGCCTGTCTATTTTTGGAATTGTTGAATGGTTTGCATCTAGATGTGAACCCTTTATATTTACTTTCATGGAGTCTTCTCTTTACTGTTGACTTAGAGACAGATACACCTACTTCACTGAGAGTGTTCTGGACTTCAGTTGATTTTGTGAACGGGTTCTTCTTCACCAAAGAAAGTATGCGGCGATCATCCACCACTGTTGTCATCCGTGGACGCCCAGGCCTTTTTGAGTTCCCAAGCTCACCAGTCAATTCCTTTTTTCTCAGAATGTACCCGACTGTTGATTTTGCTACTCCAAGCATGTCTGCTATCTCTGTGATGGATTTTTTCTTTTTTTTCAGCCTCAGGATGTTCTGCTTCACCTCAATTGAGAGTTCCTTAGACCGCATGTTGTCTGGTCACAGCAACAGCTTCCAAATGCAAAACCACACACCTGTAATCAACCCCAGACCTTGTAACTACTTCATTGATTACAGGTTAACGAGGGAGACGCCTTCAGAGTTAATTGCAGCCCTTAGAGTCCCTTGTCCAATTACTTTTGGTCCCTTGAAAAAGAGGAGGCTATGCATTACAGAGCTATGATTCCTAAACCCTTTCTCCGATTTGGATGTGAAAACTCTCATATTGCAGCTGGGAGTGTGCACTTTCAGCCCATATTATATATATAATTGTATTTCTGAACATGTTTTTCTAAACAGCTAAAATAACAAAACTTGTGTCACTGTCCAAATATTTCTGGACCTAACTGTATGCCATTTTGCTACAGTATATACCGGCTTTGCATAGCAGTCACTTTATAATACTGCTAGTGGCTCCTCACTCATATAACTCTACCCCTATAGGGCTGTAGGACTCTATTGCTGACATGCGTAACCGCAAGGGTGATAAACCTTCCCAGGCGTCCTCTACGGACCTGTACTATGCCTGTACCCCCTGTGGACGCTCGTTTTCTAATGGCCGAAGCTATCCACTATGCCGGGGCTGCGATGCCCCTTCTATCGTGTCACAACAGACCCCGTTGCCGGACCAGGATGCCGTGCAGTCTCTGGACTCTGCTCCGGCCACCGGCCAAGCAGCTCCCCCGTCTGATCACGTAATGCCTGCATGGGCTCTTCTAATGTCTAAAAGGTTAGATGATCTTGCCGCTCAGATATCCCAGCCGTCCTCAGGCTCCCACAGCCTTCCCCCGGCTCAGCTCCCTCAGAGGAGCACCCCTGCTTTGTCTGGTCCCTCTTTTCCAGAACGTAAAAAGGCTGTTTCCAAAAGGCGCCCGACCTCTACGCCTCTTCCGACTCGGACGATGGTCAGTCTGACCCGGGCTCTGTGACTTTTAGTAGTCACGATTCCAAAGACTCTGACTCTGAGGCTATGTGCGCACTTTCCGTCGTCCTACATGCAGTTGTAAACGCACGTTTTAGCCTTAATTGATTTAGCCAAAGTTGCCTTTTTCAGAAATTTAGCGCAGAAAACGCATACGTATTTACTGCTTTTTAGATGCGTTTTTAGCGCTTTTTCCATGCGTTTCCACATGCGTTTTCACAGATGCGTTTTGAACATCAAAACACTGCTAAATAAAGATTAAATAGTCAGAATGAAAAAAGAGAAAAAAAAAGGGACAAATCTATATTAATGGGAAAAATAATGGAAAAAGATATATTTAATAAAATTATAGCGTTAATATACATTTTATCGGTAAAATAGCAATAAATGCATATTATTCTTAAATTTAATTGTAGGATTATGTGTGTGTGTAAAGGGACATATCAAATCATTATTTTGAAGTTCAAAAAGCAATGAAAAAACAGGTAAAACGCAGGAATTTTGATATTTCTTGCTTTTTGCTACTTCTTATTGACTTCAATGTTAACAAAACGCACCACAAATGGCAAAAACAATTGACAGGGTCCTTTTCTGAATGCATGGTTTTTGACCAAACTTATGCAAATTTTGAGATGCGTTTGGAAACGCAAAGTGCGGACAAGAAATCATTAATTCTCATTGTCTTTAATTTAAAACCAAAACGCATGCATTTGGGCACAAAATCGCTGCAGTTCAAAACTGATCCTAAACACACCTGAAACGCAGGTGAAAACTGAAAGTGCGCACATAGCCTGATTCAGATGTCCTTTCTGAGTCTAGGCATATAGGAGACACACTAATTTCGGCTGTCAATCACTCTCTGTCGATCTCTGATCAGCCTCCTGACCCGACTTCTCAGTCGGCAATCAAGCGGAACAAGAAGCCTCCTAAATCCTTTGCTCAGGATCCGTTTTTTATCACCCTGATAGAAGGTTTAATAAAAAACCCTTCTCTTCATTCGCTTATCCCTTTCCCTCTGAAATGGTTAAGCCCTGGTCAGTACCCCCGTTGTGGATCCGCCAGTATCCAGACTGGCTAAACACACGGTCATGTCTGTTTCAGACAACGCGTCTCTCAAGGAGTCGTCCGACCGCGCAGTTGATGCTGCGGTCAAATCTATTTTCCAGTCTTCGGGCTCCTCTCTTCGCCCCCTGTTTGCCTTAACATGGGTTGCGAGAGCTATGGGAGTGTGGAGCAAGAACCTACGCAGGATGCTTCGCTCTTGTAATATTCCCCCGGCGGCTTTTGAGATCCTTGATTTCTTCTCTCTAGCCTCTAATTATTTTCTTCACGGCTCCCTAGATGCAGCTAGTTTGTCAGCCCTATCGGCGGCCAATGCTGTTTTTGCCCGCAGAGTCCTTTGGTTAAAAATATGGAATGCGGACAGTGCCTCTAAGAAATCTCTGTCCACACTCCCCTTCCATGGCCTGCGTCTGTTTGGAGAATCCCTGGACAAACTCATATCTGAGACGACGGGTGGTAAAAGTACCATTCTACCTCAAAAGCGGCCTGTATCCAGGAATTTAAAAAAAATCTCCTTGGCGCATACAGTCCTTTCGGCCTGCCCCCCAAAAACCATCAGCCCAAGGATCGTCCCAACGCTCAGATCGAGGATCCGGTCCCTCAAGGGGCTCTTCTTGGCGTTCCAACTCCAAGCAACCTAAACCCAAAGGACCTCGCTCTGTACAGGTCCCCTCAGCATGACGCCAGGTATCCCTCAGATCCGACTCCTGTTGGAGGGCGGCTTCTGCTTTTTCGGGATATCTGACTAGACCACACTCACGATGCTTGGGTTCGAGAAATCGTCACCTCAGGTTACAAGATCGATTTCCATTCCCTGCCGGCCAACAGGTTTCTGCGTTCTCGTCTTCCAAAGTCCAAAACGCAAAGCCAGGCCTTATTTCAGACCATAGCCTCTTTGCAGAAAGCAAATGTTATCATTCCAGTGCCCTTGGAACAGCGCAGCAAAGGTTTCTATTCAAACCTTTTTGTCGTTCCCAAAAAAGATGGCTCTGTCCGCCCTATCTTGGACCTCAAACGGCTGAACAAATTCGTACGGATTAGAACTTTCCGAATGGAATCATTGAGAGCATTGCTAGCCGCCATGGAACCGGGAGAATTCCTAGCTTCCATAGACGTTCAAGATGCTTATTTACACATTCCCATATGTGTCTCTCATCAACGGTTCCTTCGCTTTGCCGTAGGACACCGTCCTTTCCAATTCAGGGCCCTCCCCTTTGGGCTGGCCACTGCGCCTCGGGCCTTCACAAAGGTCATGGCGGCCGTCATGTCCATTTTACACCCCAGAGGCATCCTGGTCGTTCCCTATTTGGACGACCTTCTTGTCAAAGGGAGCTCTCTTCAAGTTTGCTCAGAAAGCGTGCAGATTTGCCTAGACATGCTGTCAAGGCTAGGGTGGCTTATCAACTTCAACAAGTCATCCCTCATTCCTCATCAGCGCATCACCTTTTTAGGTATGCTGATAGACACGGCTTAGTCCCGGGTTTTTCTTTCAGAGGACAAGAGGTCTTCCCTGATCCGGGCTGCCCAATCCCTCCGCTCTCGCCGTCACACATCCCTTCGGAATGGAATGAGAGTGTTAGGCAAAATGGTGACGGTCATAGAAGCCGTGTCCTTTGCCCAATTCCATCTGTGCCCTCTAACACTGGATCTTCTATCCTCCTGGGACAAGAATCCAGCTTCCCTAGACCGGTTAGTCCGCCTATCTCGGTCTGCGCTCAGCTCCCTCGTCTGGTGGACTCAAGCCTCATCCCTAGCTCAAGGGAAGTCCTTCCGCCCGGTCCACTGGCAAGTAGTCACGACGCATGCCAGCCTGATAGGCTGGGGGGCGGTGTTTCTCCACCACACTGTTCACGGACGCTGGTCTCCTTCCGAGTGCTCTTTGCACATCAATGTTCTGGAGATCAGAGCCATATTTTTGGCCCTTCAGAATTTTCAATCCTTACTATTGGGCCTCCCTGTTCGGATTCAGTCAGACAATGCCACGGCCGTGGCTTACATCAACGTCAGGGAGGAACTCGCAGCAAGGCAGTGATGAAGGAAGTATCCAGGATTCTTCTTTGGGCAGAGAAGCACATCCCCATTATTTCAGCTGTCCATATCCCAGGGGTAGACAACTGGGCCGCAGACTCTCAGCAAGCAAGGTCTAGCGGCAGGGGAATGGTCCCTCCACGACGAAGTGTTCCATCAGATCACTCTTCGTTGGGGACTCCCGAATGTGGACCTCATGGTGTCTCGCATGAATGCAAAATACGTCCCTTCATATCCCGGTCGAGAGACCTGCTAGTGATTTGGCTCCGACGCCCTAGTCTTTGCGTGGGCGCAGTTCCGCCTACCCTACATCTTCCCTCCGTTTCCTCTCATTCCGAGAGTAATCAAGAAAATCAAAGCGGAGGGATTCCCGGTGATCCTCGTGGCCCCGGACTGGCCCAGGAGAGCCTGGTACCCAGAGCTTCTCCAACTGCTCGGCGACACTCCCTGGCGTCTTCCCGACCGCCCGGATCTTCTGTTGCAAGGTCCAATATTCCACCAGAATACAGCACAGCTGCATTTGACGGCGTGGCACTTGAATCCTTGATTCTAGCAAAATCAGGTCTTTCTTCTAAGGTAGTTCATACCATGCTTAATGCTCGGAAGCCCTCCTCCGCCAGTATCTACCACAGGACCTGGAAGACCTATCTTTCCTGGTGTGACCGTCATAATCGGTCGCCCCTTACCTTTTCAATCCCTAATGTTCTTGCCTTTCTGCAAGACGGTCTGGACTCGGGACTAGCTCTCAGTACCCTTAAAGGACAAGTTTCTACCTTGTCAGTATTTTTCCAGAAGCGTCTGGCTTCTCGCCCTCAGGTCCGTATCTTTCTTCAAGGGATGGCGCATTTGGTCCCACCTTATTGCCACCAGTTAGATCCCTGGGATCTGAATCTGGTTCTCTGAGCTCTTCAGCTTCCTCCCTTCGAAACCTCTGAGAGAAATCTCTCTTCAATGACTGTCCTGGAAGGTTGCCTTTTTAGTCGCCATTACCTCTATCAGGCGAGTGTCTGAACTAGCGGCTCTTTCCTGTAGCTCACCTTACCTGATTTTCCATCATAAGGTGGTCCTTTGGCCTTCCCCCGCTTTTCTCCCGAAGGTCGTATCTTCTTATACACTTAAACGAGGACATTGTGTTGCCGTCATTCTGCCCAATCCCGGTCCACTCTTTTGAAAAAGCCCTTCACACTCTAGATCTTGTCAGGGCTCTGCGGATCTACATCTCCAGAACAGCGCCGTTGCGCAAGTCCGATGCCCTCTTCATCCTCTCAGAAGGACACAAACAGGGCAACCAGGCTTCCAAATCCACGATTTCTCGATGAATCAGGACTGCCATCTGTGAGGCTTACAAAACACGAGGTGTTGTTCCTCCTCAATCTGTGCGGGCCCACTCTACGCGAGCAGTCGGTGGTTCCTGGGCTATCCGCCATCAGGCTTTGGCGGCCCAACTTTGCAAGGCCACTACCTGGTCCAGTGTGCACACGTTTACAGAATTCTACAGAGTGCATACGCATGCGTCCGCGGATGCTGCTCTTGGAAGACAAGTCCTTCAGGCGGCAGTGGCCCATTTATAAGTGGCCACTGCTCGGTTTCTTGACAGTGTTGATATATGTTCACTGCAGTTGCAGTTGTTAGTCAGCTCTTAGTCTGATGTTATACACTGTTAATAGTTCAGTTCCCACCCAGGGACTGCTTTGGGACGTCCCACTGTCTGTGTCCCCCAAGGAAAAGGCGAGAAAGGAAATTACATTTTTGTGTACTCACCGTAAAATGTCTTCCTTGGAGCCTTTCATTGGGGGACACAGCTCCCACCCTTGTGGTTTTGGTTGTCCTTCTCCTACTGCTTTTACACCAAACTGAGCCATTTTCCTGCCTAGCTAGCGTATATGCTGTGGGGGGAGGAGCTAACACTTTTGCAAATCTAGTGTCACGCCTCCCTGGAGACATCATAATACCCACTGTCTGTGTCCCCCAATGAAAGGCTCCAAGGAAGACATTTTACGGTGAGTACACAAAAGTGTCATTATTTATGTTATTAGGAGCCTTAAAGGGGTTGTCTAAGTTTGTGATGAGTCTTCAGTCACTCTATGTGTCACTCTATGTGTCACTCTATGTGTCACACTATGTGACTGCAGACGTCTGAATTCTCATAGCGCGCACACTGCATGCTGTCAGGATTCTCTGGTGCCGGTGGTGAGAGTGGGAGGTTATAAAGCTGCAAGTATGCGATTTACATACTGTAGATGTGGTCACATGCTGAACAGACATGCATGGCCTCGCGCAATGAATATGAATTGACTGAGACCGGATACTTCAAATCAGAATGTGGCCAGAAATATACAGATTGCATACTTGTGCTCACATGACCATCCACTCTCGTCACTGACACCAGAGAATCCTAAAAGTGTGCAGAGCATGCGTTGTAAGAGTTTAGAAGCCTATAGTCACTGCAGACTTTCATCTCAAACCTGGACAAGCCTTTTAATTATAAAATTAAGCAGTGAAGCATCTCCACTTCCAACAGTGTGTAATATACTCCCTGTCAGGATTCAACTCTGCATGCTGGTTCGAGCAGTCATCACATAGCCACTCCACTCATATGTGATCTTCATACTTGCATGTGACAACTGGCTTTTCTTCATAGGTTTCTCATTGAACATTGAGAGAATTATTAAGGGAAGCTCATTATCACGTGACTGTAAGGTTCAGCACACATGGCAAATAAAACGGAGCGAGTGGAATGTGATAAAAAAAAAACGCATACCACCCGGACCAGTGTTACTCTATGGGGCAACTCCCATGAGCCATTTTTTTTTTTCTCAGCCCTAATCGGACCAAGAAAACAATTGCAGCATTCTGCAGGTGGAATCCGATTCAGTTTCACTCGCACCCATACAAGTCTATGGATGCGAGAGAAACATCGCATTGCACTCGCATTACACCGGTATAATGCGAGTTCTGTGCGAGAATCGCATCAGCTGACAATGGAGGAGATAGGGAGACTACTCTCTCCCTCTTTTCCGCTGTGCCCGCCTCCCTCCTCCGAGGCTGTGCTGTGATCGCAGTACAGTGGCATAACACTCGAATAACACTCTGTTTGCACTCCAGCAGAGCGGGAGCCGAGTGTTATGTGATTGTGTGGCCCCAGCCTAAGTGTGCAAATCACATATGAATGAGCGGTCACATGACTGCAACCCAAACCGCTTGATGGGGGGCGCCAAACTGAATTCTTGCCCCGGGTGCTGGAAAGCTCTGGTTAAAGCAAGAGTTGAAGTTGGCCATTTGCATAGTATTGATTCTAACAACTGTATTGGATAACAGATGCTTAAACTGATCAAATCCAGTCTTTGGTTCAAATATCTGGCCTCGTGTGCACAGTTTGAATTGTACTTCCAAAGCCGTCCTCAAAAGATGAAAGATGCTGCACAGTACAACCCATATGGGTTAATTCCTCTATAATGGACTTTTAAAGCAATACTCCCACAACATTTTTTTTTAATCTCTAAACCTTTGCAAATGTTTAAGTAACATATTATATTAGTATGTAATTTCTAGTCCTCTTCTCACACATGTGACTTCTATTCTGACTTGCCATACCACATTGAGGTCTGTGTGAGCCAGAAGTGACTATTAGTGTAAAGGCCGCTTTACACGCAACGACATCGCTAACGCTATGTCGTTGGGGTCATGGAATTCGTGATGCACATCCATTCTCGTTAGCGACGTTGTTGCGTGTGACACGTACGAGCGACCGCTAACGATCAAAAATACTCACCTTATCGTTGATCGTTGACACGCTTTCCATTTCCCAAATATCGTTGCTGTTGCAGGTACGATGTTGTTCGTCGTTCCTGCGGTGTGACACCGCAGGAACGAGGAACCTCACCGTACCTGCCTCCTGCCCGCAATGAGGAAGGAAGGAGGTGGGCGGGATGTTCGTCCCGCTCATCATCGCCCCTCCACTTCTATTGGGCGACCGCTTAGTGACGTCGCTGTGACGCTGAACGAACCGCCCCCTTATAAAGGAGAAGGTTCGCTGGTCACAGCGACGTCGCTAGGCAGGTAAGTATGTGTGACGGGTCCGAGCGATGTTGTGCGCCATGGGCAGCGATTTGCCCGTGACGCACAACCGACGGGGGCGGGTATGCTCGCTAGCGAGATCGCAGCGTGTAAAGTGGCCTTTAGTCTATGGTGCCTCGTTCTGATACTCCATAGGCTTACATTGTGAAAGGTGACTTTCAGGTCTCATGCAGAATAGACTTCTGAATAGAAGTCAGGTGACCCAGTGAATGACCAGAGCAACAGGAATACGGCACACACTACGTTTATTAACACACTTACACAAATTACATACATGTTTAAACAGGTTTCGGTAATGAAAAAAAAATAGCGGGAGTGCTGCTTTAATGAATTTGACACATCTTACTCCAGTGGAATCTTCATCACGAGGCAACACCATTGGCAAAAGGTGCACTGCAGTAATGGCCCGGAGTATATTACTGCAGTAATAAGGTAGAATCATGATACATTTGCAGGGCCATGATTAGCAAGGCTGCCTACTGCTAATCTCTTTCCATTTAAAAAAGACAAAAAAAAAAAAAGTTGGCAGAGCTAGACTAATGCCAAGATTTGAATTTACTGAATTTTCTTTTTTGGAAATGGTTACAAATTACACGTGGAAATGAAGTTAGTATACTTGTGTATGTCCTCCATAGTAATGCTAATTCTGTGTAAAGTGAGAGAATATGTTCTTCCATATAAAACTGTTAGACAGAAGCGGTTTTGTCAGTTTTGTTTTTTTTAATAGGAGTTTTGAAAATAACTGGAACATTTACAAGCTTCTGTCACATCACAAGCCATCTGTAGACAAGGTAATGCCAATCATCAGTTTATAGGCACTAATGAGAACTCACAAGAAAAATGAAAGTATATAAACCCAGTTATTGTAGGATTTTATCAATCTATGAGTTCATGGTTTATGCCTCATATAATTGGCTATCAAAATGACGTGACATAAGCAATCTGAGAAGTTATGGTTCCTGATTACAGTACACCTCTGGAGAATGCATTTATTTGCTCCAGCAGTTGTGGTTGTCATACAAAGTGTTGACAACCCCAATTAACAACTAGTGACTCCATAAGGTGAAGTCTAATTCCATGTTTGTCCATTAGCTTGGGAACACAATTCACTGGTATCCACTGTTTAAGGCTAGGTTCACACACGGCGTCTTTTTGACGCTGCGTTTTTGTGCGTTTTTGGCCTCTAAAAACGCACAAAAAACGCACCTCCATCGAAAAAACGCATAAAAAACGCATGCGTTTTTGCCGCGATTTGGTGCGTTTTTGGCTGCGTTTTGCTGCGTTTTTGATCTCTGCGTTTTGCTGCGTTTTTCAAATGCATTGCATGGGCGGAAAACGCAGGAAAGAACTGACATGTCCATTTTTTTTTTAAACTCAAAAACGCAGGTAAAAAAACAGATGTGTGCGGACAGCAAAAATGAAAACTCATAGACTTTGCTGGGGAAGCAAAGTCCTGCAGTTTTAAGGCCAAAAACGCACCCGAAAAACGCGCAAAAACGCCGCGAAAAACGCACTGTGCGCACATAGCCTAAAGAGAACCTGACAGCACAATTGTGTAATGTACAGACATGGCTGTAATGGCGCTGTAATAGATTAGATTGATAGCTTTGGGGAACAAATCTGGTTTGTGATTTCTTTAATCAACACTTGAAGATTTCGGCTAATTAGATTTTGGTGCACAGGGGCTGGTCTGTACCCTTGTCTTCTCATTGTGAATCCTGGCCCCTCCGCCTGCCTCCAGTCTTTGAATATCAGGTCACTGCTGTTCTTCAGATTTGCCTCCTTTCTCTGAAATCTCCAGTTCAGAGCAGGCAGAGGGGATTGGGGAATCACAGACAGGGAGGAGAAGACCCAGTGTCCCCTCTGCACCGAAATTTACCGTATTTATCAGACTAGAAAACACACCTGACTAAAAGATGCACCCAGGTTTAGACAGAAAATAGGAAAAAAATATTAAACCTACCCTGGTGATATAGAGATGTGTAGGGGGTAATATTGTTTGGTTTCAGTTGTGCGCTTTACTTTGTGCAGGGTAGATGAGGGGAGTAATGAATTATTCTAAAGTAGTAGAAGTACATTAGAAGGGTTGTACCAAAAAATAAACAGCATTATATAGTATCCCCATTAGTTATATAACGAGGCCCCAAACAATTTACATTGGTCGTCTTGTTCAAAAGTCCATTTATTGTGGAATCACCTATGTGCCTGGTGTCTTATATCTGTATTGTCTTTTGTTTAAACCATTTAATTTCCTTATACACAATTTAGCCTGCCGTACACGCTAATAGAAGTTATTCTAATATCTACACTATGAAGGATGCCTATTGTAGATTTAATATCAAACAGTCCTGTGCTATACTGATTTACTGTGCTCTTCCTGATCACAAATAAATGTGGGCAAACAAGGACGGCATCACTTATATGGTGGACAGACAAAGCAACGTGGAAATGCATATCAGCCTTTATCCAGGAGACTGAGACTCTGAGTGTAAGGCTATGTGCGCACCTTGCGTTTTTTCCCACGGAAACGCTGCGTTTTGAACTGCAGCGTAACTGCATGCTTTCAGCTTCCCCAGCAAAGTCTATGAGAAAGCCGAAAAATCAATGCACATGCTGCGTTTGTAAACGCAGCGTTTTGGATGCCCAAAAATCGCTGCGGAAAAAAAAGCAGCATGTCACTTCTTTAGTGCGCTGTAGCTGCGTTCTCCACCCATTGAAATCAATGATGTGGGTCAGAACGCAACCAAAATGCACTTGGACTGCATTTTTGTTGCGTTCCGAATGCTTTTTTGACAAGCAAAACGCAGGTCTTTTCAGTCTCTGTGATGTCGGTCAATTTCTGTCTGTGGATGTCGGTGAATCTCCCTCTGTCTGTTGCTCGGTCGGTCTCTTTCTCTGTTAGTTGGTCGCTCTGTCTGTCTCTCTCTGTCGGTCGGTCAGTCCCCCCCCCTCATACTCACCGTTCCCCGATCACCGGTGCGGTGCTGCACGGCGTTCACACTGCTACGGCGGCTTTTCCTCTTTTGAAAATGCCGGCCGCTCATTATTCAATCTCGTATTCCCTGCTTTCCCTGCCTACCGGCGCATATGATTGGTTGCAGTCAGACACGCCCCCACGCTGAGTGACAGCTGTCTCACTGCAACCAATCACAGCCGCAGGTGGGCGGGTCTATATCGTGCAGTAAAATAAATAAATAATTAAAAAAAAAACGACGTGCGGTCCCCCCCAATTTTGATACCAGCCAAGATAAAGCCACACAGCTGAGCTGAAGGCTGGTATTCTCAGGATGGGGAGCGCCATGTTATGGGGAGCCCCCCAGCCTAACAATATCAGCCAGGAGCCGCCCGGAATTGCTGCATCCATTACATGTGACAGTCCCGGGACTTTAGCCGGCTCATCCCGAATTGCCCTGATGCGGTGGCAATCGGGGTAATAAGGGGTTAATGGCAGCAGCCCATAGCTGCCACTAAGTCCTAGGTTAATCATGACAGGCGTCTTTCCGAGATACCTTCCATAATTAACCTGTAAGTGAAAGTAAATAAACACATACACCCAAAAAATTCATTTATTTGGAATAAAAGACAAAAAAACACCCTCTTTCACCACTTTATTAAAATCCCCCAAATACCCCTCCAGGTCCGGCATAATCCAGAGGTCCTGCAACACATCCAGCTCTGCTACATGAAGCTGACAGGAGCGGCCGTAGAACACCGCCGCCCCTGTGAGATCCACGCAGCAACTGAAGTGAATCGCACTGTCAGCGGGGACGTCACTGAGGTAATGCCGGTGTGTGTGCGGTGATGATGAGGGCTGTAGTGTCGGGATGTGTGCGGGGATGTCGGCGGTAATGTCGGGATCTGTGCAGGGATGTCGGCGGTAATGTCAGGATGTGTGCGGGAATGTCGGTGGTAATGTCAGGATATGTGCGGGGATGTCGGCGGTAATGTCGGGATGTGTGCGGTAATGTCGGGATGTGTGCGAGGATGTTGGGATGTGTGCGGTAATGTCAGGATGTGTGCGGGAATGTCGGCGGTAATGTTGGGATGTGTGCGGGGATGTCGGGATGTGTGCGGGGATGTCGGGATGTGTGCGGGGATGTCGGGATGTGTGCGGGGATGTCGGGATGTGTGCGGGGATGTCGGCGGTAATGTCTGGATGTGTGCAGGGATGTCGGGATGTGTGCGGTAATGTCGGGATGTGTGCGGTAATGTCGGGATGTGTGCGAGGATGTTGGGATGTGTGCGGTAATGTCAGGATGTGTGCGGGAATGTCGGCTGTAATGTTGGGATGTGTGCGGGGATGTCGGGATGTGTGCGGGGATGTCGGGATGTGTGCGGGGATGTCGGCGGTAATGTCTGGATGTGTGCAGGGATGTTGGGATGTGTGCGGTAATGTCGGGATGTGTGCGGTGAAGATGATAATCGGGACGCCACACACAGACAGAGCTGCGGTATGACAATGAAGTCGGGTGCAGTTCACCCGAGTTCATTCTCATCGCGCGACTCTGTCTGTGTCGGCTGTCAGCGGGCATGTAGCAGAGCTGAATTGCCAGGGGAACGCACTGACAAAAATGCATCCAAAATGCATGCGTTGTGGATGCATTTTATTTTATAATCGCAGTGTCCAGTCTGCCAGAGGGTGCGTTCTGTTCCGCACTGCAGAGAACGCAACGTGCGCACATAGCCTTAATCAACTTATCTACATGTGACTGTTTCATTTTCTTCATTCTGTTCAATTAAGATCCATTCTATTAACCCTAACAAGTTCAGCTCAGTCTCTCCTGCTCAGTAGTATAATTACACAGATCCAGAGAGAACTATGCAGCCACTTGGGGTACATGTCCACGATCTGGACACGATGCCTTCTGGTTACAGAGTGTCTTCTCCTACAATCAGGGTTATGAGCGCAGTGCATTTTCGCTGTTTTCTTCTGCCAAGAAGAGACGCGTCTCCACAAGCATAAATTAACATGCTGCAGCTCAGACAGCCGCACCACATGTCAGTTTACGCTGCAGAAAAAAGCAGATTGGGAATGGGATTTCTACATATCCCACCCACTGTGCTTGTATTGTACAATGCAGCATTTTGGACTCCGGTAAAACACACTGCGTAGAAAACACTACTAAGGCTGATCGCGGGCACGTAACCTTAGTTATCTCAGCGATAAGGAAGAGCATTCATAACTGTTGTGTTCCTATGACTTAAGGAGGCAGTTAGGGACGTCAGGCACTGCTAACCTTACTGACTGTGGACCATAAGAGGCACATACACTTTAGCAGGATGTTATCTTGACAAAAAGTGTCTTATAGTCATAAAAACACGGTAATTAGTAGAAAACTTCAAAAGGTGATTAAATAAGAACATGGTGGATTTGTTCACCAAATTAATCTGTTACATCGATGTTTCTACTCTCCATTTTTGAAGGGAACATATAATGTCCAGAAATACTATTTACCTGCAGATATGAGGTAAATGGTGTAAAAGTCCTGTTAGGCCACAGACTGGAAGAAAGGCTATAGGGAAACAATTACAGCAGCTTCCTGCAGCTGCCCCCTCCCACTCTATTGATGACCACGGCTGTACTCACTGCCCAGCACTTTGACAATCTGCTCTGCACACACTATAGATTGGGCTCTCAGGCTGTCGGGAGCGATGAATATGCACTCACAATTTAGTGAGTGGTGACTACTAGAGTCGCTGCTCCAGTAAATTGGCCTAACGTAATTTTAACTGTACTTATCGACAGGTTAACCCCATATCTGCATCTAATTTCAGCCATAAACCGCAGCGGCCCCACAAACTTACACTATATTATATACACATTTGGGCAGGTTTAGGGAATAAAACTTTTGGAGGAGTACTGCTTTTATAATCTGGCAGATCTTCCTGTAGCCTTCATCAAGAGGCAGCACCATCTTCAAAAAGTGTACTCCAGTGTTACCGCTGTAATTTACTCCACGTTTGAGGCCATGATTAGCCATGTACTTACCATTATGCTCTGCCTAATTATAAAAAAGTTGGCAGAGCGGAGGTAAGAATGACAAAAGTTGCATTTGCTTGATTCTCTTTCTTGGAAATGGTTGCAAATTACATCTGGTAAGGCAGTGTAATAGTGTGTCCTTGAAACAATGATTTCATATGCTAAACTGCACAGCCATTACAATCAGCTGTGTGGACTTGGAGGTGAAAAGGCGGTTTCACTGCTCTTCTGCTAAGTGGTTGCATATTTTAACAGTGTAATGCACACAGCACAGGGTTGCTGCAGTTTTCAGCCGGAGCGTAGCTGCTGCATGTGAACATAGCTTTACACCTTTGCAGCGTGACATAATATGCAAAATGAATTTTAAGCATCATCTAGTGTTCCAATGGGAGTGTCCAGACCACTTTTAGATTCCCTTTTGGACTAATTGGTGCTAATTAGCATACACCCCAGAAGATGTTCAAAGATCATTTTGTAATACATGCACAGCTGTAGGGGGGTTATGGATAGATTGTAACTACAGTCCACCATGTGTTTTTTTTAAAAATCTACAAAGAGAGAAACCTGAAGACAAGTTCCTTTTAATGACCTAGGTAAACAAGACCGAACCCACCAGTTTCGTCTAGATCATAGTTTTAAGGTTGAAGGTGGTCTTAAGTACATCAAGATAAATCTGCAGCCTAATATGTTGTTCCAGAGGAAGGCAAAAACCCCATGGGGCAGACAGTAAGCTCCATATTGAAGGGGAAAATTCATTCCTGACACCACATATGGCAATCAGACTAGTTCTTTGGATCAACGCCCATCACAGAATCTAGTGCGCATCACCAATAATATTTTTATATTTTTTATTGAATTTTAGAAATGAATGAGCCATTACATCTTGTGGCAGAGAGGTCCATAGTCACCTACCAACTCTTTCCAACAGATGAGATGTGATATATTTGAGTTGACTATTGTTATTTTTAGGTTGTGACTGGAGATAGGAATAAATACCTTATTGCTCAAACGTAGCAATCAATATATATCTATGCCCAGAATGATGCAGAGGACGATGAGGATCCCGCCTATATTGACCCAGAGGATTTAATCTATGTTCCACATCATGGATCTAGTGACAATTGGGAATCAACTTGGTCCCAAATGGCCCAAGCCACTGCGTTGTTGGCTGCATTGGGCCTAAATCCTCAAGAGAAGAGAGTGCTTGTCTTCTGGAGAATGTTTATGGGGTTCCAGCTGCCTGTACTGCTAACACCAGCTGCTCGAGAAGGATGGTCCCGCTACCCAGCAGAAGCTGCACCAAAACAAAGGTCTACAAACAGGGCCTGTGACTTGCCCAATCTACGGCGCTGTTATACATGTGGGCGCCTGGGACATATGGATAAAGATTGTCTCCAAAACCGAGGCCCCATGTTTGGAGCCCATCTGCCAGCTCAGCCAGACAAGGTCTGTGACATGCAGAGCCAGGGACTACGAGACACTGGTTCCTCCATTACCCTGGTAAGCCCAGTTATTGTTTCCCCAGAAGACCATTTACCAGATTCCCAATTATCCATCTCCCTGGCTGAGGACCAGTGCTCGGGCATCCCTCTGGCATGTGTGCAGTTGGACCTAAGGACCGACCAGGGAGAGGTCGAGGTGGAGCTTGTGAACATCCTCCCCACACCTGGTATTTTGGAGACCAACCAGGAAGCGATCGATGTGGGACTTGTGAACAGCCTCCCCATACCTGTCATTGTGGAGACTGACCAGAGCAAGGCTGATGTGGAGCTTATGAACAGCATCCCCACACCTGTTATTTTGGGGTCTGACCAGGAAGACGTCCATATGAAGCTTATGGACAGCCTCCCCACACCTGTTATTTCGGGGACTAGCCAGGAGGAAGTTGAAGTGGGGTTCATGGATGGCCCCACCAAGCCTGTTGTTTCGAATATCACCCAGAGGGAAGTGAAAGTAGGGCTTGTGGATTACCTGCTCACACCAGTTATTTTGGAGTATGACCTAGGACAAGGACTATCAAGCCAGTTTGTAGCAGCCATCACCCACTTCCAAGCCAAGCAGGACCCTGATGTGGATCTTTCTAACATCTTTTCAAAGGATAATTCACATTCCCAGTCTCCATCATCCACTTCTGAGCCAACAACCGTGAGTGAGCCTAACCAGACTGTGGCTATTGACTGGGGGAAGATTGATAGTAAGAAATTTATGCAAGCCCAACTCATGGACCCCACCTTAGTGCTTGTCCGCAATATGGCTGCTCAACCTGGGGGAGGTAATCAGGGGGAGGTGTATAGATGCGAACCTCTGCTGCTGACCTCACCATTAAAAAGGACAATGCCGTCGAGAGGAGAAGGGTGATCGGAAGCCCATCCTGTCTGGCTAATATTAAGAAGGGGGAGGAATGTGACGACATGGACACTCAGAGCCTAGCATGGGTTAACGTTCTTAAAATTCAGCCAGACATGAAGACAGTTTGTTTATAGATGGGGGAAAATCCTTCATTGTTCTACAAGACTCTTGCTACATGCTACCAATCTAGGATCTGCGGATCCGAGTGGCAAGCCATAGCTGCACCTGGATTATAATACTAAATGGACTTCAGCATCGAATGCAAGGATTCGGCTTTGATATCAAGGACTACATAGGGAAGGAATCCAACTTGGGACAACCCAGTCATGTGACTACAGACTTTGTAGACCTCAGCCAGCTTCCTAAATCTGGCGTTATTCCATCCATTCCATTCTCGGTGGGTGCCCGCCAAAAGAGGGGTGCTGCTGGATTGGAGTAAATAGCCCTGGAAGCTCTGAGGCACGGCCATTCTATTCCCTGGTGAGCCAGCGGAAGGGTGAGACTCTGTTGCCTGTTCGTTTTGTGTGTTTTGCTGGTTATGTGCTATGTGCTGTTAATTGTTTGGGGAGCCAATAAAGTCTTAATATTGTGATTCCCTCACCCTGTGTTGTCTGAGTAGTGTTCCGCCCTCGGTTAAGGAGGTCGGCGTTCAGTTGGGATGAGCCCTGGGCCACGCTGTCTTTCTAAAGGCGGCCGGGCCAGCGGACGAGAGTACCCACTGACCCCATGTCTCCACACCTTGCTTGCATGCTTACAGTCTATAAGGAAATAGGGAGAGCGGTCGAGTAGTTTAGAGTTGAAGAGTAAATTAGAGACTGTAACTTGCAGGGCATTTCTGGTTAAGGTCCCCACACTGATGATGGAAACTGCATAATACGTGGTTCCTTTTAGGTGGCACTGGGAGATTGTATACAAAAGCTGGTCAATTTTAATGTAGTAAGTTTTGACATCTTTTCTTATCCTCAGAGCAACTTCAGTATTGCAATTTTGAATGTGGGTGCTCCAGCCGCTGGAATGAATGCTGCTGTCCGCTCTGCTGTGAGAATTGGCATTTCCGAGGGTCATAAGATCTACACTGTAAATGATGGATTTGAAGGGCTGTCAAAGGGACAGGTAATCCTAATTTTCACATCATGTTTAGAGCCTGTTTTCTATGTATATTTTAGGAAAAGCTGTTTCTGGTTTAATTTCTTCTGGATGACTTGTATATGTCCATGTGATCTGTGTTCTATCCTGTACTAACATTCTAAATGTCATTGCATAGGAAAGCAGCCACACGACATCTTGCACAGCCAGGCTACCTGTATAGAAGGCTGGGACGGTTTATTACTGTCTCTACCTTCCCTGCTGTATATATAATACTGAACAAGTTCTGTGCAGAATAGGAAACACCGATGACACTTCCTACTCCGAACCTAGTGATCGCTGGGTGTAGGGAGAAAGTAGGAACTGCTGGATCCTATGGCCCAGCCAGCTCTGCGAGAAAGACAGGAAGCTGAGTTTTATCCTGTAACTCCGAACAATATACCAGCCCCAGTCAGAGGAAATCAGATAAAAAAAATTGTTATAATGCCACCCAAAGATTTTTTTTATGCCTGTGAGACTGCATGGTGGCTCAGTGGTTAGCACTGTTATCACTGGGGTGCTGTGTTTAAATCCCACCAAGGACAACATCTGCAAGAGGGTTAGGCTATGTGCGCACAGTGCGTTTTTCGCGGCGTTTTTGCGCGTTTTTCGGGTGCGTCTTTGGCCTTAAAACTGCAGGACTTTGCTTCCCCAGCAAAGTCTATGAGTTTTAATTTTTGCTGTCCGCACACATCTGTTTTTTTTACCTGCGTTTTTGAGTTAAAAAAAAAAATGGACATGTCAGTTCTTTCCTGCGTTTTTCTGCGTTTTCCGCCCATGCAATGCATTTGAAAAACGCAGCAAAGCGCAGAGATCAAAAACGCAGCAAAATGCAGCCAAAAACGCACCAAATCGTGGTAAAAACGCGTGCGTTTTTTGATGCGTTTTTCGACGCAGGTGCGTTTTTGTGCGTTTTTAGCGGCCAAAAACGCAGTGTCAAAAAGACGCAGTGTGCGAACCTAGCCTTATATGTTTGTGAGCTTCCTCCCACATTCCAAAGGCATACTGATAGGGAAGCAAGTAAAATTTAAAGTTAAGTAAATGGGGGCAGAGTATGTGATAAAATAATAAAGACCAATCCAAATTACGGTTACTAGCCCTGCTCCTGTCACAGCACTGCTACTGCAATCTATACCCACAACTTCCTCAGCTATCAGTGACATTATTGAAAAAGACTCAGGAGGGTCAAAACATATTCATTGTCACCTTTTTCTATTCTCTTGTCATCTCCTGTTAGTTACGAATCACAGTAAATGTTCCATGGACTTTTCGTATCATACCATTAAGTGTGCAGTGAATTCTGTTTTCTATTAGCACCATGACTGTGGAGAAAGATGGAGAAAAAAAATGTCATATATTAAAAGAATTGTTATGGGAAGGGGAATAAAATTTTAAAGGGAACCAAACATCAGCATTTCTTTATCGCTTCATTGGGGGACACAGAGACCATGGGTTGTATGCTGCTGCCACTAGGAGGCGACACTAAGCAAAACAAGGAAAACTCCTCCTATGCAGTATACACCCACCAACTGGCAATTGTTCCTCAGTTTAAGCTTAGTGTCCATAGGAGGTGGACACACTTGGAGCTACTCCAGCCCCTTAGGTTTGTATTTTTAATTTTTTCCCCTTTTTCGTTTCAGACACAGCTCGTCGGGCGACAGGGTGTAATAGCTCACCCTGCTCTCCCCCCTAGAGACCAGTCGCACAGAAGTGGGGTTCGTCCGCCACTTCCGTTGTCCTCCGTGTCTGGCAGGACTCTACCCCCCTAACACTCTCAAGACTGTTTGGGGGGCATCCGCACAGAGGGACAGGCGGATGGTCCTTGTCCCCCTCCCCCTGCACGCTCGCCCTCCACAGCCGGCCTGATCAGGGAGGGGAGACGAAACATTACCAGAAGATACGCGTCTCCCTACGTATTTCCCAGGAGGCCAGGATCAAACACAGGATCAGGAGGACTTTCAGCCATCGGGACAGGTACCCATCCCTTGTCCCGGGTCATGGGGGGCTCCGTTTAAAAAAAAAAAAAAGGGGGAAAAAAGAAGGAATTAAACTCCTTAGCACAGCTTACCCCTGGTCAGCCCCCCTCCAGACAGGCTCTGCCCCCGCTTTCGGCCTCGGCGCCGTTTTCCGGCTCCCCCTGCGGCCTCACTCCAAAATTTAGCCCCCGGCTTCTCTCCAGGCCACGCCCCCTCCCGGCCACGCCCCCTCCCGGCCGGCCTATCGCGCGGGTCCTTCTTTTCCAGCAGGCCCGCCCGCTCTAGCAGCCATTCCCTGCAGGCCTCTGCGCGCGCTTTCTGTCCACTCATGGCTCTCCTTACTCTTAGCCAATACCTGCTCCCGGCAGCGCGCCGTTTTTTCGGCTCCTCTCCCAGCCCGGACTCCCTCAGCAGCGCCATTACAGCCTGAGATCTCTCCAGGCAGCGGCAGCGTTCCGGTGCAGCTCCCCACATAGTAACCTGCAGCTCTCCGGAGCCCCCACCTCTGCTCCCTCAGCCTGCAGCTTCACACAGATCACAGCGCCAGCTTCAGACAGCAGCACCAGCACACACAGGACGCCAGAGTCTGGGTAAGCTCTGCCACTGGGAGGCAGCTCATTCCCCAGTCCCCATCCTCCTGGCATCCTCTGCTCTGTTCCCTCTCTCTCTCCTTTCTCTCTCCCTGCTGTCCCATGTCCAGCACAAGAGCGACCCGCTCTCAGCCACAGGCCATAGTACTTCACTTCGCCTGCACCTCTTGTCTAAAAACGTTTCCCTCCCCCATCTGCCTAGCCTGTAGCACCCCTAGCATGACTACTACGGAGCCCCCCACCGCCCGTAACGAGGACTCGGCCCCCATGCCTGGGTGGGCCTCAGCTCTCTCTGTCCGTGGACAACCTAACTAAGATGTCTCAAACTTTAGCCTCGGCCATAGACCGTCTGCCCGCCTCCACCTCTGGAGTCCCCCCGGTGACCCAGAGCGAGTCGGAGGTCCGCAGCGCCTCCAGCCCGGCAGGGCAGAACACACAGGAGGTCTAGGAAGCGGTCCCTCTCGGGGTCCACCTCCAGCTCCCCTAGCCCCTCTCTGGCCTCCAGAGCAATACGCTCTCTATCTCCTACCTCATCTGCGGCTGCCCCAGATTCGGACCAGGACTCTGCTTCTGACTCCGATCTGGACTCTGAACATATCTCCAAGTTGACCAGTATGATGGACAGTCTGGTCATTGCTGTCAATCAGACCCTAGAGGTGAAGGATGTGGATCCGACTCCTAACAGTCAATCGGTCCCTTTCAAAAGGGCCAAGAAACTGCCAAGAAGCTTTGGCAACCACAGGGAGTTTGAGGACGTTTTCTCTAGACAGTGGGAGCATCCCGACAAGCGTTTCCAGAGGCGCAAGCGGGCACAGGTCCTTTATCCCTTTCCACCGGAACTTCTTCAGAAGTGGTCAGTGGCCCCTGCAGTGGATCCTCCGATCTCCCGACTTTCGTCCAGCACCACCTTGCCGCTGTCTGATGGCGCCTCTCTCAAGGATCCCTCGGACAGGACCATAGAATCCTTAGCCAGGTCGGCCTTTGAAGCCTCCGGCTCCGCCATCACTCCAGCCTTTGCATCCACCTGGGTCTCCAAGGCTGTCTCCGCCTGGGCAAAGCTCCTTCGGCGTGGTATCCTGGCTAAAGCTCCCAGACCCAAGCTGGCAGATCTCGCAGATCAGATCGCACATGCCGGAAAGTATCTAGTTTCTGCGTCCCTCGACTCTGCTGCTTCCGCAGCCCTGGCAGCCGGCAACATTACTGCAATCCGCAGAGCCGTGTGGCTTAAAGCGTGGAACGCGAACTCAGCATCCAAAAAGTCTCTCTCCAGTCTTCCCTTCTGTGGTGCCAGACTCTTCGGAGAAAAGCTGGACAGATCATCTCTGAGGCTACGGGAGGCAAGAGTACCTTCCTTCCCCAACGGAAGATCCCCCGCGCCCCTCCAAAACGGCGGGCCTTTCCCTTTCGCCAATTTTCTACCAACACCAACACACGTCTGGAGCGGTCCCCAGCACGTCAGGAGAGACGGAAGCCCTCCTTTAAGGCAACACTACACTGGCGTTCCTGGCGTTCCCGTGGGCAGCAGTCCAAGCCCTCCAGCTCCAGATCCAACAGATTCTCCTCCGCATGACTGGGCTCCCGTCCCCGGATCCTCATTCAGGGTCGGCGGTCGTCTCCGCATGTTCAGAAGCGCGTGACTTTCCGTGATAGACGACGCCTGGGTCCGAGACGTCGTCTCTCACGGCTACAAGATAGAGTTTTCTTCTCTCCCATGCTCACGCTTCCTCAAGTCCAAACCCCCCAAGGATCCCTCGCTCACCAAGGGTTTTTTCGCGGCCATCCAGTCCATGCGAGACTCTGGGGTCATCATCCCCGCCCCCCCTCAAGACAGATTTCGGGGTTTTTATTCAAACCTCTTCGTTGTCCCGAAGAAGAATGGCACAGTCCGTCCCATTCTGGACCTCAAGCGCCTCAACAGGCGGGTCCGTCTCTGGCGATTCCGCATGGAGTCTCTGCGCTCAGTGATAACATCCATGGAACCCATGGAGTTCCTATGTTCCTTGGACATCCAGGATGCCTATCTCCACATCCCGATCTTTCCAGCTCATCAGAGATTCTTACGCTTCGGTGTTCAGGAGCAACACTTTCAATTCACAGCTCTCCCATTCGGGCTCTCGACAACTCCCAGAGTCTTCACCAAGGTGATGGCAACTGTCATGGCTATTCTTCGGACCCGGGGAATTCTAGCCATCCCGTAACTGGACGACATTTTGATCAAGGCTCCCTCGGCATCGGAGTGCCGCGACAGTCTCAACATCACTCCGAATACTCTAACCCGTCTCGGCTGGTTGATCAACAGACCAAAGTCATCTCTGATCCCGGCTCAACGCATCTCATTCCTCGGCATGATCTTCGATACCACGCAGGCGAGGGTTCTTCTGCCCAGGGACAAGCTCTCAGCTATCCTCAGGGGGATTTGGAAGCTCCAACGCGCACCCCGTTGCTCCCTTCGGTACTGCATGAGCATTCTCGGGAAGATGGTGGCGTCAATGGAAGCGGTGCCCTACAGTCAATTCCATACTCGCCCTCTTCAGGGTCTCCTTCTAGCAACATGGGACAAGTCTCTTCACTCCCTGGATCGGCCAATTGCGCTCCCTCCTCGAGTCAGAGAGTCATTGGAATGGTGGAAACGCTCTCCCCTCACCCTCCAAGGGAGATCATTTCTTCCCCTTCGATGGAAGGTCATCACGACAGACGCCAGCCTGCTAGGCTGGGGAGCCACGTTCCAGGACCTCACAGTTCAGTGTCGCTGGAACGAGCCGGAAACCAAGCTTCCCATCAACATCTTGGAACTCAGGTCAGTTCGCCTAGCTCTCTTTCATTGGAAGTCCCTGCTTCGCGGACACCCAGTTCGGGTACAGTCCAACAATGCAACCACTGTAGCCTACATAAACCATCAGGGCGGAACACGCAGCCGTGCGGCGATGAGGGAGGTATCTCTAATCCTCGACTGGGCCGAACAGAACATCCCAGCGATCTCGGCGGTCCACATCCCGGGCGTGGACAATTGGGCCGCCGACTTCCTCAGCCGAGAAGGACTCGACGCGGCGGGAGAGTGGTCCCTCAATCCCAGAATCTTCCAGCAGATCTGCTCCAGGTGGGGGACCCCCGACGTGGATCTCCTGGCCTCCAGGTGGAATCACAAGGTGCCCCAGTTCGTTTCCAGAGCAAGAGACCCACGGACGCCCTAGCGATCCCCTGGTCGCAGTTCTCTCTGCCGTACCTCTTTCCTCCGCTTCCGCTTATCCCCCAAGCTAGTCAAGAAGATCAAAGCGGAAGGAGTTCCGGTGATTCTCGTGGCCCCAGATTGGCCCCGTCGCCCGTGGTACGCAGAGCTCGTGCACCTTCTCGCCGACGTTCCGTGGAGACTTCCAGACGGCCCGGACCTTCTCACTCAGGGACCTTTTCTTCACCAGAATTCACAGTCGCTCAATTTAACGGCATGGCTGTTGAAGCCGCAGTACTAACTTCCTCGGGATTCTCAGCAAGGGTCGTCCAGACAATGATTAAAGCACGGAAGCCTTCCTCTTCCCGCATCTACCACCGTACGTGGAAGGCCTATTTCCGCTGGTGCGAGGCTAACCAGGTCACAGCCATGACCTTCTCCTTGCCAATTCTGTTGTCCTTCCTGCAGTCTGGGCTGGATGCTGGGTTAGCACTCAGCTCTCTCAAGGGGTAAGTGTCTGCTCTTTCCATTCTCTTTCAAAAGAGGATTGCCTCTCGCTCACAGGTTCGCACATTCATTCAGGGGGCTGCTCATTCGGTGCCCCCCGTTCAGCCTCCGGTGGAGCCCTGGGACCTCAACCTGGTTCTGTCTGTTCTCCAGCATTCCCCCTTCGAACCTATGCATGAGGTGTCTCTAAAGTTCCTCTCTTGGAAGGTCGCCTTCTTAGTTGCCATCACGTCAATCAGGCGGGGATCTGAACTAGCGGTGCTTTCCTGCCGCTCTCCTTATCTTGTCTTCCACCAGGATAAGGTAGTCCTCCGTCCGGTACCGTCCTTTCTGCCCAAGGTGGTCTCCTCTTTCCATCTTAACGAGGACATTGTTCTTCCCTCCTTTTGTCCGAACCCTTCGCACCCTCGTGAGGTTCTTCTCCATAAGCTGGACTTGGTCAGAGCTCTCCGTCTGTACATTTCCAGGACGGCTCAATTCAGACGGTCGGATTCCCTCTTTGTGCTTCCGTCCGGCCCGCGCAGAGGCCTACCTGCCTCCAAGTCCTCCATTGCGCGATGGATTCGCTCTGCCGTACTGGAAGCCTACCGGGTAAGAGGGAGAACACGCCCACTCAGGATTACGGCCCATTCTACCAGGGCGGTGGGAGCCTCGTGGGCGGTCTGCCACCACGCTCCAGCGTCGCAGCTTTGCAAAGCGGCCACCTGGTCTTCGCTCCATACTTTCACAAAGTTCTACAGGGTCCACACTTTCGCATCCTCCGATGCGAGCCTCGGTAGACGAGTTCTGCAGGCTGCAGTGGACCGAGGTCAGCCCTGAGAGTAACATTAGACCCACCCGTGGGACTGCTTTAGGATGTCCCATGGTCTCTGTGTCCCCCAATGAAGCGATAAAGAAAAGTAGATTTTGGGTACTCACCGTAAAATCTCTTTCTTGGAGCCTTCATTGGGGGACACAGCACCTGCCCTTGTGTTGGACATATGTTACTGTTCAATGTTACTGTTGAATATTGAGTTTGATGTTCACTTCTGTAAGATTGTTCGTTCTTTACTGTTGTCTCCTGTTGCTTTCTCACTAACTGAGGAACAATTGCCAGTTGGTGGGTGTATACTGCATAGGAGAAGTTTTCCTTGTTTTGGTTAGTGTCGCCTCCTAGTGGCAGCAGCATACAACCCATGGTCTCTGTGTCCCCCAATGAAGGCTCCAAGAAAGAGATTTTACGGTGTCTTGCTAAATTCTACTAAAAAGGGGGCTTGAAAGCCCGTACTTACGAAGCGCTCACTGATATCCTAATCAGGCACGAATACTAATATTCTTTATAGCAAGATACTATTTATTTTAATAGCACATGAATATATATAGTCAATGGTACATAGGCATAAGAACTATAGTCATAGAAACTTATACAATAACAGAAATATGCATCAACATTACCGTTATGTTGTAGCAATCCTTTCACATCGGAGGGACTCGAGTTAATGATAAGGAATCAACATGGCATGGCATCACAGGAACAGTGCGTACGTACACTTCAATGTCCTGGAAGGTATTTCCCTATGGCATCCTGGCATGGCATCACAGGAACAGTGCGTACGTACACTTCAATGTCCTGGAAGGTATTTCCCCAACATTAAGCGAGTTCGGTGTATTTTTTATAGGAAAATATTGTAGGTTGGGTTTAAAACGGTCACCAGCATGTGACAGCTGAGTCATGTTCATGTAACTTAACCACAAACTGCTGGGGGCACCGTTTGCTTCCTGCACATTTCCTGCACATCCTGCCAGTGGTCAACTGGTCAACTGTGGTCGGCCATAGTGTTAGCGAAATATTGCAATGAGCCGTAAATTTCATATGCAAACTTCCTTCAACCTGTCTTTACGCTAACCACAAGTTTCCTGTAAGTGGAACTGTAAATGTTACTTCCTTTATCTTCAACTGCTTCAAGACATGTATTCCCTGGTCATCATTTTGGCCCTCCAAAGGACATCTTCTTTGATACTGAATTATTGATGGATCAAATAATATCTGGGATCACTCCTATCTTATGATTATGATTTGATTCCTATCTAATCACACATTCTTTCAGTCATATCACATTGGTATCACAATCGGTCCTTGATCCCAGGGATTATTTTCCATCATCAGTATTCCACTAGAAGAAGATCACTCGGAATATACCATACCATGACCAAGAAATATTGTTTGCCACAAATTTTGTTTTCTTGGTTTGTTTAGATAAACGTTGAATCACAAATATAATCAGTTTCACTACTATGTATAGTATATTAAAACTAAAAGCAATATTATCTGAAAAGCTCCCTTGAATATCATGTGTTTTGGCATTTGCTCGATATTCAAAGGAATCATTACACATTACATTTCCCGATATGTTACTACAAGTTTCACTAGTTCCATTTATGAACATATTGGCATAAGGCCATAACATATCATGAATTGTCTTTTCCACTAAGCTGGGTTTAAAAGCATCTACAGTATTTATTGCTGTCCCAAAACTTATTTTTATATTCCCTATAGGGATGAATCCCAGGTTAGTCAGTCCAGTCTTATATCTTAGTACCCAAATTCCTCCCTTAAAAGCCAGATATTGCAAATTGGTGACTGTTGCATTCAAATTGCCTTGCCACCATGGAAGATTGATCCATCCCACTATGGAAATGGGTACTGTAGTATTCTATAGACGAACACTTCGAGTGTCTTTATCAGCAAGATGATCAGAACAACTTTTCCACTTTAAGATTTCCTCCATCGATACCGGGACATCCAGATAAGGGATACTGGTGGCTGTAACCGGAGAATGTGTACAGATCCAGCAATCTGTGTGTTGAAAATGTGATGGTGCATCAGAAATTCATTCGCCACAGGTTCCTCCTGATGTAGACTTGTCCATCCAACGACCAGAGAGGCAAACATCAAACACAGGAATTTCTCCATCTCCTCACTGTCGAGCTCTTCCCAGTAATCGATACCATGGATTCCGCTTATTTACCACACCTTCTGCAAATAAAGATACACTATTATTCTCGTAAATAACATTTTTCTTGTGGGACATATTCCCACTTCTCCACTCCTGGTCTCATTATCAGGAGAGTACGATCTTTTCCGACCGCTATTACCTCTGTCTCTGAGGGCGGTCCTTGGAGGTTTTGAATCCATATTTTTGCTCCTACATTTTTAATATTAGAGGATCCAAAACCTTTAGTACCCCGTATTGTTAATTCTGCCGGGGCAGTTCCTTCTCTTATTTCAGACAAGTTTATTGGAATTATTAACATCTGAGCCACCTTCTGGTGTTTCATCAATATCAAAGGTTCATTTCCCAAATTTAGCATCAGTACCTTGATTTCTCCCTGATAATCTGCATCTATTACCCCTCCCACCACTATGGCTCCTTTTAACACTAAACTAGAACAAGTGGCTATTTGACCATAATGATCCTTTAGTATCTGGCAACCCAATCCGGTTGAAATTGGTTTTACCTTACCTGGGGGTACCACGACAGTTTCCAATGTACTGAGGTCTAAACCTGCGGAATAAGGTGTCGCTCTTTCTGGTGTGCCCAAACAGCTGTACCTTGCCTTGTCAACTGTTGGACTGATTTGTCTGATGGCTGCTGCTTTATCTGCTTCTGAATTAAACAAACGTTCAAGTGAGTTAGTAGGGACATGAGCATCGACATGAAATACAGTGGTCTTGGTAGATTGAATAATCCCTTCAATGTCTTGCCACACTTCCCTGACCATCTCAAACGCATTTTGCTTTTCCTCTCCCCATTGGAACTCATATTTTTTACTCGTTACTTTGTACAAATGAGCCAACATTTGTCCCAAATGAGGGATATGTTGTCTCCAAAAATCAAACAATCCAATATAAGACTGAGTCTCCTGTTTGGATTTAGGGACCGGGAAATTAATAATTTTCTGTCTGGCATTGGGCAAGATCTCTCTGTGCCCCTTGTTCCACTGAATCCCTAGAAATTTTACCACCTGAGACGGTCCTTGAACCTTGGCATCATTGATTTCCCATCCTTTACTTCTCATATGAGCAATCAGTTTTGTCAATTGATCTTTCACACTTTGCTCATCTTGTCCTTGTATCATTATATCATCGATATAATGTGAGATCTGCATTTCTGATGGTAGATCAAATCCATCCAAATGCTCTGCCACCGTCCGGTGACAGATTGTGGGGCTATGTAGCCATCCTTGGGGTAACCTGGTAAAGGTATATTGTCTTCCTAACCAAGTGAATGCAAATTGATCTTGAGCCTTCTCTTCTATAGGTATAGTAAAGAAAGCATTTGCCAAATCAATTACTGCATACCAAGTTCCAGAGTGAGTCTGAATATTTTCCACAATCGTTATTGTATCCGGAACTGCAGCTGTCAAGGGAGGAGTATTCTTGTTTAACTCCCTATAATCAACTGTCATGCGCCAGGAGCCATCACTCTTTTTAACTGGCCAGACAGGATTATTCCATGCGGTAGTAGTAGGGCGCATTACCCCAGTTTCTACCAATTCTTTAATGGTTTCTCCTATCTCTCTGTGACCTCCTGGTATTCGATATTGTTTCATAGCTACCATTTTTGTAGCTGGAGGCACATGTACAGGGGGCATTTTGACTTTGCCCACCACCACTGGTCGCATTTCCTTATGACAAGACTTAATCCCAAAGGAGAATTTTCCTTCTGTTCGATTAAGAGTCATCCCTTTTAGGACATCAATTCCCAAAATATATTCTGGTATAGGAACTACCAGCACCGTATACTTCTTGATAGGTAAATTACCTATCTTCAAAGCTACCTGTGTCTGAACCCCGGTGATCACTTGACCACCTAGTCCAGCAATTTTTACTCTAGGTCCTTTTATTTTTTCTGGGTTTCCATGAATTAAAGTAGCCTCTGCCCCCGTGTCAATCAAAGCTGGGACTCTTTGAACATTTTCCCCTTTCCAATGTATGCTAAGATTGACGTAGGGACGTTCGTCCCTTTTTATCAATAGGGGGGCTTGGCTGGATACCTATGGTAAATCACTTCCTTCTGAACTTTCATTTACACAGACTTCAGTCTGTGCATTAGCCCTTCCTTCCGTAACCTTTGTGGCCACGGCTGCAGCCAGTTCTTCCCATGGATAAACTGACTGAAAATCTTCCCAAGACACTTTCTTTGGGTTTTTTTCCCCTTTTCCCTCTAATTTCTTTACCTTGGGGGTTTTTGAACCCCCTTCCATATTTGTAGTGGTCACTTTCTTTGCAGATAGAACTTTCTGTTTGTACAACTTCCATAATTCTCCTGTCTCCTTTCCATCAATCCTTTCCTTATTGATCCCGGCTTTAAGCAAAGCCTGGAACATGTCTTTGCAAGACACTCGTGGGGCCTCCCCTACTGATTTCTTTTTCCAATCAGGATTGTTTGGCTTACTGTTGCCAACATGGCCTCCAGGGGACGATTTATCCCACTGTCCCATATCCTGTAACTCCCTCATCCTCCCTAGAACTACACCGATTGATTCTCCAGTCAGCGCTACAGTTAAGGTTAAAATAACTGTTTTGTATGCTGGAGGGGCATGTTTAACCAGCCTATTTCTTATGCTGGCTGTTAATGGGTACTGGAGATAATCATCGTCCATTCCCAAAAGAGGAAGAGCATTCCTCATTGCTTCTTCCTTCAGCCTTTCCATACCATCTTTTAAGGTATACTAAGGTTTATCATTGATAGGAAAGTCTGCTTCTGATGGGTATTTGTCCAGAAAAGCATGGGCTAAGATCATGATTAAGTTTTGAGTACCATGCTCATAATGATCAACAAAATAATTTTTTATTGATCTCTGAATTTCTGGGTCCTGAGACATGGTGACAAATTTTGCCACGTCTCCAGCGTCAAAGTGCACTCCACCTCCTCCGAGATCGTGCACCCTGACCAACCAGGGAATTTCTCCTTCTCCTGGTTCTTGTCTAAACTGTGTTAAAATGCTATCAACTTCTCCCTGAGAGTAATCTTCAATGGTTACTCGATTTTTTACATGAGGAATCGTTCTCTCATTTGTGATGGCATTATCATCTTCGTCATATTGCAGATTCCCCTGACCATCCCGGACATGTTCCCGGATGATCTCATTTTCTGTCCTCTCTAGGCGCCTCCTTACTGGGTTAGCCTGAATCTTCCCTTTATGGTAATCCTCCTCATCAGATGATGAAGATGAATCCCACACATCCCCATCCCAAGTATCAGGATCCCAGTTTATAGAAGCTGAGATGATACTTTTATGTACTTTGGTTTTATTTACTTTTCCTCTTCTTTTCTTGTACTTATTTTGAGCAATTTTTATGGCAGCTTTTTCTGCCACATTCTGATAATGTTCCAATTTATCCTTCAACAGTCTGGTATTACATTCCATAACTGTTTTCAGGCCACCTAATTCTATCATCTTTTGTTCCATCTGGGAACTTTTCTTCTGCATCTTTAGATTACGCTCATGCATTACACTATATGCACTTGCCAAAATCCAGATGTGCCGTGCTAAAGACACTACATCACCTGCTTTCACAGGGACACTACCGAATACATTCACAACATCAGTAGCTTCACTACCCTTAAGCTTATCCTGCCATTGTTTGCGCCGTGCTAAAGACACTACATCACCTGCTTTCACAGGGACACTACCGAATACATTCACAACATCAGTAGCTTCACAACCCATAAGCTTGTCCTGCCATTGTTCTGCCAATCCACAAGACGCTACATCACCTGTTTTCACAGGGACACTACCGAATACATTCACAACATCAGTAGCTTCACAACCCTTAAGCTTATTCTGCCATTGTTCTGCCAATCCACAATTGACCAATTCATGTGCTATAAGATTGTAGGGAGCCTCAGTCCAGCTCGGGATCTCCACAACAACCTCCTTAACATTATCCTTACGTTTTCTGAACATTTTGACACTATGCAAAAAGATTGAAAAAAATCTGGAAATTTGCCAAATATATCTTTTTAACTTCTAAATTACAAAAATTCGTTAATTACTTCTTATAGAAGTAATCCTGCCGACTATGCCAATTTATGTCTTGCTAAATTCTACTAAAAAGGGGGCTTGAAAGCCCGTACTTACGAAGCGCTCACTGATATCCTAATCAGGCACGAATACTAATATTCTTTATAGCAAGATACTATTTATTTTAATAGCACATGAATATATATAGTCAATGGTACATAGGCATAAGAACTATAGTCATAGAAACTTATACAATAACAGAAATATGCATCAACATTACCGTTATGTTGTAGCAATCCTTTCACATCGGAGGGAACTCGAGTTAATGATAAGGAATCAACATGGCATCTTGGCATGGCATCACAGGAACAGTGCGTACGTACACTTCAATGTCCTGGAAGGTATTTCCCTAACATTAAGCGAGTTCGGTGTATTTTTTATAGGAAAATATTGTAGGTTGGGTTTAAAACGGTCACCAGCATGTGACAGCTGAGTCATGTTCATGTAACTTAACCACAAACTGCTGGGGGCACCGTTTGCTTCCTGCACATTTCCTGCACATCCTGCCAGTGGTCAACTGGTCAACTGTGGTCGGCCATAGTGTTAGCGAAATATTGCAATGAGCCGTAAATTTCATATGCAAACTTCCTTCAACCTGTCTTTACGCTAACCACAAGTTTCCTGTAAGTGGAACTGTAAATGTTACTTCCTTTATCTTCAACTGCTTCAAGACATGTATTCCCTGGTCATCATTTTGGCCCTCCAAAGGACATCTTCTTTGATACTGAATTATTGATGGATCAAATAATATCTGGGATCACTCCTATCTTATGATTATGATTTGATTCCTATCTAATCACACATTCTTTCAGTCATATCACATTGGTATCACATACGGTGAGTACCCAAAATCTACTTTTTCCTATATAAGGTGCAGCCAGTGCAGTACTGGCACTATCAGGCACAGGCTGTACATACCATTAGTGGGGAGCTCGGATGTTTAGGCTGTGAAATCCAAGTTTATAAAGTTTGAAAATTCATCATGTTTTTGATTGACGTGCGCACCTCTGCTGATAATGTCCGGGTGGGTTATGCACGTGGATTCCCGCCCCCCCGCCGCCTGTTCCTCCCTCCCTCTGGCTGTATGTAAATTTATATTCTTCAGTTACACGGCGTCGAAGTTAACACCTGCGCATAGCGCTCATCTCCGGCGCTGTGTTTCTGAAGCCCACAGTATTATTGTGCATGAGAGGGTGGCGCATGCGCCATCGCTTCTTCAGATGTGTTGTGACCGCGGGAGTGCGCGCGGTCACAACAGGACTGGAGAACAGCTGATCTTACCGATTAGCTGCAGCAGACGATATCGTAGCAGACGTCTGCTGCAGCTAATCGGGGTAAGATCGGCCTTTCTCCAGTCCTGTTGTGACCGCGCGCGCTCCCGTGGTCACAACAGATCGGAAGAAGCGAAGGCGCATGCGCCGCCCTCTCATGCACAATAATACTGTGGGCTTCAGAAACACGGCGCCGGAGATAAGTGCTAGGCGCAGGCGCTAACTCCGACGCCGTGTAACTGAAGAATATAAATTTACATACAGCCAGAGGGAGGGAGGAACAGGCGGCGGGGGGGGGCGGGAATCCACGTGCATAACCCGCCCGGACATTAGCAGCAGAGGTGCGCACGTCAATCAAAAACATGATGAATTTTCAAACTTTATAAACTTGGATTTCACAGCCTACACATCCGAGCTGCCCACTAATGGTATGTACAGCCTGTGCCTGATAGTGCCAGTACTGCACTGGCTTTACCCTATATAGGAAAATGCTGATGTTTGGTTCCCTTTAAATGTATTTTAGTGGTCCTTTGTGATTGTGAAGACAGAAAAATGTGAAAAGCCGTCCCGTTTCCTTTATTGTTTTCCCAATGTTTGTGGGAAAGTATGGAAATAACATAAACATTGGACCCAATGTATGATAAAAAAAAAGCAAAAATTATTTGAATATCTGAACTAAAAATATTTAGCATTTCTTTAAACTACATATAAAAAAAATAAATCAACAACTTGTATCTCGGCCGGAATGGGGGTAAATAGTTTGGTCTTGAACTGATACACAAACAATAGCACACATTTTGTACATAAATAATAATTTTTACGTATGTTCATTTTCTAGGTTACTGAAGTGGGTTGGCATGATGTAGCTGGATGGTTAGGCCGTGGGGGGTCCATGCTAGGAACAAAAAGGTATGTGGTAGTCGTGTTATTTCAAATTAGCAATGTGAGGTGAAGAGTCCTTTTTATAGGTGACCTATTTCTTTTCATCATAATCTATTTCTCTCATTATGTATGTCTGATAACTACTAAAATGTAAAAGACATTAATCCAAACTAAATGTGTCACTGAGCATGCACTTAACATTTTATTTGTGCAAAATGCTTGTCTGTGGTGATGGCACGTGGTATTGTGATAGTAGGTGGTATTGTGATGTTAGGTGGTATTGTGATGTTAGGTGGTATTGTAATGGGAGGTGGTATTGTGATGGGAGGTGGTATTGTGATGGGAGGTGGTATTGTGATGAGAGGTGGTATTGTGATGGTAGGTGGTATTGTGATGTGGTATTGTGATGTTAGGTGGTATCGTGATGTTAGGTGGTATCGTGATGGGAGGTGGTATTGTGATGGGAGGTGGTATTGTGATGGTAGGTGGTATTGTGATGTTGCTGCTCTCAACTGCCTTTCCAGGTTTGCTTCAGTCTGGAGCGCAGCCGACTCTTTGCGACAAGTTTTGTAGAGGACTAATCACAGGAATAAGTTGTTTCATGTGCAGATATATATTACATTGCATATCTCCTCAAAGTGGGAAATTTATCACTGTTCATGTAGTATTTATACAACTCAAGCAGGCTGCTGTATTGCATAGTATATATTGAGATGCATGTATTATCATACATTATATAGGAGATGCTGAGACTGCTGTGTGTAGACAGCACAAAGGATACACAGGTTGTTGTATATAGATCACACAAGATACACTGAAACTGCTGTTTCCATCACAAAATATACACTAAGACTTCTTTATGCATCACATAAGATATACTGTGGCTGCTGTATGTACATCACAGAGGAAGCATTTGGATTGGGGTATATACAGCACATTGGAAGAATTGGGACTGGTATATATATATCACATAGTAAGCACGGGACCTGGTGTATAGACATCACAAAGGATACAATGTGACTGGTGTATAGACATTACATAGGAAGCACTGGGACTGGTATATAGATATCACAAAGGATACAATGTGACTGCTGTATAGACATTACAAAGGATACAATGTGACTGCTGTATAGACATCACATAGGAGACAGCTCCTTTTAATTAGAGAGACTGTGCAGAGAGTGCTAATTCGGCCCACAGAGCATGTCCTGCCACTGCTAGCGTCAGGATGTAATCCTTCTTTGTATGTGCTGTAGTGAACATGCATGCACAATCTCGCCGTTTAGGAATGAATTAAAGGGCCTGTGGTCTGCAAAATGGGACAGGCGACCCAAGCACTAGAGCCCCTAAGGCAGTGATGGCGAACCTATGGCACGCGTGCCACACTGGGCACGCAGAGCCGTTTGTGCTGGCACGCGCGCTGGCACCACACTGAGCCACTTTGATCTGCTGGTGTGATCACGCCAGCAGATCAAAGTGGTGTTGAGCAGAGGAGACATTTCTCCTCGATCTGACACTCCTCCTCTCCTGGGCTGCAGGCCTGTTGCCTAGGAGATGGAGGAGCATCAGTTGGCGGCGCCGGCTTGTGGCCGCGCGGGAACTGAAGGACCCAGCGGTGCGCAGCGGAGGAGCGAGTGCTGGAAGGTAAGTTTTTTTTTTTTTATTTTTCTTTTTAAAAGCTGTGTGCGGCTGTGCCAAGGTGTGGGGGACAGTGCCAGCACGGGCATGGAGTGCACGGGGCAAACATGGAGAGGACTGGGCGTGGAGAGCACGGGGCATGGAGTGCACGGGGCAAACATGGAGAGCACGGGGCATGGAGAGCACGGGGCAAACATGGGAGCACGGAGCAAACATGGGAGCACGGAGCAAACATGGGAGCACAGAGCAAACATGGGAGCACGGGGCAAACATGGGAGCGCGGGGCAGACATGGGAGCGCGGGGCAAACATGGGAGCGCGGGGCAAACATGGGAGCGCGGGGCAAACATGGGAGCGCGGGGCAAACATGGGAGCGCGGGGCAAACATGGGAGCGCGGGGCAAACATGGGAGCGCGGGACAAACATGGGAGCGCGGGGCAAACATGGGAGCGCGGGGCAAACATGGGAGCACGGGGCAAACATGGGAGCACGGGGCATGGAGAGCATGGGGCAAACATGGAGAGCACGGGGCAAACATGGAGAGCACGGGGCAAACATGGAGAGCACGGGGCACACACGGAGAGCACGGGGCACACACGGAGAGCACGGGGCACACACGGAGAGCACGGGGCACACACGGCTGCAAGGATGGAGAGAAACGTGCAAAGATGGGGAAACGTGCAAAGATGGAGGGAAACATGGCTGCAAGGATGGGGGGTAACATGACTGCAAGGATGGGGGGGAAACATGACTGCAAGGATGGGGGGAAACATGACTGCAAGGATGGGGGAAACATGACTGCAAGGATGGGGGGAAACATGGCTGCAAGGATGGGGGGAAACATGCCAGGATGGGGTACATTTACCAGGATGGGGGGAAACATGAAAGGATGGGGGGAAACATGCCAGGATGGGGAACTTTTAGCAGGAAGGGTGACCTTTATCAGGATGGGGGATACATTTACCAGGATGGGGGGAAACATGAAAGGATGGGGGGCAATATGCCAGAATGAGGAACATTTAGCAGGAAGGGTGACCTTTATCAGGATGGGGGAACATGCCAGGATGGGATATATTTACAATGATGGGGTACATTTACCAGGATGGGGTACATTTACCAGAATGGAGGACATTTACCAGAATGGAGGACATTTACCAAGAATGGGGCCATGATGGGAACAAATATACCAGAATGTAGGAAATACAGTGCCTACAAGTAGTATTCAACCCCCTGCAGATTTAGCAGGTTTGATAAGATGCAAATAAGTTAGAGCCTGCAAACTTCAAACAAGAGCAGGATTTATTAACAGATTCATAAATCTTACAAACCAACAAGTTATGTTGCTCAGTTAAATTTTAATACATTTTCAACATAAAAGTGTGGGTCAATTATTATTCAACCCCTAGGTTTAATATTTTGTGGAATAACCCTTGTTTGCAATTACAGCTAATAATCGTCTTTTATAAGACCTGATCAGGCCGGCACAGGTCTCTGGAGTTATCTTGGCCCACTCCTCCATGCAGATCTTCTCCATGTTATCTAGGTTCTTTGGGTGTCTCATGTGGACTTTAATCTTGAGCTCCTTCCACCAGTTTTCAATTGGGTTAAGGTCAGGAGACTGACTAGGCCACTGCAACACCTTGATTTTTTCCCTCTTGAACCAGGCCTTGGTTTTCTTGGCTGTGTGCTTTGGGTCGTTGTCTTGTTGGAAGATGAAATGACGACCCATCTTAAGATCCTTGATGGAGGAGCGCAGGTTCTTGGCCAAAATCTCCAGGTAGGCCGTGCTATCCATCTTCCCATGGATGCGGACCAGATGGCCAGGCCCCTTGGCTGAGAAACAGCCCCATAGCATGATGCTACCACCACCATGCTTGACTGTAGGGATGGTATTCTTGGGGTCGTATGCAGTGCCATCCAGTCTCCAAACGTCACGTGTGTGGTTGGCACCAAAGATCTCGATCTTGGTCTCATCAGACCAGAGAACCTTGAACCAGTCTGTCTCAGAGTCCTCCAAGTGATCATGAGCAAACTGTAGACGAGCCTTGACATGACGCTTTAAAAGAAAAGTACCTTACGGGCTCGTCTTGAACGGAGACCATTGCGGTGGAGTACGTTACTTATGGTATTGACTGAAACCAATGTCCCCACTGCCATGAGATCTTCCCGGAGCTCCTTCCTTGTTGTCCTTGGGTTAGCCTTGACTCTTCGGACAAGCCTGGCCTCGGCACGGGTGGAAACTTTCAAAGACTGTCCAGGCCGTGGAAGGCAAACAGTAGTTCCATAAGCCTTCCACTTCCGGATGATGCTCCCAACAGTGGAGACAGGTAGGCCCAACTCCTTGGAAAGGGTTTTGTACCCCTTGCCAGCCCTGTGACCCTCCACGATCTTGTCTCTGATGGCCTTGGAATGCTCCTTTGTCTTTCCCATGTTGACCAAGTATGAGTGCTGTTCACAAGTTTGGGGAGGGTCTGAATTAGTCAGAAAAGGCTGGAAAAAGAGATAATTAATCCAAACATGTGAAGCTCATTGTTCTTTGTGCCTGAAATACTTCTTAATACTTTAGGGGAACCAAACAGAATTCTTGTGGTTTGAGGGGTTGAATAATAAACGACCCTCTGAATAAACTTTTCACAATTTAAAAAAAAAATAAGAAAAGAAATAACATTCTTTTTTGCTGCAGTGCATTTCACACTTCCAGGCTGATCTACAGTCCAAATGTCACAATGCCAAGTTAATTCCGAATGTGTAAACCTGCTAAATCTGCAGGGGGTTGAATACTACTTGTAGGCACTGTATATATCAGGATGGGGGACATGTTTACCAGGAAGTGGCCCAGGAAGGGGGACAGAACTACACAATGAAAGGGGAGGGTAGCAACTCCTACGTTTTTATGGGATTTCAGGATGTTCAGACTTTGCAATGTAGATGTGGATTACAGGGTGAAATCTCTGTCTAAGATGCTGCAATTGTTTCCAGAAAGATCAATCCAACTGCTGTCTGGAAAGGGCAGGGGCTCCGCCTCAATGTGTGGTAAGCATGCATGAGCGTGATGCCCCCTGCTGAGGAGTAGAGAAGACTGCAAAGGTAAGGTTAAAATCATTTATTTACATAATAGGATTGGTTGGCACTTCGGAAAAAAAAATGGGTTTAGGGCTACAGTTTGGGCACTTGGCCTGTAAAAGGTTCGCCATGACTGCCCTAAGGTATCTGCCCATGAGCTAAAAGAAATTACATTCCCCAACCCTTGCTCTATAGTGTAGTGATGTAACATTAATTTTTAGACCTCAAATTGGGATTCTGATCTGGCTTATATATCCTGAGTCATATTGCAAAGGATTGTCAAAAATCCACTTGTGACTTTTAGGATCGCTACTTCCAATAGGTGGCGCTGTGCTAGAGTTTGTCTCCTTTACTGGAGAGACAATTTAGACCTCAAAAGTAATTCAGCCTCTGAGCAGCATTGTATTCTGCTATATTTAACTCTAAGGCTATGTACACACTTACTTTTTTTCCCCCGCATTTTTTTTTCATGCGTTTTTCCTTGCAGATTTTGATCAATACTGCAAAAAAAACCATCCCAGGAAAGTCTATGAGAATCCTGCCTTGCTGTGCACACGCTGCTGCTTTTTTCCTTGCAGATTTTGTTGCTGTAAAAAGAAGCTGCGTGTCAATTGTATCTGTGTTTTTTTTTTTTCTGCGTTTGTATAATCCTCTGCAGTGCTTGATCACTACAGGGGATTATATCACAGCACTTTGCCTCACACGGCATGCATACACCATGGTCTGTGAGGAGATCCAAGAGAGGTTCGAGGAACGGTCCGTGCAGTGATTGTGGCTGAGTCCAGCCTGTAATATCAGCCGGAGACCCGGCTGCGATCGTGGGGGTACGATGCCTAAACCCCCGCAATCACCATTATTAAAAAAGAGCAGGAAAAACTCATGTGAAAAAACAAGCAAGCGCAATAAGAAATGCGTGTTTTTTCAGCTGCTTTTTTTCCTGCCAAAACATTCTTTATGTGCAGAAAATAAGCACACAAAAAAAGCAATGTGCGCACATAGCCTAAACCCTGGTAAGAACACAATTGTTCCAATTTTGTTTGCTCTTTTACTACAATATTTTTTGCAGGGCCAAACTGCATAATGTGAACACATCCTAATGGCAAGATTTATTCATGTTTGCATGTGGAAATTGGGGCAATTGTACAATTAGTATATGCAATCCAGTTGTTAGCTGTTGAAAATGCTGCACAAACCTAAAAGGTCTAGTGAAGGTATGCCATTTTCTTCTATAGAATAGGCCACTTGATGGTCAGAGTGAGACATAGCTTTGTGCTGTGGCCATGTGTGCTCAGTCGCTCTGCCCGCCGCCTTAGTGACTCTTTGTTCACTACAGCAAAAATAAATGGCTTGAATGGCAAAAATATAATCTCATATTGGAAAATCCTTTGGCTACAGATTTTATTCTTCTACCCCTCTGTGTCCTAAATAATGTCAATCACAGGAGAGCTATTTATTAGCATGGATGTAATACAATTTAAATGGGCTTTGGCTAATTTTTCTTCTTGTCTTTGTTCTTTACTCTTTAAGAACAATTCCAAAATCGTGTATGCAGAACATTGTGGAAAACATAAGAAAATATAATATCCACGCTCTTTTGGTTGTTGGAGGATTTGAGGTAAATTTTTATTCTCTTGAGAATGAGTATTCCTGCAGGGCCAGTCTGCTGTCAGTTATGGATCCAGAGTAGCGGAATGGAAAATACAGCACTGGTGTAAGGGGCTACCGCCATGATGACATAGTTGCATAGTCCAGTTTTATTTTTCAGCACAATCTTGTCAGCATCCAGCACTGTAAGTTTATTGGCACCAATACGTAGATGCGAATATATCGACACACACAAGGTCCTTTATTTACAGTTGTTTGATAAAATAGAAGTATTAGGGTAAGTTCACACAGTGCGTTTTTCGCGGCGTTTTTCGGGTGTGTTTTTGGCCTCAAAACTGCATGACTTTGCTTCCCCAGCAAAGTCTGAGTTTTCATTTTTGCTGTCCGTACACAACTTTTTTTTTTAAGCTACGTTTTTGAGCTTAAAATAAAAATGGACATGTCAATTCTTTCCTCCGTTTTTCTACGTTTTCCCCCCATGCAATGCATTGGCAAAACGCAGAGATCAAAAACGCACCAAATCGCGGTAAAAACGCATGCGTTTTTTGCCGCTTTTTTGCTTTGGGTGCGTTTTTGTGTGTTTTTAGCTGCCAAAAATGCAGCGTCAAAAAATGCAGCGTGTGCACATAGCCTAAAGAAAGCTACCACATTGCCAAAAAATTGTCTCTGTATAGACGGTCCCCTGTAATTGTGCCTATTCTGTTGCAGACTGACTGGGGGCGCCAGAAATACGCCAGTCTGTAACCAATACTGAATACATTATATCCTTTAAGGAACTTGTAATAAGGAAGAAGCAAAACTTCTGTATTTTCAGTGCTTGTGCCTTCAATTTCTTTTTCTTTAGGTGGTCGCTTGTCAAGAATACCACACCCACTACTGACCTGACCCACAAATTATAGACCTCCCTATTATAATTAATTGCTAAGTATCCAGAAAAGTGTAAGAAAAAGTGTGTCCAATCACAATCCTTTCTAGAAAACTTATCCAATGCTTTATTATCACTATTCAAAGAGTTTTATAGAAATTCTGTGTCTTGCTTATAAAATATATTAAATAACTAACTAGTAGAGAGAGACGAGTCTCAGTGTGCTATGCACATGTGTAAATTCAGCTAGCGGCTCTTCGATATGGAGTTGTTCCCAGCGCCCTAGTCTTCTGGCCCATGCACAGCGCTGGTTTCTACCACAGATTATAGTGATGTATGTAGATTATAGCAGGATTAAAATTGCCTGCTCCCCTTCCCTACTTGCCAATCCAGCTAATAAGGCCATAGTATAAAGTATACATAGTATAAATAGTATAAAGGATGAGCCATAGTTTCTTGTATTTCTGTGTAAAATTGCGAACTACAAGCTACATATACAGAGAAAGGGAAGGAACCAGAGAGAAGGAAAAGCACCATCAAAATTTTGCTAAAGACCATAAAACCTAGCATATTGGGACACAAAACAAAAAGGCCCAAGTGTCTGGAACTATAGGAGTATGACAGATTTACAACAAAAAAAAATACTTAGGGCACCATTGGGAATAAGATGAGGAAAAATTGGCCACATTTTACCTGGTGACATCTTTTAAAGAGGTGTGTTTACATTGCTTTAATTACTTACACATCATGAAAATAAACAAGTTTGCAATTTCTTTTTTCTATTTGCTGTAATTGTATCTTTTATAGTGTACAGCTGGTTTCCATGGAGCCCAGCCATTTAGTGCCTGCCCAGACCCTGGCAAAGAGTGCACAGTAGTTACATGCCAAAAGAGTTGTTAAATGATTGCAAGAGTTAACTCTTGAGATTCAAGTCAGCTTTCTCCAGCACATTGATTTCCATACAGCAGCCAGCTGCACACCTCACTCCCCTTCCCTCCTCTCCCTTTCATCTTCTGAAGAGATTGTTGGAAATCATCAGCTTGGCAACTTTCACAGATAGTCTCCTAATCTCAGGTCTCTGCTGTCTGGAGCTGTGTGCTTGTTCTACTGCCTTATCGCTATGTTTAAATACAGGGATAAAAAGGGCAAGCACTCCAGGATAAATGTGTTATAGCAGGACTTAAGCTGGGTTCACACACAGCGACAGCGACAATGACGTCACTGTTACGTCACCATTTTCTGTGACGCAACAGCGACCTTGTAAGTCGCTGTTATGATAGCTGCTTAGCTGTCAAACACAGCAGACGCAGCAGTGATCATAACGACACGCGTCGCTGTGCTGCATGTGCAGAGAGCAGGGAGCCGCGCACACTGCTTAGCGCTGGCTCCCTGCACTCCTAGCTACAATACACATCGGGTTAATTACCCGATGTGTACTGCAGCTCCATGTGCAGAGAGCAGGAGCCGGCACTGGCAGAGAGAGCGGCGGACGCTGGTAACGAAGGTAAATATCGGGTAACCAGGGAAAGGGCTTCCCTTGGTTACCCAATGTTTACCCTTGTTACAGCTTACCGCAGCTGCCAGATGCCAACTCCTGCTCCCTGCTAGCTTCATTTCGTCGCTCTCTCGCTGTCACACACAGCGATGTGTGCGTCACAGCGGGAGAGCGATGACCAAAAAATGAAGCTGGACATTCAGCAACGACCGGTGACCTCACAGCAGGGGCCAGGTCGTTGTCGTCGTCGCTGTGTGTCACACCACCCTTATGCTGAGCTTTAGGCTATGTGCGCACACAGCGTTTTTCTGACACTGCGTTTTTGGCCGCTAAAAACGCATAAAAACGCACCCGCTGCAAAACGCGCAAAATATGCATCGGTAAAAACTCATGCGTTTTTACCATGTTTTGGTGTGTTTTTGGCTGCGTTTTGCTGCGTTTTTGATCTCTGTGGTTTTTCTGCATTTTTTCCAATGCATTGCATGGGGGGGGGGGAACGCAGAAAAACGCAGGAAAGAATTGACATGTCCATTTTTTTTTTTTTAAGCTCAAAAACGCAGCTTTAAAAAAAAGTTGTGTGTGGACAGCAAAAATGAAAACTCATAGACTTTTCTGGAGAAGCAAAGGCATGCCGTTTTGAGCCCAAAAACACACCCGAAAAATGCACAAAAACGCTGCGAAAAATGCACTGTGCGTACATAGCCTTATAGTTTTACTAATAATACGGTTCTATTCTCTCAAGGAGGTCAGTGTTCCTTGCTAGAAACCAGGAAGTGAGGAAAGTGTAAAGACATGACATTGCTCTGAACTGCCCATGAATATCCACTCTTTTAATGACTTCGTAATACACAATTGTAAAACTTGTTTTCTCAGACCAAGTGCATGACCTTACCATGCTGTTTTTTTGCTCATAACTTCACCGTAATCAACTATTTTTGTAATTTTTTTTTTTTTGTCTTCCTCTTTTTTTAATTAATACATTTTTTTGTAATCTGCATATATATTACAATTTTCCCTGAGCTCTAAAAAAGATAATTAAAGGGAACCTGTCACCATTTTTTTGCCCTATAAGCTGCGGCCACCACCACTGGGCTCTTATATACAGCATTCTAACATGTTGTATATAAGAGCACATGCCGCTGTGTAAAACAAAAAAAATGCTTTATAATACTTACCTAAACCGTCGCTGCGGCTCAAACGGCCGTCTTTGTCCTCCGGTGCTGGCGCTGTCTCTCAGCGCAGATCAAAGTGTGCCAGTGCAGAACCTGATGCCGGCAAGTGTGTATGACGTCGGACGCGTCATGCACTGCGGCTTCAGAAGATGGAGGACGAAGATGGACGAAAAAGGCGGCACCGGAGAATGGAGACGCCCATCTGACTCACATCCACCGCAGCGATGGTCTAGGTGAGTATTATAAAGTGTTTTGTTTTTTTTTTGTTTTACACAGCGGCCTGGGCTCTTATACACAGCATGTTAGAATGCTGTATAGGAGTGCCCAGTAGTGGTGACCGCAGCTTATATGCCAAAAAACTGGTGACCGGTTCCCTTTAACAAACATAATTATGATTCAACTTTATATGTGGCACTGTATTAAACGCCTTTAATACGCCGTATCCAGAATCTCACACTGGTCCATTCGGGAACTTGCATCTTCACAGAAACTTATCAGATTAATTTGACAGGACCGATCCCTCATAAACCCATGTTTATTTTCATTGAGACTTTTTTTTTATCCATTTTTGAAGGCTTACGAAGGAGTGTTACAGCTTGTCGAGGCACGTGAGCAATATGAAGAGCTCTGTATCATTATGTGTGTAATCCCTGCTACTATCAGCAACAATGTACCGGGAACAGATTTTAGTATTGGTTCAGACACTGCGGTTAATGCAACCATGGAGGTAAATAAGATCGTATTTAGGCAACTGTTTGGCAACCTGATATATTGTGGCAAACTTTGCAAAATCTGAACATCTAAAAGGAAATATCAAAATTGGTGACATACATTTTTACTCCTTCAAGTTGCAAACTCTTTTGGCTTTCAAGAAGAGACTTTTTTTTCAATCTCGAACAGAAGGACAAAAGCTCGCTTAATCTTGATTTTCGATATGAATATAGAGAAGCCAGGCCTCACGGGCCTTCTGACTTTTTGTGTTCAAGAGCCTTTTTGTCATTCTCCTTTTGGTTGCTTGTTTTTTGCAGGATGATGTTCTTAAGTGTTCTAATTTCCTGGTACCTCTTTTTGTAATCTTTTTTTCTTTTTATTTAATCTTTACGCGCTTTTTTTTAATGGAGTTACCATATTTTTCGTTATATAAGACGCACCGGATTATAAAACGCACCGGATTATAAGACGCACCCCAAATTTAGAGATAAAAAAGGGTAAAAAAAAAATAAAAATAGGGTCCGTCTTATACTCCGGTGTTTTAACGGAGGTGGGCAGCAGCGGTGGTGGAGCGGGGTCACAGGAGGCAGAGGCTGTGCTAGCAGCGGCGACGGGTTAGTGGTGGCGGCAGGTCAGTGGTGTCAGCAGCAGGTCAGTGGTGCCAGCAGCAGGTCAGTGACGGTGTTAGCGGCGGAACAGTAGCAGCGGCGGGTCAGTGACAGCAGTAGTGGCGGTGCAGACCGGTGTGGTGAGTTCCCAGTTTGTCTGCAGTCCCAGTTCAAATGATGGCGCCTGGAGTGGCGCGTGCGCAGATGGAGCTCTCATCCAGGAGCTCCATCTGCGCACGCGCTTACTCCCATCGCTATCATTTGAAACCGGGACCGCGGACAGACTGTGATACTCTCTGCACAGCCACCTGCCCACCTGCACAGAGTGGCAGCCAGCAGGCCGCCCAACCACACAGAGAGGCAACCGGGACAGAGAGGCAGCCGGCCACCGGCACGACAGGCACCCGGCGCCCGCCCGCATGCAACTGGCCGCCCGCACACAGAGCTGCACAGACAGCCCCCCCCCACCCGGTAAGCTATATCCGGATTTTAAGACGCACCCCTCATTTTCCTCCCAAATCCTCCCAAAGTGCGTCTTATAATCCGAAAAATACAGTAATTACTTTGTTTCTTTTCTAAGCCAAATAAAGTTTTAGACATAAAGGATCACATACATTGCAGACACAGCAAATTAACACATTTTGATGTCCAATAAATCATTACTAGGAATGAATGTGAATATATTTAGTACATAGTAGTACCATTATTAAATAGATAGATAAAATAGATATACAGTACTTGAATATAATATCTCAAAGCATATCTCTGTGTGTTCCTCACTCCCTTTTGCTGCTAGCGCAGACACAAACTCAGAAAATGATCTCTGCTAAAGCTTTGCAATTACTCAACCCTGTACATGCTATAGTCAGTTGCAAGCACAGCATGTAGGGGGTTTGACACTGTTAATTTGCTCCCGTTGACTCTTGATCGACTGTTCCAAACATGATTGTGGGAAGCCGATGGCTGCTATGAAAACCTGAGTCCTAACATAGGCCGTGTGTGTGCTATAGATCACAGCATGTTAGGCTGTTTGTCAGTATAACTTTGACAGGTCAGATAATGCAGTATGCGAAAAAAGAAATTCTGATTCAAGTCCTCATGTAAGGCTAATATTTTTTTTGTTAATTTATTACAATATTTAATTGTTTAAAAAGTAAATTAAAAGAACATACTATTTTCTTTATCGTTCCTTTGGGAGACCCAGACCATGGGTGTTTAGCTTCTGCCTCCGGAGGACACACAAAGTACTACACTTAAAAGTGTAGCTCCTCCCTCTGAGCTTATACACCCCCTGGTAGCCAGTCCTAGCCAGTTTATTGCTTTGTGTCAGGAGGCATACATCCTCACATGCATTCTCATCTGATTTGTTTGACTTTTGGAAAGAGTTTGAAGAAAAGCGGGTCTATGTCTGGACTCCCAGCATGTCCCTTCTCACCCCACTGTGTCGGCGGTGTTGTTAAGGTTGATTTACAAGGCTGCAGCCTTACATGCCACGCTCCTTCACCATCCCTTCTGGGCTCTGGCTTGAAGTGGGAGCCAGCACGGTCTCCATGCCTGGCAGGAGTCCGGTCTCCATCCACAGCCCCTTGAGGATTCTGTTGGACCGGAGCACTCATCCCCAGGGACATGGCCCTGCCTCTCAGCAGCTAAGTACCTGAGACGTTTATGTTGGGGGTCCCGGTTCTTTATTGTAAGGGGAGAGTATGCTGTATGTGATTGTTTTAACTTTTCCGGCGGGTTCTCTAGCTTTTGCCTGAGAACCGCGCCGATGGTGCCTGCTTGTCGGCCTCGCCGCTTAAATTTAGGCCCCGGCTTCGCCGGAGGCCTAGTTTCATTTTCCTGCACTCGCATGTCACTCATGCAGAGGGACAGGTTCGGCTCCTCCCGGCAGCCGTTCTACACAGGGGAGGGACACTCCCCACTGCTGGGGCGTCCCTCCTTCCCTGCAGGTCTCTATAGCCCTCCAGTTCCCGCTCTTTTATAGGAACGCCCTCTTCTCAGGCAGAGTTCTCTCTGCTCTGGGACATCCTGCATTCTGCATCTCTGCTGAGGTGCTGCGACTGTGGGACCGGGCTTCGGGATCTGGAGGGCACACAACACCGCGCTCAGCGGTCTGGTAAGCCACAGCCGGTCTCCGGTTGTGGACCTTTGTATATTCTCCCTGGGGTTCATTCTCTGCAAAGCCTCCACTCCAGCAGCATGTCTCACACAAGGAGCAAGGCTCCAAAGCTTTATTCTGCATGCACTGCATGTAAGCTCCTGCTGCCTGAGCCGAGCACCTATCCACATTGTGATGTCTGCTCTAACTTGGCGGTGCCACAGCCTGGAGTCTCACCCCCAGTGGTCTCTCAGGCTGCTGCTGCACCTGTGATTGAACCCCCGGCCTGGGTAGAGTCCTTTTCTAGGTCCATATCCCAGTCATTTGCTGAGTCCATGGGGCTTTTGTCCAGGACTTTGAATATGCATCAGCCCCCCTCACAGGGTGCCTCTAATACTCTTGACAGAGGACTCCTATCCTCTGACCTCCGTCCATCGGAGCTCACGGAGGATTCATCATCTGATCCCAGACCCCGTCCTTCTAAGAGAAGGCGCAGGGTTTCCTCCCCCTCCCCATCCCACGGCTCTGTCTCAAGAGCTGACTCTCAAGATGAGGAGGATGCCCTCACTGGGGGCTCGGAGGCTATGTATCCCATCGATTTCTCTGAGGGTGACTCAGGTCTTAGTGATTTGATTGCTTCTATTAATTCTGTGCTGTATCTCAATCCGCCAGTGTCAGAGGAGCAACTCTCTTTGGCAGAAAAACATCAGTTTACCTCGCCTAAGAGAGTGAAGAGTGTGTTCTTTAACCACTCCAGTTTTCAGACCGCTGTGACCAAATCCAGGGCCTGCCCTGAAAAACGCTTTCCAAAGCGTGGTTCTGATGACCGGTTTCCATTTCCACCTGAGGTGGTCAAGGAGTGGTCTCACTCCCCAAAGGTAGACCCTCCGGTGTCTAGGCTATCAGCCCGGACCGTTGTGTCGGTGGCTGATGGCACCTCACTTAAGGATTCCACTGACCGTCAGATTGACCTTCTGGCCAAATCCGTGTATGAAGCTGCGGGGGCCGCGTTTTCCCCGACCTTTGCAGCAGTGTGGGCTCTCAAAGCCATCTCTGCTTCTCTAGAGGAGATGCATTCCCTCACCAGGGAATCTATGCCTGAGATGGTTACCTTAACTGCTCAGGCTTCATCTTTTTCATCCTATGCCATGTCTGCCATGCTAGAGGCTGCTCACCGCACTGCGGTGGCTTCAGCTAATTCTCTTGTTATCCGCAGGATTTTGTGGCTTCGAGAGTGGAAGGCAGATGCTTCTTCCAAGAAGTTTCTTGCTGGGCTCCCTTTTGCTGGTTCACGGCTATTTGGTGAACAGCTGGATGAAATCATTAAAGAAGCTACTGGCGGGAAGAGTACTTCCATGCCACAAACCAAGACCAGGAAACCCGCCCAGGGTAGGAATCAATCGAGGTTTCGTTCCTTTCGTTCCTCCAACTGGTCATCCTCTAAGCCTTCCGCCTCGTCCGCTAACTCAGCCAAGGATCAGAAATCCCACTGGCGCCCAAAAGCGCGTCCGCAGAAGATCGCAGGAGGTTCTGCCACTAAGGCAGCTTCCTCATGATTCTCGGCCCGCTCCAGCCACGTCCTTAGTCGGTGGCAGGCTCTCCCACTTTGGCGACGCTTGGTTAAAGCAAGTCTCCGATCAGTGGGTGAGAGACATCATATCTCACGGCTACAGGATAGAATTCTCTTCCAGCCCTCCAAACAGATTTTTTCTCTCAACTCCCAACCTGCTCCAAGGCCGCCACCTTCTCGCAGGCCGTGGCGTCCTTGCAGGCAAACGGAGTGATTGTCCCAGTTCCCGCTCAGGAACGGTTCAGAGGTTTTTACTCAAATCTCTTCCTAGTTCCAAAAAAGGACGGTACCTTCCGGCCCATCCTGGATCTCAAGCTTCTCAACAAACATGTCCGGGTGCGGCATTTTCGCATGGAGTCTCTGCGATCAGTCATTGCCTCTATGACCCAAGGGGAGTTCCTGGCGTCCATCGACATCAGAGATGCCTATCTACATGTGCCAATCGCAGTGTCACATCAGCGTTGGTTACGTTTTGCGATAGGAGAGGATCATTTCCAATTCGTGGCTCTTCCCTTCGGGTTAGCCCACGGCCCCTCGGGTATTCACCAAGGTCATGGCGGCAGTTATTGCGGTCCTGCACCTCCAGGGGTTAGCAGGGCTTCCTTATCTGGACGACCTTCTGGTCAAGGGTACATCCAGCGCAGACTGTCAGCGGAGTGTTTCGCTCACTGTCGCCACCCTTGCCCAGTTCGGGTGGATTGGCAATCTTCCCAAATCCACTCTGACGCCGACCCAGAGTCTCACGTACCTAGGGATGCAGTTCGAGACTTTGCCGGCACTTGTGAAGTTGCCCTTAGACAAACAGCTGTCACTCCGGTTGGTGGTGCGCTCTCTCCTGAGGCCCCGCCGTTATACCCTCAGGCGTCTGATGCAGGTGCTGGGTCAAATGGTGGCCTCCATGGAGGCGGTTCCCTTTGCCCAGTTCTATCTGCGTCCTCTGCAGCTGGACATTCTCCGCTGTTGGGACAAGCGACCTTCCTCCTTACAGAGATTAGTGGCTCTGTCGCCACGGACCAGGAGCTCTCTTCAGTGGTGGCTTCGACCCCTCTCCTGGTCCCAAGGGCGCTCCTTCCTGACTCCGTCCTGGGTGATTCTCACCACGGATGCCAGCCTATCCGGCTGGGGAGCGGTACATCTCCACCACAGAGCACAGGGCACTTGGACTCCGTCCGAGTCAGCCCTTTCACTCAATGTGCTGGAAACCAGAGCTGTGCTTCTAGCTCTCCTAGCCTTTCACTACCTGTTGGCGGGCAGGCACATTCGAGTCCAGTCAGACAACGCGACAGCGGTTGCCTACATCAATCACCAAGGCGGGACACGCAGCCGCCTGGCAATGTTGGAGGTCCAACGCATTCTTCAGTGGGCGGAGGACTCCAAGTCCACCATATCCGCAGTCCACATCCCTGGCGTAGAAAACTGGGAGGCAGATTATCTCAGCCATCAATCCGTGGACGGTGGTGAGTGGTCCCTGCACCTGGCAGTGTTTCAGTCAATCTGCCGCAAGTGGGGCACTCCGGACGTGGACCTAATGGCATCCCGTCACAACAACAAGGTTCCGGTTTACGTGGCTCGCTCCCACAATCCTCAGGCCTTCGCCGCGGGCGCTCTGGTTCAAGACTGGTCCCAGTTTCGTCTGTCCTACGTGTTTCCCCCTCTAGCTCTCTTGCCCAGAGTCCTGCGCAAGATCAGAATGGAGGGCCGTCGAGTCATCCTCATTGCACCGGACTAGCCCAGGCGAGCTTGGTATCCGGACCTGCTCCAACTGTCCGTGGAGATGCCGTGGCATCTTCCGGACCGTCCAAACCTGCTCTCGCAAGGTCCGTTTTTCCGCCCGAATTCTGTGGCACTCAAATTGACGGCATGGCTCTTGAGTCCTGGATTTTGATGGCTTCTGGTATTCCTCCTGAAGTCATCTCCACTATGACTCGGGCCCGTAAGTCTTCCTCCGTCAAGATCTATCACAGGACTTGGAAAATTTTCCTGTCCTGGTGTCGCTCTTCCGGCCATTCTCCTTGGCCATTCTTGTTGCCGACCCTTCTGTCTTTTTTACAGTCCGGTCTGCAGCTAGGACTGTCCCTCAACTCTCTCAAGGGACAAGTCTCAGCTCTATCAGTGCTGTTCCAGCGGCGTCTCGCCCGGCTGGCTCAGGTCCGCACCTTCATGCAAGGTGAGTCTCACATCATTCCGCCTTATCGGCGGCCCTTGGATCCCTGGGACCTTAACTTGGTCCTCACGGTATTGCAGAAACCCCCTTTCGAGCCCCTTAGGGAGGTTTCTTTGTATCGTCTTTCTCAAAAGGTGGCCTTTCTAGTTGCCATAACTTCTCTCAGGAGAGTCTCTGATTTGGCTGCGCTCTCCTCGGAGTCACCTTTTTTGGTTTTTCACCAAGACCAGGTAGTTCTCCGTCCGCCCCCGGACTTTCTTCCTAAGGTGGTCTCTCCCTTCCACCTTAACCAGGATATTTCCTTGCCTTCCTTCTGTCCGGCCCCTGTTCATCGCTTTGAGAAAGCGCTGCATACACTAGATCTGGTGCGTGCTCTCTGGATCTTTGTGTCTCGCACCGCTGCGCTTAGGCGGTGCACCTCTCTTTTTGTGCTAACCACGGGGCGGCGCAAGGGTCTCTCTGCTTCTAAGCCGACCTTGGCCCGTTGAATTAGATCGACCATTTCGGACGCCTACCAGAGTACTCAGGTGCCTCCCCCGCCGGGGATCAAAGCACACTCGACCAGAGCTGTCGGTGCCTCTTTGGCTTTTAGGCACCAGGCTACGGCTCAACAAGTCTGTCAGGCTGCCACTTGGACTAGCCTGCATACCTTTTCGAAGCACTACCAAGTGCATGCTCATGCTTCGGCAAATGCGTGCTTGGGCAGACGCATCCTTCAGGCGGCTGTCGCCCACTTGTGAAGTTAGGCTCCGCCTACTTCTTAGTTTTTTCTGTTTATTCCCACTCAGGGACAGCTTTGGAACGTCCCATGGTCTGGGTCTCCCAAAGGAACGATAAAGAAAAAGAGAATTTTGTTACTTACCGTAAATTCTTTTTCTTCCGTATTGGGAGACCCAGCTCCCTCCCTGTTTCCTGTTGGCAATTTTCTTGTTCCGTGTGTTATCACCGGCTGTTGTCGTGGACAGAGTCTCCGGTTGTTCCGGTTCTTACTCGGTTCTACTTGTGGGTGGCTATTCTCCTTCAGCTTTTGCACTAAACTGGCTAGGACTGGCTACCAGGGGGTGTATAAGCTCAGAGGGAGGAGCTACACTTTTAAGTGTAGTACTTTGTGTGTCCTCCGGAGGCAGAAGCTAAGCACCCATGGTCTAGGTCTCCCAATACGGAACTATAAGAAAAAGAATTTGCGGTAAGTACCAAAATTCTCTTTTTTATGAATAAAAAAACAAATGACCAAAAGAAAATGCACATCTGGTATCTTCTTTATTCTCCTAGTAATGACAGGTACAGCAAAACTATACTATAATTTATCCCACACTCAGCAAAAATATGAAAAAGTATACCAGAATTGATACTTATTCATACCTTCTCACATGTAGTGAAATGAAAAAAATGGGAATGTTGTACATATCATGAAATGGTACCAATTTAAACTGCATCACACCAGACAAAAGATAATCCTTCATATAGCTCCTTTGACAGAAAAATGTTACATTTCTGGCTCTCAAAATATGATGACTAGAGCTGGTCGAACTCGCAAAAAAACGGGACCGGCGGGTTCTTGCTAAATTTAAAAAAAAACAAACAAACCCGATCTGCTCCTGAATCCAGTACCCATATAAGTCTATGGGGACAAGAATCCGGAGATTAAAAACATTGGTGGAAGGATAGGGGGTAGGAGCGCATGCGGTGTACTCACTGAGGCTGTGTCATGGCGGCACACTCCTTCCGGGTCACGCTTTCCCTTCCAGAGCTGACAATTGAATATTCATTGCTTTGCCCGCCCACCGTCGCGTGTAATTGTTGCAGTTCGACATGCCCCCACCTTGAGTCGCAGCTTGTCAGCTGACTGCAACCAATGGCAGGGAAAGCAGTGCAAGTGTCTGCGGGTCAGTATGGTGGTATAAAAATAATTAAAACAATCGGCGCAGGGTCCCCCATATTCTGATGCCAGCACAGATAAAGCCCACGGCTGCAGCCCCCAGCTGTCAGGCTTTATCTGTGCTGTGTATCAAAATAAGCCCAGAGTCACACGTGCAAGGGATTCTCATCACACCACCCGCTACGGCCTGCCAATCTCCGAACGTCAGCGTGCAGGTACATAGAAACACATGCGGCCGACCAGCTCCTGTCAAGATAGTGTGCGGCTGTGCTGGGTGATGCGATGCGAGACTCGTGCGAGTCCGGCATGACATCATCCATCACGGCCTGCCGCTCTCCTTACAAGAGCGTGCAGGTACATAGAAACAGATGTGGTCGACCCGTTCCTCTCAGGAGAGTGTGCGGCTCTGCCGGGTGATTCGACACGAGACTCGCGAGAGTCTTTCACAAGTGTGACTCCAGACGAAGAGAAACGACATGCGGCTTTTTTTTATTATTAGTTAAAAAGATAATTTAAAAAAAAAAAACAACAAAAAAACGACTTGCGGTCCCCCCCCCAATTTTTGATTCCCAGCCAAGATAAATCCAGCTGGGGGCTGGTATTCTCAGCCGCAGCCACCCGGTATTGCTGCATCCATTAGGTGTGACAATCCCGGTGCTTTAGCGGCCCTTGAGTTGCCCTGGTGCTGTGGCAATCGGGGTAATAGCACGGGTTAATAACAGCACACAGCTGCTACTAAACTCTAGGTTCGCGATGGCACAGGCGTCTATGAGATACCTGCATCAGTAACCTGTAAATAAACACAGAGAAAAAAATCCTTCCACACGAGGTCCCACACCGCTTACAGCTTTGCTACATCTCACAGCGAGGGGCCATAGAACACGATCGCCGGCTGTGAGTGCAAACCTGACTGAGCGGCGATGAGCAATGACTGCAGGCAGACACTGTCACAGGCTGGGGGCTCGTCTGACTGCAATCAATCACAGATGACAGGACTGCCGGTGAGAGGGGGAAGCACAGAAAGCTGTGTGTATGCAATGATCCTAATGCGCAGTAGAGGAAGTGAATGCTCGACCCGGAAGCAGTTTGTCGCCATGACTCTTTGTCTCTAAGTATGAAAAGCTCGCTTCATTCTTTTTTCTTTATTTTTCTTTAATTTCCCCAGTGCTGAATCCGGATTGTACACCCAGAATCCCGAGCATCTCTGAAACCGCGCGGATCCGGATTATAACAGTCCGGGTCCGCTCAGCCCTAATATCGACACAAAAATAATCTTTTTTTAAGCATTTATGGTACAAAGGAAATATAAAAAAAATAAACAAATAGTAAAATAAAACCATAATCCCCCTACATGACAGAATGAAGTTAACACTCTAATTTGTGCAGCAAATAAAAACCATAAAATGTAAAGATGTTAATGAACAATAGCAGAATTGCTATTTTTTTTCTTTCCATAAAGTGTTAACAAAAGTTAGATATCAGGTTGTGAATAAATGGTGCCACTGACAAATGCATCTCTACCAGCAAAAAAAAAAAGTCTCAGTTATGAATCAATGGAAAAAAATATGGCTCCTGGAATGCAACAATGGGGAAATAACAGTGAGGAAATGAAGGTCGTACTATGCCTGGTCCTTAAAGGGTTATTTATGCCTCAGCAATGAACAATAACCCTGAAAATAAATCAGTAAAAGGTCTTTCATTCCACTGGATGTACCCCAAAATTATTACTACTGTATAAAGTACAGCTAAATTGAAGAGAAAAAAAAATGACTGAGCCTGCAAGATAAAGCTAGTTAACTGAAAGGTCAACTATATAGAGGTAGTAAACATAAGCAGCACTGACGTTCTGTTCCAACTTATTTTTTTTTTTAATTTAGTCATATACCTTAGTTTAGGTGCTTCTTGACCCTGGTTAGGATTGGTGGGGGTCTCACTGGTTAGGATTGGTGGGGGTCTCACTGGTTAGGATTGGTGGGGGTCTCACTGGTTAGGATTGGTGGGGGTCTCACTGGTTAGGATTGGTGGGGATCTCACTGGTTAGGATTGGTGGGGATCTCACTGGTTAGGATTGGTGGGGGTCTCACTGGTTAGGATTGGTGGGGATCTCACTGGTTAGGATTGGTGAGGGTCTCACTGGTTAGGATTGCTGGAGGTCTCACTGGTTAGGATTGGTGGAGGTCTCACTGGTTAGGATTGGTGGGGGTCTCACTGGTTAGGATTGGTGGGGGTCTCACTGGTTAGGATTGGTGGGCGTCTCACTGGTTAGGATTGGTGGGGGTCTCACTGGTTAGGATTGGTGGGCGTCTCACTGGTTAGGATTGGTGGGGGTCTCACTGGTTAGGATTGGTGGGGGTCTCACTGGTTAGGATTGGTGGGGGTCTCACTGGTTAGGATTAGTGGGGATCTCACTGGTTAGGATTGGTGGGGATCTCACTGGTTAGGATTGGTGGGGGTCTCACTGGTTAGGATTGGTGGGGGTCTCACTGGTTAGGATTGGTGGAGGTCTCACTGATTAAGATTGGTGGGGATCTCACTGGTTAGGATTGGTGGGGATCTCACTGGTTAGGATTGGTGGGGATCTCACTGGTTAGGATTGGTGGGGATCTCACTGGTTAGGATTGGTGGGGGTCTCACTGGTTAGGATTGGTGGGGTTCTCACTGGTTAGGATTGGTGAGGGTCTCACTGGTTAGGATTGCTGGGGGTCTCACTGGTTAGGATTGGTGGAGGTCTCACTGGTTAGGATTGGTGGGGGTCTCACTGGTTAGGATTGGTGGGGGTCTCACTGGTTAGGATTGGTGGGGATCTCTCTGGTTAGGATTGGTGGGGGTCTCACTGGTTAGGATTGGTGGGGGTCTCACTGGTTAGGATTAGTGGGGATCTCACTGGTTAGGATTGGTGGGGATCTCACTGGTTAGGATTGGTGGGGGTCTCACTGGTTAGGATTGGTGGGGGTCTCACTGGTTAGGATTGGTGGGGATCTCACTGGTTAGGATTGGTGGAGGTCTCACTGATTAAGATTGGTGGGGATCTCACTGGTTAGGATTGGTGGGGATCTCACTGGTTAGGATTGGTGGGGATCTCGTTGATTAGGATTGGTGGGGGTCTCACTTGTCATCAGGAAGTTATCCTCTATTTCTAAGACTACAATAAAAATATTACATTTTCAATAGATTTACTTTGGAGGGGGGGACTTGATAAAAAATCACAAGAATGTTTATTTTATGCATTATTCTTAAAAATGTGTAGTGAATTTTTTTGTATTTTATATATAATATTTATTCACTTATACAGCGCCATAATTTCCACTTCACTTTACATACATCAGCAACACTGTCCCCATTGGCACTCACATTCTAAGTTCCCTATGTATTTGGAGTGTGGGAGGAAACTGGAGTACCTGGATGAAACCCACGCAAACACGGGGAGAACATACAAACTCCTTGCAGATGTTGCATTTTATTTTAAAGCAATTTTAATTTCTTTTTCTCATTCATTTTTATGAAAGAGAAAGCAGCATATAAAAATATCTGAGTTGATAAAGCGATACCACAAAATCAAACTGTGATTATTTTAATTGTTTTTATTGACTTGCAGGTAACGTCTGGCTACAATTTTATAACTAAAAAAAAAATGTGCAAGATATTGTCTCCAAAAATGCAGGGGTTTTTTTTCCTGAAAGAGGCGAAGTGTGAAAACACCCTTAGGGTAAGTTCACACAGTGCGTTTTTCGCGGCAGTTTTGCGCGTTTTTCGGGTGCGTTTTTGGCCTCAAAACTGCATGACTTTGCTTCCCCAGCAAAGTCTGAGTTTTCATTTTTGCTGTCCGCACACAACTTTTTTTTTAAGCTGCGTTTTTGAGCTTAAAAAAAAAATGGACATGTCAATTCTTTCCTGCGTTTTTCTGCGTTTTCCACCCATGCAATGCATTGGAAAACGCAGAGATCAAAAACGCAGCAAACTGCAGCCAAAAACGCACCAAATCGCAGTAAAAATGCATGCGTTTTTTGCCGCGTTTTTTTGTTGCGGGTGCGTTTTTGTGTGTCTTTAGCGGCCAAAAACGCAGCGTCAAAAAAACGCAGAGTGCGCACATAGCTTTAGGCTTTGTTCACACGCTGCGGTTTTTGATGCGTTTTTTTGGTGCAGTTTGTTGCACAAATCTGCAGGTCTAGCCTTATGCCATCAGTCATTAAGAATTCTGAAATGCTGTGTGCATGTTGGTTCTTTTTTCCTTGCAGTTTTGGGTACAGAAAAACGAAGCAGCATGTCAGTTGTTTGGTGCGTTGATTTTTTTTTCTGCGTTTTTTAGCCCTTCCAGCCAATGATTTCACTAAAAAAATGCACCAAAAGACGCATATGTTTTTTCTGCTATAAGGTGCAGATTTCATGCAGCAAATGTATGCACTAAATCTGCAGCGTGCGTACATTGCCTTAGATTGTAACACTACTACCGCCCATTGTTTGCAGTTGTTCTTTGCCGCATCACGCTCAAATAATCACAATATTGTATAGACCGGAGTACAAGGTTAGGAGGGTGGCAGATCTTTGTACCGTATGTGCCGACGCCTCGGTTTACACGACCCATCCTGATGTGTAAGTGAATTACAGGATAGTAGTCCTATAAAGAGCATTTTACAGCTTCAAAAAGACTCTTCCTAACTTGTTTACTGTTAGTAAGGGTGCGTGCCCGCGATCAGTATTTGCAGCGTTTTGGATGCAGCATGCTTCATCTGCGTCCAAAACGCGTTGTACAGTACAAGCATAGTGGATGGATTTCTAGAAATCCCGTGCCCACTGTGCTTGTTTTTTCCACTGCAAACAGTGACCTGCGGTGCGTGTTTCTAGACCGCAGCATGTCAATTGTTTGCTGCAGAATTGCATGCGTCCTCCGTAGGGAGAACACAAGCAGGAGACTGCAGTGCACTGAACCCTGATCGTGGGCACAGTGAGCTGTAGTCTCCTGCATTCTCCTGCGGAGGTGACGCGTGGCCCCGCAGGTCTTGACCCGCTGCATTCTGAACGCAGCGAGTCCTGATTGCGGTCACATACCCTAATGGATATGGTTTGAGAATGTATACAGTTGGTATGCCACATAGAGATAACTTGTACTCATTGGCCATTTGAACAATCCCTCACTTGGATACACTTCCTCACACTTAACATAATTAATTTTGTTTCTTGATGTTTTTAGAGCTGTGATCGCATTAAACAATCTGCGTCTGGTACAAAGCGGCGTGTCTTCATTGTGGAAACCATGGGTGGATACTGCGGCTATCTGGCTACCACGGCAGGTATAGCTGTCGGCGCCGATGCTGCTTACGTTTATGAAGATAAGTTCAACATTCATGACTTAAGGGTAAGATAAAAGTGTGAAATCTTTTATGATTGATCAACGTTTATTGCATTTTTCCAAAACACAACTGAGTAGAACATAGAGGAATAAACGGTAACATACAACACAGGAATACGTTTCATGAGCCACGCATGTGTACAATAAACGTCAGCACCCTACTATGAAAAAAAAAAATTAAATGTATATACTCAAGTGACTCAAGTGCTGGAGGAAGTTGGTGCCGCCCTATAATCTGCTTCTCGGAACCAGGGGAGGCCCTGAGTGTAACCCAACGGAGGTTATAAGATGTCAAAGTAGAGTTCCCCTTATTCCTCCCCAACACAACAGTAGCAGTGGTGATGGAGGGTAGTAAGAGGAAGGGAACTATGGGCGTGGGGAAAGAATCAGAGACTGAAGAAGGGGAATAGAGACATGAGGAAAAAGGAAGAAAAGGAGACATGAGGTTGAGCATGAGAGTTTAAGTATTGTGAAACAGAATAAGAGACAAAGAGACACCTGTAGGCCCAGGGGTGCCAAGCATCAGTCGAGTAACATCAGGAAGTCTGGGGTCTCTTTGAAAAGGATCCAGGGCTGCCAGATTTCTATATAATTATCATTGGTGTCATTAGCCTTAGCAGAGAGCTCCTCCATGAGGTCTATGTGGGAGAAATCTTTGAGCCACTCCTCCATAGGTGGGGTATCTGGTTTACGCCAATACCTGGGGATAACCAATCTTGCTGCTGTCAAGCAGAATCTGAGAAGACCCTACTTCTGAGCTCCTTCTGAGCTCCTTCTGAGCTCCTTCTGAGCTCCTTCTGAGCTCCTGTAGAACCTCAGACCATGTAGGTTCTCAGTTCTCAGTCCATGTAGAACATGGACAAGATAGCCACCTGAGGGGAGGGCTGAACATGAATTCCCGTAATTTTAGTGTGGGCTCTGAATACTGCAATCCAAAAAGGCCTTATTTTCTTACAGTCCCACCAAATGTGGGACATTGTTTCCTTTTCAGTTCCGCAGTGTCAACATGAGTCAGATATTGAAGGAAGTGATTTGTGAATTTTAATTGGGCATAAGTACCACCGAGCCAGAATCTTGTACTTTCGCTCCTGAGCGTACCCTGCCGCCAACACTTTGTGTGTAAAGAAAAAGGCTTTTTGTCTGTTCTTTGCTGAAAAAAGTGGTTCCCAATTCCCTCTCCCAACCCTGAATGAAATCAGGATCAGAAAGGTTAAAGTGCTGATTAAAGGGGTGGTTCACCCATTTTTTTTTATTTTCTCAATGAGTGTCACTTACCATTATAGGAGTTTTCTCCATTGGCTTCTATTTCCAGTTCTGGCACTGAGCGGCGCTATCCTGCACGCTCAGTGCCTGTCACATGACCCCCTGGTGCTGCGGCTGCTAGTATCCTCTTACGTCCTGTCAATTTCCGGGCTCTCAAACTTGACGGGTACGTCAGAGGATGCTTGCGCCACTCACACTGATTGACTGGGCTGTGGGCAGTGACTACCGCACATCACAGCCCAGCATCGAGGGGAGGATCCGGAGAGCTTTAGTGTGGAGCAGTGAAGACAGAGCGTGTCGCTTACCACCGGTCAGCTGTGGGAGGTACGGGGCGCCAGTGTGGAGTGCAGGGGGGGTTTCTTCAGCTGAAATCCCCCATGTCACGTAAGTATATGATCACACTATCCGCCCGCTGTGCTCAGTTGTCACGAGAGCCTGCGGTGTCGGCATTGTGATCATGTGCTCCTACGAGCAGCACAGGTGACCGGACGCTGCATGGGACCAATCTGCTCCAAGGTCACCTGCACAACAAGTCCCAGAGTGGAGACAGCTAGTGACATGTAGCATCCGGTCACCTGCACAACAAGTCCCAGAGTGGAGACAGTTAGTGACATACTCTGCTCTGACACTTAGTGTGCTATATGTCACTATCTTGCTCCACTCTGGGACTTGTTGTGCAGGTGGCCGGATGATACATGTCACTAACTGTCTCCACTCTGTGACTTATGCTGCATAGTAGCAAGTTTCTCCACTCTCACCTGCACAACAAGTCCCAGAGTGGAGCAAGATAGTGACCTATAGCATCCGGCTCTCCCACCCCTCTTCTCCCACCCCTCTTCTCCCACCCCTCTTCTCCCACCCCTCTTCTCCCACCCCTCTTCTCCCACCCCTCTTCTCCCACCCCTCTTCTCCCACCCCTCTTCTCCCACCCACCCTTCTTCTCCCACCCCTCTTTTCTCCCCCTCCCCTCTTCTCCCACCCCTCTTTTCTCCCCCTCCCCTCTTCTCCCACCCCTCTTTTCTCCCCCTCCCCTCTTCTCCCACCCCTCTTTTCTCCCCCTCCCCTCTTCTCCCACCCCTCTTTTCTCCCCCTCCCCTCTTCTCCCACCCCTCTTTTCTCCCCCTCCCCTCTTCTCCCACCCCTCTTTTCTCCCCCTCCCCTCTTCTCCCACCCCTCTTTTCTCCCCCTCCCCTCTTCTCTCACCCCTCTTTTTTCTCCCACCCCTCTTTTCTCCCCCACCCCTCTTCTCTCACCCCTCTTCTCTCACCCCTCTTTTCTCCCCCCTCTTTTCTCCCCCCTCTTTTCTCCCCCTCCCCTCTTCTCTCACCCCTCTTTTCTCCCCCTCCCCTCTTCCCTCCCTTTCTCTTTTCCCTTCCTCTCTCTTTTTCCTCCCTCTCCTGGCATGGTCAGTACAGAAATCTCTCGATCGTGGAGGTGTGAGAGGGAGTAATAAACATATAAACATGGAGTCCCTAATGTGTCTATGTATTTATTTCTAATAAAGTATTTTTCTCTGTGTGATGTCTCTTTTTTTTTTTTTTTTAACCCTTTATTGGAGATTCTTAATGGCCGGGTCAAGATTGGCCTGACATTAAGAATCTCGGGCTTTATACCAGCTGATAAAACATAGCTGGTATTAACCCCTTATTACCCAGCATGCCACCTGCCCACACTTTTTTTTTTTTTTACCTCTAACCCTAGGGTTAGGGTTATGTGTTTGTTTGTTTGTTTGATTTTTTTTTATTTTTAATGAATTTTTAAAAAAAAAAAAAAAATCAACATGGGCTTCACCCATCGAGCACCAGGGCATTTTACTGCTCACTCATACCTACTCCTGACCACGCAGCCAGCAGAACAAGTAATCAGATGACTCCAGTGTCGGCTGATTACTTGTTCTGTGTCCCCCTGCATCCATCGCAGCGTGTTCGGGCTGTGAGATCACCTGAGTTCAGTCCAGCACTGGAGTCAGCTGATCTGAACTCCAGCCTGCACACGCTGCGATGGATGCAGGGGGGCACAGAACAAGTAAGGCGTAAGCCACACGGCAAGAAAAACGGTGCGAGTGAAGTGTGATAAAACATCGCATTCCATTCGGACCAATATTAGCCTATGTGTCAGCGCACATGAGCAATTATTTTCTCAGCCCTTATCGGACAGAGAAAACAATCGCAGCATGCTGCAACTGTAATGCGAGACTCTCTCTTTTTTACCCATTCAAGTGTATGGGATGAGAGAAAAATCGCACTGCACTCATGGTACATCGGTGTACCGCGAGTGCAGAGCGAGAATCGCAATAGCCGACTACGGAGGAGAGAGGGAGAGAAATCCCTCCCACCCCTCCTCAGTGCCGACCCGCCAGCCCCTCCGCAGCGCTGGCCCGCCTCTCCTGAGTGCCGGACCGCCCCCCGCAGCTGAGGTCCGCTCGCACAGTCGGACCTCAGTCGCAGGGACACACGCATGACACTCTGCTCTGCTGTAATGCCAGCGTGAGCCGAGTGTCATGCGAGGGGATCGCAGTAATTCCCGTGTGGCCCCAGCCTAATCGGCCAACACTGGAGTCTGCTGATCTGAACTCAGCTGAACTCCTGACCACACAGCCCGCACACGGTCACACGTGATCGGCAGCAGGCAGTGACTGCTGTTAACCTGCATCCATTGCAGCGTGTGCAGGCTGTGAGATCAGGAGTCAGCTGACTCCAGTGCCGACCGATAAATTCTGTGTCCTGCTGCAGAAGGATCCGGTAAAATAACGGTTGCATGCGCTGCACATTTAATCCACAGAATCTGGTCATATGCAGTTTGCGGTTTTTTGCCTACAGGCAAAAAAACGCTGATGTGAAAGTAGCCTGCAAAATGCATGCCACATGGATGATACGGACGACACACAGAGACAATGCAAGAGGGAAAAAAAGCAATCTCATGACCCCTTCATTTTTTTTTTCCCCCCAATTATTTTTTTTCACATGTTGCTCCGGCTAATAATCAATTTCTACGCACACACACGCACTATGAACTATATGAGAACAAGCAGAAGATAGCCGCTTTCCTCACCTGGTTGTGCAGAGCTGGGAGCTTCGGCTGTCTCTATTGTGATTGCTCTCAGTGCATCCACACTGGGAAGAGGCAGGGAGGAGACTTTGGGTGGAGAGGAGAGTGGGTGTGTTAGACACAGTGGGTGTGTTAGATACAGCCCTAGAGCCACAAAGAATTATGGGAGTTGTAGGAACTGAACCCAGGAAGTCAGAAGAGAGATTAACCCCATCAGAGCTGGAGCCAGCAATGAGGATGTGCTGCTAGAGCACAATAAAAGGTAATATTGCTGAAAAAAACATAATAGATGTGTGGAGAGGCACATATTAGCAAGATTTATCAGAAAAAAAAACAGTTTTGGTAACTGGACAACTTCTTTAAGATAACCATATATCAGTGAAATCAGATGGGAGAGTGGCAAATCTTGAAGAAATAAGATTTCAAATGATGTGGGCAGTACCGGGAAGGAGTGCCCACCCCCACCCTTCCACCTCTCAAGAACAGACCTCAAATGACCGTACTCAAGCCATGATAATCTCATGGGGGGTATTGTATCCATTACACTTGATGTCAGATCTGTTTACCAGAGTAAAGGATGCTAAGTGGTTTACGAAACTTGATCTTAGGGGAGCGTATAATCTCATTCGAATTAAGGAGAGTGATGAATGGAAGATGGCCTTTAACACCCCTGAGGGGCATTTTGAATACCTAGTGATGCTTTTTGGGCTCACTAATGCCTCATCCATCTTTCAATCATTCATGAATGATATTTTTCGGGAGCTAATTGGCAAATTCCTAATTGTCTATTTGCATGATATCTTGATTTTTTTGATGATTTGGATGCTCATGTGCAGCAGGTCCGGAAAGTTTTTCAGATGCTTAGGGAACATTCATTATTCGTTAAGGGATCAAAATGTCTCTTTGGAGTGCAGAAAATTTCCTTTTTGGGGTTTGTTTTGTTCCCTGCTTCTATTGAAATGGATCCGGTCAAGGTTCAGGCCATTCATGACTGGGTTCAGCTGAACTCTTTGAAATCCCTTCAAAAATTTCTGGGCTTTGCCAATTTCTATCGTAAATTTATAGGCAATTTCTCGAGTGTGGTTGAGCCTTTTACTGATCTTTTTGGTGGCCTTCCTTGTTTCAAGATGTCAGGAGTTTTGTGCAGTCTTGCAGGATTTGCTCCAGATCCAAGCCAGGTTGTGTACATTTTAGTGGGTTGTTTCAGTCCCAGGAGCATGCTCAAAGGTTTGCCAACTGGCGTAGGACAGCTGATCCCCGATTTAAAGTGGGGGACATGGTTTTGTTGTCCTCTAGGAATGTTCCTATGAGAGTTTCCTCGCCTAAATTTAAGCCTAGATTAATTGGGCTCTATATGATTTTGGAGATTCTTAATCCCATATTTTTTGTTTGGCTCTTCCTCAGTCATTCAGAATTCACAATGTTTTTCATTACTCTTTGTTGAAGAAACATGTGGAGCCAGTAGTTCGTCTTGATAGGCGAAAATTTCAGTATCTTGTTAAGTGAAAGGATTATGGTCAGGAGGGTAATTCTTGGGTCTTTACTGCTGACATTTACGCTGACGGATTGGTTCGTACCTTCCGCCGTGCCCATCTTGACAGACCCATTGGTTATGGTGAGGGTTCGGTGACCCCTCCTCAAGTGGGGGGTACTGTTGTGAACGTTGTCTATGTGGGTGATGTTCTGAAGCTCCCTCTGGTGGCCAGGAATGGTAGTGGAGCTAAATCTGAGCCATTGACTCAGACAGGTGTCAGTGTTAATTGGGAATTGGGGAAGTCCTATTGCAGACAAGTCTGGTCTATATAGGAGAGCACTTTCTGCCTGGCTGATGCCGGTTATAATTGTATATTCCCTGTCTCTGTTCCTGGCTTGGAGCTTTGTCCTTCCCTGTATACCTGAGCAAGACTTCTGCAGATAAGTTTCAGTTTTTGCCTTGCTTTCTTGTTTACACCTTAGGGTGTTGTTTTTCCTTGTTTTGCTGTGTATCTGCTTTCTTGTAGGTTAAGCTTTGTTTCAATTGTGCTGTGAGCATGGGGGTTTCCACCTGTTCTGGCTTTCCTGCAGGAGAAGGGATTTTTATCCCTATCTAATTTGAATATTTGCTCTTCTGGATGTTTGTGTTCTTTTTTGGTATTTTGTCCCTCACATTATTTACAGGAGTACCTGGTATAGTGGGGGTGAGGTCGTATGATCTCCATGGCCATTTTTACTATCAGGAGTTTGGTATTTTTCTATAGGGATTTTGCACTAACCACAATCAGATCCTTTCTTATGCTTTGTATCAAGTTAGGGGGCCTCACCTTTGCTAATTCTATTTTTGCTATCTGAGTATTATGTTTTTCTACATCACCGTAATCTTTATCAGTGGGGGGCTACCTATTCCTTTGGGGGCTACTCTGAGGCAAGATAGATTTCCTCATTTCATTCTGTGAGGCGTAGCTAGTTTCTCAGGCTGTGACGTGGTGTCTTGATTTTTAGGAACGCTCCACGGCTGCTTCTAGTGTTGTCTGATAGTCAGGGGATTGCGGTCAGCCCAGCTTCCAACTACTCCTGTTTCTTGGTGTTTTTTCACCAATGGGAGTTTTTTGTAATCTTCCACGGTTACCGGATCATAACAGGGGGGGTCTGTAACTTGAAGCTCATCTAGTGAGGGAATATGAGTACTCTTTGAGAAATGTCCCACCCTAAGGTCTGAGCTGTGCCAGCAAAGAGACCTTTACTAGGTTAGCCGGCAGGAACTCAGGATTGGAGAATATGGGAGTGAGTGGGCTATAAGGTCTAGTTAGTATATTTTCGCTCTCAAGCTATCCCAGAGTTCTAATTTTGCCATTAGTAGGATCCCTTATGGTGTTATTTGTATTTTGTCCTTTTTTTCAATCCAAGGGAGATTCCTAAGGAGAACCAAAGAAAAGTTGTTCAAGTCTTATTTTCTGTTTTGTGTTACCTTGGAAGTGCCAGTCAAACAGCCTAACTAACACTGAGGCTTGATGATATAAACGGAGATTTGGCTTGCCCCCCCCTTTGCAGGCGAGCACAGGAGATGTATAGGAACAGCATTGAGGTCAGTTAAATGCAACAAGGGCGGGTGAGAGGAATACGTTTGATATGAGGCACTCTGTCTTTAGCTATGAGGGGCTGCTGATAAGTCTTTGGCTTTACCCAGAAAGAAATGAGATAGGATGATGAAACTTTACATTTATTCCATAAACTCTCCACTGATTTCAACATACTTCTTACATCGGTATTCCAAGTTCTGTAAGCCTAGCAAAAAGAAGGATCTCGGTTGTGCTTCAAACCAGGCATCCGTAATGGCATCAGAAATGATGAGAAATTTGGTACCCTCCAGATGTTTTCTTCAGGTTTGGAAACAGATGATAGTCGGAGGGAGCTAGATCTGGTGAATAAGGTGGGTGGTCAACCAGCTGGAAGCCCAGCTCTGCCAGTTTTGCCGGGGTCACTTGTGCAGTGTGAGCGAAGGCGTTGTTTTGCAGGAATAAGGTTCATTTGGACAGCTTGCCACACTTTTTGGCTTTCAGAGCTACCTTTAATTGGTCCAAAAGTTCAATGTAATACCTTGCATTGAGAGTGGAACCATTTTGAAGGTAGTCCACTAGCAGCACGCTCTCCTTATCCCAGAACACAGACGCCATCACCTTTAGTGGCGGATTTTTGCACCCTGAAATTCTTTGGACTAGGAGAACCACCTTGTCTCCACTCTTTTGACTGATCCTTGTTTTCAGGGTCATATTAATGAATCCAGGTCTCATTCATAGTGACCAGTCCATCCAGGAAGTACTTATCAGTCCAGAAATGCTGACAAATGTACCGGGAGGTTTTCACTCACATGCTTCTCTGATCTGTTGTCAAACATTTGGGGACCCACTTTGCAGATAGCTTCCTCATGTCCAAATGTTAATGGAAAATGACACAAACTCGTTCACGGGAAATCCCCATGATGTCTGCTATTGCTTTAGCTGAAATTTGTCGATTCTCCTGTATGAGGTTGTGCACAGCATCGACTATCTCCGGAACAACAACCACTCTGTCATCCAGGAAGTTCCTCATCATTGGTGCTGAAATGGCCTATTTTAAATTTGGTAACCCAGTTCTGAACTGTGGAATATGAAGGGCATTGATCCCCCAATGTCTGCGACATATCACCACGAATATCCTTCGTGGACGTTCCTTACAGAAACAAGAATTTTATCACTCCTCTGCTATCGCATTAGACTTCGCCATTTTGTTTTCCCGCATGCATAGAACACTGTTGCCATAAGCAACAAACACAAAATCTTGAAAACATATATTAGACACACAAGGCTTTTATGTGATGTAACATTTGTTACCATAGAAACAAAAAAGATCACAAAGCCAAAGACTTATCAGCAACCCCTCGTATCAATTACCGACTGCGATCATATGTCCTCGTTTCTACTCCTGGGATCTCTTTGTCTTTGAGGGAGCGGACATGTAGGACCTTCCGTAGGAAGTTGGGGCCAATCAGTTATCGTCACTGGGTGAAGATTAAGAGCAGCTGTAAAGGCATTTATGCCCCTTGGGTGACTGAGAGCATTGAGTATCCCAGAGGGGTGGACCCTGAGACGGATCGGGAAGCCCCAAGTATATAGGATACTGTGTGGTCGGGGTCTACTCACCGCTTGTCATGTTAGCTTCACTGCGTCTCGTGCCGCTCTGTTCAGTGAGTCTATCGTCAGCCTCCACTTCTCCTCTTCTGCTGCTGGAGGTAGGCACCATCTCAGGACGGGATACCATTTGCTCTGCAGGCCCTGGACCCGATAAGTAACAGAGGCAGAGGAGTGCCTGCCAATGGATGAGTTTCGATGCTGTGGTGCAATGATATTTGGAGATCCTGTCGGCCTGGGTTAAGAGCAAGTTCAACGCATGTCTTTACTCTTCCCTAGCCAGGACACGCCCTGTGAAATCTTTTTATGAACAATAATGAGTTTTTGATCATTGTAAGGTTCCTATAAAGTCACGATTGGCACATTTTAGCACACAACTATTGAAGATGAAACCCTGTCCTAAAGAATATTAGAATATTAACTGATGTACATGTAACCAAGAAGAAGGGACTAAGTATACCTAGGTATTACATTCGACTCTAGCAGATGTTAAGCTTGGCAACTAATTTTAGTTCTTAGAAAATAAATGATATAATTGTTTTTGATATGGAGAACTTTGCACTTTCAGTTTGTTAGATTCAGTTTTATGGATAAAATCAGGTATTATTCTGTCTGCGGTTCTCTTACCTTCTGATAGATTCTCTGCGCAAAGGAAAACTTAAAAGTTGTGAAGGCTGCTCTATCTAATGGACAACTGCTGCAGGGTATTTCAAGAAAGGACCAGTCAACAGGTCAAAAGTGGTCAGTTTCTGTACTTATTTTAATGGCATGCCACCAGTTTGTGTGTATGTGCTTTTTTTTTCTCCATTTGTTTCAGTTTGTCATATTTCCAGAAGTGTGGGTTCTAATTTAAGAAGGTGTCAATCAGAGTGGTAATGCTTCCTAAAGACATGTCCCAAAATAATAATAATGCATCCTAAAGACGTGTCCCAGAGGGTAATAATGCATCCTAAAGACTTGTCCCAGAGGGTAGTAATGCATCCTAAAGACGTGTCCCAGAGGGTAGTAATGCATCCTAAAGGCGTGTCCCAGAGGGTAGTAATGCATCCTAAAGACGTGTCCCAGAGGGTAATAATGCATCCTAAAGACGTGTCCCAGAGGGTAATAATGCATCCTAAAGGCGTGTCCCAGAGGGTAGTAATGCATCCTAAAGACGTGTCCCAGAGGGTAGTAATGCATCCTAAAGGCGTGTCCCAGAGAGTAATAATGCATCCTAAAGGCGTGTCCCAGAGGGTAATAATGCATCCTAAAGACGTATCCCAGAGGGTAATAATGCATCCTAAAGACGTGTCCCAGAGGGTAGTAATGCATCCTAAAGACGTGTCCCAGAGGGTAATAATGCATCCTAAAGGCGTGTGCCAGAGGGTAGTAATGCATCCTAAAGACGTGTCCCAGAGGGTAATAATGCATCCTAAAGGCGTGTCCCAGAGGGTAGTAATGCATCCTAAAGGCGTGTCCCAGAGGGTAGTAATGCATCCTAAAGACGTGTCCCAGAGGGTAATAATGCATCCTAAAGGCGTGTCCCAGAGGGTAGTAATGCATCCTAAAGGCGTGTCCCAGAGGGTAGTAATGCATCCTAAAGACGTATCCCAGAGGGTAATAATGCATCCTAAAGACGTGTCCCAGAGGGTAGTAATGCATCCTAAAGACGTGTCCCAGAGGGTAATAATGCATCCTAAAGACGTGTCCCAGAGGGTAGTAATGCATCCTAAAGGCGTGTCCCAGAGGGTAGTAATGCATCCTAAAGACGTGTCCCAGAGGGTAGTAATGCATCCTAAAGACGTGCCCAGAGGGTAGTAATGCATCCTAAAGACGTATCCCAGAGGGTAATAATGCATCCTAAAGGCGTGTCCCAGAGGGTAGTAATGCATCCTAAAGACGTGCCCAGAGGGTAGTAATGCATCCTAAAGACGTATCCCAGAGGGTAGTAATGCATCCTAAAGACGTATCCCAGAGGGTAATAATGCATCCTAAAGACGTGTCCCAGAGGGTAGTAATGCATCCTAAAGACGTGTCCCAGAGGGTAATAATGCATCCTAAAGGCGTGTGCCAGAGGGTAGTAATGCATCCTAAAGACGTGTCCCAGAGGGTAGTAATGCATCCTAAAGACGTGTCCCAGAGGGTAATAATGCATCCTAAAGGCGTGTCCCAGAGGGTAGTAATGCATCCTAAAGGCGTGTCCCAGAGGGTAGTAATGCATCCTAAAGACGTATCCCAGAGGGTAATAATGCATCCTAAAGACGTGTCCCAGAGGGTAGTAATGCATCCTAAAGACGTGTCCCAGAGGGTAATAATGCATCCTAAAGACGTGTCCCAGAGGGTAATAATGCATCCTAAAGACGTGTCCCAGAGGGTAATAATGCATCCTAAAGACGTGTCCCAGAGGGTAATAATGCATCCTAAAGGCGTGTCCCAGAGGGTCCCAGAGGCTAGAAGGTTGGAGGAGTGTTTAAACTAGGAATGGGGGGGCGAGGGTATTCACTTTATAGAAGGGGAATGTAGTGCAGATAGTGACCAGGGCACAAGTAATGAAATTGGGGGTGGTACGGGGGGAAGGGTTAGGACAGTTAATACAGTAAGCAGGAATACAGGTACAGAGTCATACGTAACGTGCATGTACACTAATGCCCGAAGCCTCACAAATAAGGTGGAGGAATTAGAATTAATATTGTTGGAAGAAAATTATGATATAGTGGGGATATCAGAGACATGGCTGGATGAGAGCTATGACTGGGCTGTTAATTTACAGGGTTATAGCCTATTCAGGAATGACCGTACAAATAAGCGAGGGGGAGGTGTGTGTCTATATGTAAAATCATCCTTAAAACCCATCCTGCGTGACAACATATGTGAGGGTACTGAGAATGTAGAGTCCCTATGGGTGGAGATAAGGGGGGGGAGAATGAATAATAAAATACTGATAGGGGTGTGTTATAAGACGCCGAATATTATGGAAGAGGTAGAGAATCTCCTCATAAAGCAAATTCATAAAGCAGCGAGTCTCGGAGAGGTAATTATTATGGGGGACTTTAACTATCCTGATATAAATTGGGGAACAGAAACTTGCAGTTCCAGCAAAGGAAATAGATTTTTGATAACAATGAAAGATAATTACCTTTCACAAATGGTACAGGACCCCACAAGAGGGGGAGCACTACTAGACCTTGTACTAACCAAGAGGCCAGACCGCATATCAAATATACAAGTTGGGGGTTACTTGGGGAATAGTGATCACAAAATAATAAGTTTTCATGTATTCTTTAGTAAGATGTCTAGTAGAGGGGCTACAAGGACACTAAACTTCAGGAAAGCAAATTTTAAACGGTTGAGAGATGATCTTAGTGCAATAAACTGGGATGATGTACTAAGTAATAAAAGTACACAAAGCAAATGGGAGACTTTTATGAGCATCCTGAATAGGGCTTGTGCAGAAAATATACCCTATGGGAACAAACATGCTAGAAATAGGAGGAAACCCCTATGGCTAAATAGAGCTGTAAGGGAAGCAATAAAAGAAAAACAGAAAGCCTTAAAAGAATTAAAGAGGGTAGGTAGTGATGAGGCATTATATAATTATAGAAAATTAAATAAAATATGTAAAAAGCAAATTAAGTTAGCTAAGTTTGAGACAGAGAGACTCATTGCGAGAGAAAGTAAAAATAATCCTAAAATATTCTTTAACTACATAAACAGTAAAAAACTGAAAAGCGATAGTGTTGGCCCCCTTAAAAATAGTCTTGGTGAAATGGTGGAAGGGGATGAGGGTAAAGCCAACCTGCTGAATGACTTTTTTTCTACGGTTTTTATACAAGAAAATGCCATGGCAGATGACATGACCAGTGATACCATAAATTCACCCTTGAATATTACCTGCTTAACCCAGCAGGAAGTACGCCGCCGCCTCGAAATCACTAAGGTTGACAAATCTCCGGGCCCGGATGGCATACACCCCAGAGTACTACAGGAATTGAGTTCTGTGATAGATAGACCATTATTTTTAATCATCTCAGATTCCTTAATAACAGGGTCGGTACCGCAGGACTGGCGCATAGCAAATGTGGTGCCAATATTCAAAAAGGGGACAAAAACTGAGCCGGGAAATTATAGGCCGGTAAGTTTAACCTCTACGGTTGGTAAAATCCTTGAGGGTTTCTTGAGAGATGCTATACTGGAGTATCTCAAGAAAAATAACCTTATGACAGAGTATCAACATGGGTTTATGAGGGATCGATCCTGTCAAACTAATTTGATCAGCTTCTATGAAGAGGTAAGTTCAAGCCTGGACCAGGGAAATGCAGTGGATGTTGTGTATATGGACTTTTCAAAAGCTTTTGATACGGTGCCACACAAAAGGTTGGTACATAAAATGAGAATAATGGGGATAGGGGAAAATATGTGTAACTGGGTTAAAAACTGGCTAAGTGATAGGAAACAAAGGGTGGTTATTAATGGTACGTACTCGGACTGGGTCTCAGTTCATAGTGGGATACCACAGGGGTCAGTATTGGGCCCGCTTCTTTTCAACATATTTATAAATGACCTTGTTGGGGGCATGCGGAGTAGAATTTCAATATTTGCAGATGATACTAAACTCTGCAGGGTAATCAATACAGAGGAGGATAATTTTATATTACAGGGAGATTTATGTAAATTGGAGGATTGGGCTGAGAAGTGGCAATTTGGCAATTGAAGTTTAATGTAGATAAATGTAAGGTCATGCACTTGGGTAGAGGAAATAACATTTATGATTATGTACTTAATTGTAGAACACTGGGTAAAACAGACACAGAAAAAGACTTGGGTGTATGGGTGGATGGTAAACTTCACTTTAGTGGACAGTGTCAGGCAGCTGCTGCCAGGGCTAATAAAATAATGGGATGTATTAAAAGAGGTATAAGTGTTCATGAAAAAAAATATAGTTCTACCTCTGTACAAGTCACTAGTGCGACCGCACTTAGAATACTGTGTACAATTCTGGTCACCGATATATAAGAAGGACATAGCTGAACTGAAGAGGGTACAGAGAAGAGCGACCAAGATTATTAGAGGAATGGGTGGGCTGCAATACCAAGACAGGTTATTAAACTTGGGGTTATTTAGTTTGGAAAAACGAAGGCTTAGGGGGGATCTAATCACAATGTATAAATATATGAGGGGACAGTACAGAGACCTTTCCAAAGATCTTTTTACACCTAGGCCTGCGACTGGAACACGGGGGCATCCGCTACGTCTTGAGGAAAGAAGATTTAATCATAATCACAGACGAGGATTCTTTACTGTACGAGCAGTGAGACTGTGGAACTCTCTGCCGCATGATGTTGTAATGAGTGATTCACTACTAACATTTAAGCAGAGCCTGGATGCCTTTCTTGAAAAATTTAATATTACCAGTTATGTATATTAGATTTTATGACAGGGTATTGATCCAGGGAACTAGTCTGATTGCCGGATGTGGAGTCAGGAAGGAAATTTTTTCCCCATTGGAACTTGTTTGCCACATTGGGGTTTTTTTTTGCCTTCCTCTGGATCAACATGTTAGGCTACGGGTTGAACTAGATGGACTTAGAGTCTCCCTTCAACCTTAAAAACTATGATACTATGATACTATGAATAATGCATCCTAAAGACGTGTCCCAGAGGGTAGTAATGCATCCTAAAGACGTGTCCCAGAGGGTAATAATGCATCCTAAAGACGTGTCCCAGAGGGTAATAATGCATCCTAAAGACGTGTCCCAGAGGGTAATAATGCATCCTAAAGACGTGTCCCAGAGGGTAGTAATGCATCCTAAAGACGTGTCCCAGAGGGTAATAATGCATCCTAAAGACGTGTCCCAGAGGGTAATAATGCATCCTAAAGACGTGTCCCAGAGGGTAGTAATGCATCCTAAAGACGTGTCCCAGAGGGTAATAATGCATCCTAAAGACGTGTCCCAGAGGGTAATAATGCATCCTAAAGACGTGTCCCAGAGGGTAATAATGCATCCTAAAGACGTGTCCCAGAGGGTGGTAATGCATCCTAAAGACGTGTCCCAGAGGGTAATAATGCATCCTAAAGACGTGTCCCAGAGGGTAATAATGCATCCTAAAGACGTGTCCCAGAGGGTAATAATGCATCCTAAAGACGTGTCCCAGAGGGTAATAATGCATCCTAAAGACGTGTCCCAGAGGGTAATAATGCATCCTAAAGACGTGTCCCAGAGGGTAATAATGCATCCTAAAGACGTGTCCCAGAGGGTAATAATGCATCCTAAAGGCGTGTCCCAGAGGGTACTAATGCATCCTAAAGGCGTGTCCCAGAGGGTAGTAATGCATCCTAAAGACGTGTCCCAGAGGGTAATAATGCATCCTAAAGACGTGTCCCAGAGGGTAATAATGCATCCTAAAGACGTGTCCCAGAGGGTAATAATGCATCCTAAAGACGTGTCCCAGAGGGTAGTAATGCATCCTAAAGACGTGTCCCAGAGGGTAATAATGCATCCTAAAGACGTGTCCCAGAGGGTAATAATGCATCCTAAAGACGTGTCCCAGAGGGTAATAATGCATCCTAAAGACGTGTCCCAGAGGGTAGTAATGCATCCTAAAGACGTGTCCCAGAGGGTAATAATGCATCCTAAAGACGTGTCCCAGAGGGTAATAATGCATCCTAAAGACGTGTCCCAGAGGGTAATAATGCATCCTAAAGACGTGTCCCAGAGGGTAGTAATGCATCCTAAAGACGTGTCCCAGAGGGTAATAATGCATCCTAAAGAAGTGTCCCAGAGGGTAATAATGCATCCTAAAGACGTGTCCCAGAGGGTAATAATGCATCCTAAAGACGTGTCCCAGAGGGTAATAATGCATCCTAAAGACGTGTCCCAGAGGGTAATAATGCATCCTAAAGACGTGTCCCAGAGGGTAATAATGCATCCTAAAGACGTGTCCCAGAGGGTAATAATGCATCCTAAAGACGTGTCCCAGAGGGTAATAATGCATCCTAAAGACGTGTCCCAGAGGGTAATAATGCATCCTAAAGGCGTGTCCCAGAGGGTACTAATGCATCCTAAAGGCGTGTCCCAGAGGGTAGTAATGCATCCTAAAGACGTGCCCAGAGGGTAGTAATGCATCCTAAAGACATATCCCAGAGGGTAATAATGCATCCTAAAGGCGTGTCCCAGAGGGTAGTAATGCATCCTAAAGGCGTGTCCCAGAGGGTAGTAATGCATCCTAAAGACGTGCCCAGAGGGTAGTAATGCATCCTAAAGACATATCCCAGAGGGTAATAATGCATCCTAAAGGCGTGTCCCAGAGGGTAGTAATGCATCCTAAAGACGTGTCCCAGAGGGTAATAATGCATCCTAAAGACATCTCTCATAGAATTCTGTGGGTGACACCTAGTTGGTAAATGTCATTTATAACTTAGAACCAAATAAAATAAAAGGCCCATAGATATAGAAGCATAAATGTGCAAAACTGTTCTTGTGCGGACCTTCTTTACAGACTTTGTTTACAAGGGCATATCTGCCACAATGTTTAAATTTATATTGAAAATATTTAATAAAAACAGTTTAAACTTAAACAAAACCCAAACAAAACATTATACCCTGGAGAAGCAGAGAAATAAAATAAGAGCAATATCTGTCCACTTTTGAGCTAGTGACAGGTCCTCTATAAGGCTATAGAAATGGATGTAAATGACAGCAGTAAAGATTGAGTTAATGCCACGTCACACTAAGCAACATCGCTAGCAACATCGCTGCTAAGGAACGATGTTTGTGACGTAGCAGAGATGTTGCTAGTGATGTCGTTGTGTGTGACATCCAGCAACAACCTGGCCCCTGCTGTGAGGTCGTTGGTTGTTGCTGAATGTCCTGGACCATTTTTTAGTTGTTGCTCTCCCGCTGTGAAGCACACATCGCTGTGTGTGACAGCGACAGAGCAACAACTGAATGTGCAGTGAGCAGGGAGCCAGCTTCTGCGGACGCTGGTAACCACGGTAAACATCGGGTAACCAAGAAGCCCTTACCTTGGTTACCCGATATTTACCTTCGTTACCAGCGTCTGCCGCTCTCAGCTGTCAGTGCCGGCTCCCTGCTCTCTGCACACGTAGCCGGAGTACACATCGAGTAATTAACCCGATGTGTACTGTGGCTAGGAGTGAAGGGAACAAGGGAACAGGGAGCCGGCACTGACAGCGTGAGAGCGGCGGACGCTGGCAACAGAGGTAAATATCGGGTAACCAAGGTAAGGGCTTCTTGGTTACCCGATGTTTACCGTGGTTACCAGCGTCCGCAGAAGCCGGCTCCCTGCTGCCTGCACACGTAGCAGAGTACACATCGGGTTATTAACCCGATGTGTGCTGTGGCTAGGTGTGCAGGGAGCCAGCGCTAAGCGGTGTGCGCTGGTAACCAAGGTAAATATCAGGTTGGTTGCCCGATATTTACCTTAGTTACCAAGCGCAGCATCGCTTCCACGCGTCGCTGCTGGCTGGGGGCTGGTCACTGGTTGCTGGTGAGATCTGCCTGTGTGACAGCTCACCAGCAACCCGTGTAGCGACGCTCCAGCGATCCCTGCCAGGTCAGGTTGCTGGTGGGATCGCTGGAGCGTCGCTCAGTGTGACATCTCACCAGCGACCTCCTAGCAACTTACCAGCATTCCCTATCAGGTTGTATCGTTGTTGGGATCGCTGGTAAGTTGTTTAGTGTGACTGGGCCTTAACACCATATGTTTATCTTTTACACAATGGATGGACATGTAGCCCAGTCGTATTTTTCTGACTTATCAGATTTCTCAGAGTGAATATTGACAATAGCATCAGGCTGATGGTTTATATGGGACTTGTTTTTTGGTGTTTAGCATATATATTTTTCTAAAGATACAGTGACATGTAAAAGTTTCGGCACCCCTGGTGAATATTATTGCGAACAGTTAATAAAGTTAAAGATGACACATTTCCCCTTTTAAATATATATATATATATATATATATATATATATATATATATATATATATATATATATTATAATATAATGTTTACGCACTTTTGTAGGTTTGTATACTCAATTAACCTTGACTAGTTCCTGTGAAAGCTGCATGGAAAATTGCTAGAGAGGCAAATCCGAACTCCTACTTGTCTGCAAAAGACCTTCAGGAAAATTTTGCAGACTCTGGAGTTGTGGTACATTGTTCTACTGTTCAGAGACACCTGCACAGATATGGCCTTCATGGAAGAGTCATCAGGAGAAAACCTCTCCTGCGTCCTCACCATAAAATTCAGCATGAGAAGTATGCAAAAGAAACAAATCTAAACAAGTCTGATATATTTTAGAAACAAGTCGTGTGCAACAATGAGGTCAAAATAGATCTCTTTGGCCACAATGATCAAAGGTATATTTGGAGAAAAAAGGGTACAGAATTTCAGGAAAAGAAATATAACCCCAACTATTAAGCATGGGGGTGGATCAATCATGCTTTAGGGTTGTTACAGCCAATGTCACAGGTAATATTTCACTGGTAAAAGGAAGAATGAATTCAATTACATTTCAACAAATTCTTGATGCCAACTTAACACCATGTGTAAAAAAGCTGACGTTGAAAGGAGGATAGATTTTACAAATGATAATGATTCTAAACACACAACAAAATCCACAGTAGACAACCTCAAAAGGCGTGAGCTGAAGGTTTTACAATGATCCACTCAGTCCCTGACCTGAACATCATTGAAAATCTGTGGCTATACCTCAAAAGAGCAGTGTATGCAAGATGACCCAGGAATCTCACAGATCTGGAAGACTTTTCCAAGGAAGAATGGATGAAAATTTCTCAAACAATAATTGAAAGACTCTTGGCTGGCTATAAAAAGCACTTCCAATCTGAGATACCGTATTTTTCGGACCATAAGACGCACTTTTTCCCCCCAAATGTTGGGAGAAAGTGGGGGGTGCGTCTTATGGTCTGACTATAGGGCTGCGGCCGGGAATGTGGGTGCTGCGGTGGAGCGGGTCATCGGGGGCACGAGCAGGCTGCAGCAGTGCCTGCCGTGACCACGTGGGCCCGCTCATTACATATGCACGCCCATCCTCCCGCCCATCATCTCTCAGCGAACACGGCGCTGACAGGTGGGCGGGGTGATGGGCGGGGGGGTGCGCGCATAATTAACAGCCGGCCGTGATCACCCCTGGCAACTACAGCCTGGAGTGATCATGTGCGGCTGTATTCACTGCCCCCCGTGCATCATTATCAGCGCGGGGTGCAGTGAATCAGTACACTCACCCGTCACCACGTGTGGAGCCTTCCCCCTGCAGCATCGCGCGATGTCTTCCTGTCTGTGCCGGTCAGCTGATCTGGTCACTAGCGGCGCGCACAGCGATGACGTCATCGCTGTGCGCGCCGCTAGTGTCCACCAGCTCAGCTGACCGGCACAGACAGGAAGACATCGCGCGATGCTGCAGACGGTGACGGCTCCACACGCGGTGACGGCTCCACACAGCGGCGCTGCAGCTGAGACAGAGATCGGTGCTTCAGGGAGTGAGGAAAGGTGAGTATAAACGTTTATATTTTTTTTTATGTGCCACAGGCCATATACCAGGATGGGGGTATAACATGAGCAGGATGGATGGGGGAATAACATGAGCAGGATGGATGGGGGAATAACATGAGCAGGATGGATGGGGGAATAACATGAGCAGGATGGATGGGGGAATAACATGAGCAGGATGGATGGGGGAATAACATGAGCAGGATGGATGGGGGAATAACATGAGCAGGATGGATGGGGGAATAACATGAGCAGGATGGATGGGGGAATAACATGAGCAGGATGGATGGGGTATAACATGAGCAGGATGGATGGGGGTATAACATGAGCAGGATGGATGGGGGCATATCATGAGAAGGATGGATGGGGGCATATCATGAGCAGGATGGATGGGGGTATAGCATGAGCAGGATGGATGGGGGTATATCATGAGCAGGATGGATGGGGTTATATCATGAGCAGGATGGATGGGGGTATATCATGAGCAGGATGGATGGGGGTATATCATGAGCAGGATGGATGGGGGTATATCATGAGCAGGATGGATGGGGGGTATATCATGAGCAGGATGGATGGGGGGTATATTATGAGCAGGATGGATGGGGGGTATATTATGAGCAGGATGGATGGGGGGTATATTATGAGCAGGATGGGGGTATATGAGCAGGATCATATACAAGGCAGGAGGATCCTTACCAGAATGGGGTACCTTAGTAGAGAATTTGGGGACATTACCCCATAACAGTGTCAGCAGCAGATCCTCGCCCCATAACAGTGTGTCATGACCATATTTTTTGGTTAAAATTTTATTTTCCTATTTTGCTCCTCTAAAACCAGGGTGCGTCTTATGGTCAGGTGCGTCTTATAGTCCGAAAAATACGGTACTTGCAAAAGGGTGTGCTACTAGGTACTAACCATGCTGAGCACACAAACTTTTGCATTGGTCCATTTTCCTTTTTTGTTAATTTAAAAATCTAAAAGATTAAAAAAATGTTTTGCCTCAAATACAAAGGAAATGTGTCATCTTTTTGCCATTGAGAGATCATTTAATCTTCAACTTGCTTAGCTGTTCACAATAACAGTAATTTTGACGAGGGGGGCCCAAACTTTTACATGTCACTGTATATCATTTCATAGTGATGTGACATGGACAAGCATTCTGTTGGAGTAAATGTATTTTCTCTTTGTACTGTATGTTGTCAAAAATGTCCAACTTTAGAATCTTAGACATTAGTCCTCCAAACACATCCATATTGGCTGAAGAGCTGTCAGGTGAAATAAACATTTTATATGCACACTCCATAAATCTATCTATAGTAAAAGTCTTATGCCTTGAAGTAGGTTCTGTTACAGCTTGTTTAATTGACCCTCATGTAAGTATGTGTCTGTGTGCTAAAAAGATAAGATATTGTGATGTCCGTATTAAATTTGGTCATACTTTTGCATGGATCATTTATAAAGTATTTCTTTGTATCCTCAGGCTAATGTAGAACATCTCACAGAAAAAATGAAGACCGATATTCAGAGAGGACTTGTGCTAAGGTATAAACATTCACCAAGCATTATTTATAATATAAAGGGGAAGGAATTACTATGAGGAAGGAGTTGTATTAAAATAAGTTTTTGGGAAAGTATTTCCATAATGTCAGCTCTATCTACAAATCTAAGAATCTTGAGCAATGAGACCTAATTTGTTTACATTTTGTGTCTGTTTTTCACATATTCTTGAGATTGAAGCGCACAAAGTGTTACTAAACTACATGTAGATTGTGTTCCCCTGTGCTTCAGCCTCCTGTCTGTGCTGTAGAACTGATCTGGGTCTGAGGAAGCACTTAAATATGTATATGCAAGCTAGCCAGATATTTTAAAACGCTTAGCAATCCACAAATTGTTAATGAAATAAAGAATGGGACATATATTGTATTTTTCAGACTATAAGAGACTTTTTTTAACAAGAAAAACTCCTACAAAAAGTGAGTGCGTCTTATATCCTGGAGACCGCATCCTGTGTTGGAAGAGAAGGCTGACACCATGTCCTTCCCAATGAGAGCTCTGTCCTCCTGCTCTGAACTTATCTATGTGATTGATACAGAGCAGGAGAGGAAGCTACCGGGAGCTGAAAGGAGGCTACACTATCTGAGCAGCTGAAGGACATTTTAACCGTTTAACGTTGGATCACATGACAAGAAAAAGGTCCTATCACATGACCTGAAAGGTCCTAAAGTTAACTTAGTAGAAGGTCCTTCAGCTGATCCAGTTTCTGTTCAGATCCCGATCAGGAACTGCAAGATGGGATAGTGTTTGTTTGTGTGATGTACCATGCAATGTCTGGTAGTGTGTGTATATATGTATTGCAAGTAGGAGGAAAATAATGCAGAGCACTGCTTACCATATGAAAAATCCCGGCGGTGACTTCCCAAGCAGGTCCGTTCAGTATGAAACAGCCACGTGTGCTTATTCAATATATAGCGGAGTGCTGTGCGCCTTCTGAGTCTTCACTAAATCCATCCGGATAGCAGAAATCAGCTGATGTTACCCGTGCTTATGCCATAGTGCAGAAAGTCCATCCAAAGAGAAAGATTGGCAGCACTCTGCGGTATAACTTGAATTTTAATAAAGCTTCATGCAGACAGGTGAAACAAACACAGGAGAGCGGAGGGAGGAGAGCACGAGGACTCTCCTCCCTCCGCTCCCCTGTGTTTGTCTCACCTGTTTGCATGAAGCTTTATTAAAATTCAAGTTATACCGCAGAGTGCTACCAATCTTTCAATCTTTCTCTTTGGTGTGTGTGTGTGTGTGTATATATATATATATATATATATATATATATATATATATATATATATATATATATATATATATATATATATATATATATATATATATATATATATATAATGTGTATATATATATGTATGTATGTGTAATGTAAAGTGTGTGTATGTGCATATACCAGAGCCGTCCATATGTGCATGTAGCTAAACTGTGTGTGTCTATGTCCATGTTGTTTGAATGTAGCAGGGCTGTGTGTCTATATCTGCATGTAGCTTGTATGTAGCAGAAGTGTGTGCGTATAATACACACTGCAAAGAAACACCATGAATGGCTTTATTACATCACTATGCTTCTTATTACATTAAAATTAGTGAAATGACACGTCTACTTTACACCACCAGGAAAGCTTTCATGATTAGAAAAAGTGTTTTTCCTATTTTCTGCTGTCTAAACCTAGGGTGCGTGTTATAATAAAGAGCGTCTTATAATCTGAAAAATACGGTAATTATTGTGAGCTGTAGGTGTTTCCTTTTTTGATTATAGTATGTTGTGGTAATTTTTCCATGTTTGTGTAATAATTATATAAATTGACTTGGGGAAACTTTTTGAACTCTAGTGTCACCTATTGGAAATAGCTTTCTTAAACGTCAATATTGACCTTTAAATCAGCCTTGCATATGACTTAGGATAAAAAGCCAAATCAGAATCTCAATTTATTTCTGGTTACTGTCCTTGTGAGTGCAAAGTATGAGATCTGACTTGACTATGTGAGAGGTTAAGACTGGCATCTAAGGGGGAAGGTTTCTCCTTGTGGAGAGTGACATGCCAGGTTTGGCATGCCAGCATGAGGAGACTTTTTATTCTAAGTTATATGACAATGATCAATACTGACTTTTAGGATTGCTGCTTCCAATAGGTGGCACTAGAGTTCAAGTCCTCTTCCTCTCTGAAGATACAATTTGCATATCTAATTTTCCAGATGAGCATTGCAGGTTTTTAAGGCTATGTGCGCACACTGAGTATTTGGTTGCAGAAATTTCATCACCAAATCTGCATCTCTTAGCAGAAAAAAATATGCGTCTTTGCCATGTTTTGAGTGCATTTTTGATGCTTTTTTTTTCCATGCATTTTTTGTGTATTTGGGGTGTAAAAACGCTGATAGAATTGACATGTTGCAGTTACATTTTTCCCTTGCAGAAGAAAATAAACATGCACAAAACTTCAGGATTCTCACTGACTTTGCTGGCATAAATATTTGCATGCAGTTTGTGACAAAACTGCTCTCAAAAAATGTGCTACAACCGCACTGTGAGCACAGAGTCTGAGTCTCCTCATACTGCCATGCAAGAGCTGGCATGTCACTTTCCAGAAGGAGAAACCTTACCCCTTAGGCTGCTTTCACACTACGTTTTTTTAACCTGCGTCATGAACGTTTTTTTGCTGTAAAAGCGGATCCTGCTTTTACAGCAAAAAAACGCATGCAAACACATGTGTTATTTTGCAGGATCCTGTCACTTTACGTTTATGGGCGGGCATTGGAGTCATGTGATCGGGAGTCAGTGGAACTGAACATGACAGACTGGGAGCTGGCATCTGACAGCTGCGGAGGCTCGTAACCAAGGTAAACATCGGGTAATTTGCTTGGATACCCGATATTTACCTTGGTTACGAGCATCTGCAGCTGCTAGGAGCCGGGCTGCCTGCTCCCTGCACACGTAACCAACGTAAACATCTGGTAACTAAGAAAAGCGCTTTGCTTGGTTACCCGATATTTACCTTGGTTACGAGTGTCTGCAGCTCTCAGGCGGGGGAGAGAGAGGAGAGGGAGAGAGAGAGGGAGGGGGAGAGAGGGAGGGGGAGAGAGAGAGACTGATCACCCGAGGCTAGTTTCTGTGCATGTTCAGTAGAGCAAGCAGGATCCTGTCTATCAGCATGCCAGTGTTCATATGCGTTTGCATGCAGTATAGTCAGGATCCAGCAATTTGCAGTATTTGGACGCAGCTCAAAAACGCTACAAGTAGCATTTTTGAAAAATGTTAATAAATTGCAAGTCGCTAGATCCTCACTATAAGGCACGCAAACGCATGTGAACGCATGTTGACGCGAGTCCATTGCAAATGCATTGAAATGAAAACGCATTTGCACTGGATCCGTTTTTGCGTTAAAAAAACGTTCAGGACGCATGTTAAAAAAACGTAGTGTGAAAGCAGCCTTAGATCCATGTGTAATATTTGGCATTCGCGTAACGAGCAATATCTGAAAATGCCGGAGACACTTTTACGTTTTTGGTTTTTTTTTAAAGGAATTTAGAGAAAGTAACCATACTGTGTATTCTGCAGGAATGAAAAAAGCCATGGCTTCTATACCACAGAATTTCTGTACAATCTGTACTCGGCTGAAGGAAATGGCATTTTTGACTGTCGTACAAATGTTCTTGGACACTTGCAGCAGGTTAGTAAAATTGTGCCACTGAACTTTGTCATTATTAAGCCCCCGTCACATTTAACGACTTACCAGCGATCCCGAAAACGATGTGACCTGATAGGGATCGCTGGTAAGTCGCTGGTGAGATGTCACACAGTCAGATCTTACCAACAACGCAGTAACGATCAGCGACCTGTATAACGATCTCGGCGGGCATTGGAACTGTGTTAGGAGGTTGTTGGTAGGCGTCAAACACAGCGATGCGTCCTGCCCAGCAGGACATCGCCTTTGAAGAAAATGGTCCTAACCATTCATCAACGACTAGCGATCTCACAGTAGGGGCCTGATCGCTGGTAGGTGTCACACATAACGAGATCGCTGCTGCGGTGACGCAGCAACAATCTAGTTAGCGATCTCGTTAGCGATCTCGTTGTGTGTGACGGGGCCTTTAGGATCAAATCCATTTTAGTATCTTATATACCATTTGGCAATGGTAGAAATCTTGGTGTAACATATTTTTATATATGAATGTAGCTTGGACAGATATTAGAATCTAGCTTTATACTGGTCCTGTGTGCCCATTATTTACATAGTTACATAGTTACTAAGGTTGAAAAAAGACCTAGGTCCATCTAGTTCAACCTTCCTCCACCAGTTCTACACCTGGTCACCAAGTCATTTATAACCAACAATGTTTTGTGTACTGAGGAAATCATCCAGCCCTTTCTTAAAAGCTGTTATAGTATCTGCCATTACTACCTCTTGTGGTAGGGCATTCCACAGTCTGACTGCTCTAACTGTAAAGAACCCTTTCCTATTTAGCTGTCGGAATCGCTTTTCTTCCACTCGCAGTGAGTGTCCCCTGGTCCTTAGTATTGTCTTTGGAAGAAATAAGTCATGTGCCAGTCCTTTATATTGACCACACATGTATTTATACATATAAATGAGATCTCCTCTGAGACGTCTTTTTTCTAAGCTAAACAGATCTAATTTTTTCAACCTGTCATCATATGGGAGGCCTTCCATTCCTTGTAGTAGTCTAGTTGCCCTCCTTTGAACTAACTTCTGAATGTCCTTTTTAAAATATGGAGCCCAAAACTGGATCCCATATTCCAGATGTGGCCTTACAAGTGATTTATAGAGGGGTAAGAATACATTGGTATCACAGGATCTAATCTCTCTTTTTATACACCCTAAAATCTTGTTTGCTTTAGCAGCTGCTGCTTGACATTGAGTGCTGCTGCTCAGCTTATTTGTAATGAGAATATCCAAGTCCTTCTCCTGATCTGTAGTCCCAAGTTTACTTCCATTTAATGTATACGCAGTTATAGGATTACTACGTCCTAGGTGCATTACTTTACATTTATCAACATTAAATCTTATTTGCCAAGTATCTGCCCATTCTGACATCTTATCCAGATCTTTTTGTAATATTGTACTATCAAGGTCAGTTTTTAATATCCTACATAGTTTGGTGTCATCAGCAAAGACTGACACTTTACTATCAATCCCATCCACAAGGTCATTAATAAAGAGATTAAAAAGAATTGGTCCTAGCATAGATCCCTGCGGCACCCCACTGCTGACTATAGCCCATTTAGAGAATGTACCATTTATGACTACTCTTTGTTTCCTATCTTTTAGCCATTTCCTTACCCAGTTGCATATAGTTTCTTCGGCGCTCCATTGGGAGACCCAGACGATTGGGTGTATAGCTACTGCCTCCGGAGGCCACACAAAGTATTACACTAAAAAGTGTAAGGCCCCTCCCCTTCTGCATATACACCCCCCGTGGGATCACGGGCTCTCAGTTTTCATGCTTTGTGCGAAGGAGGTCAGACATCCACGCATAGCTCCACTGTTTTTAGTCAGCAGCAGCTGCTGACTATGTCGGTTGGAAGAAAAGTGGGCGGTGTTTGTTAAGGTTGAGGTACCCATTGCGGGTACGGAGGCTGGAGCCCACATGCTGCTTTCCTTCCCCATCCCCCCTCAGGGCTCTGGTGAAGTGGGATCTTACCGGTCTCCAGGCACTGAGACCGGGCTCCATCCACACACCCGGAGAACCTGCTGGATATGGAGCTGGATATCGTCAGGGACAGGGCCCTGCTACATTAAGGTACTCTGTGTCCCCGTACACATCGCGCACACACACGCCAGCATTGCTGGGAGTGCTAGTGCGCCGGGGACAACAGCGCGGAGCGCTTGTGCTATTATTCACTGCAGCTTAGCTGAGTGAATTTATGTATTAGAAACTGCCGCGCCGGCCGCTGCGGGGTGTTTTACACTGTGGCGCGGCTGGGACTTCTGGTGCGCCGGGGACTTCCGCGCTGGCCGTGCACATAGGACGGCCGCGCTTATACTCGAGTCCCCGGCTTTGCGGCCTAGTTTTCGCTTCGTTCCCGCCCCCAGCCCTGCCAGTCAGGAGAGGGGCGGGACGCTGTACAGAAAGTCAGCGCCGAGAGCTGGAGTCTGCTTTGCATTCTCCAGCCCCCTTCACTGGACACAGTGGGACGCCAGTTTCCCGCTCTTGTCTGGGGCACGCCCACGGCCCGCCCCTCTTCACAGGACGCCGGCAGCCATTCCTGCACGCAGTCTGGACTGGAGAAGGGAGACAAGCTCTGGGCAACCAGTCACAGGATTCGGGCAACCACATACCCGCTTTTGTGCGGGTGGTAAGCGGCACCTGAAGTGCTGACCCCACTAATGTCATTTGTACATTTGTACTTTATGCCTAGATGGCTAGACTACAGCAGCAAAAAAGCAAGGGTGCTAGGGCACAGGCTTTCTAGGCTGCTTGTATTGCATGTGCTGAAGTGTTCATTTGTACTTCATGCTGGTATGCTATACACTGCACTGTACGGTCGCTATTCTTGGCTATATACTCCTAGATGGCTAGACAACAGCAGCAAAAAAGCAAGGGTGCTAAGGCACAGGTTTTCTATGCTGCTTGTACTGCATGTGCTGAAGTGTTCATTTGTATTTTCTGCTTGTATGCTATACATTGCACTGTACGGTCGCTATTCTTGGCTATATACTTCTAGATGGCTAGACAACAGCAGCAAAAAAGCAAGGGTGCCAAGGCACAGGCTTTCTATGCTGCTTGTACTGCACGTGATACTGTTCCACACGGCAGGTTCCACTGTCCCCATTGTGTGCAATACTCCCCTGTATCACTTGGTCAGCCGGGGTCTCTGCTAGAGGTGGCCAAAGGAACCACCGGTGAACCCTGTCCAGGGACAGGGACGGAGTTGCAGTTTCGGCTGATAGATTGTCTATGACTGTGACTAACATCTTAGAGACTTTGCAGTCCAGACGGACCATGGGCAATGTTGATACAATGCTCCCTGGCCACCCTCATTTGGAACAAATCAGTGCTCCGGGGGGGTCCCATGCATCCCAGGGCGCAGGCTCTGACACGGACGACAGTCCCAGACAGCCTAAGCGAGCTCGCTGGGAGCGGCACTCGGCTTCATCACTGGTTAGGGTCCCAGCAGGACTCTCTGTATGATGAGGCAGACGTAGCTGATCAGGACTCTGATCCTGAGACCGCTCTCAATCCGGATACACCGGATGGTGACGCCATGGTGAATGATCTTCTAGCATCCATCAATGGAATGTTGGCTATTTCTCCCTCAGCTCCTCCGGTGGAGGAGTCAGCTTCACAGCAGGAGAAATCCCTTTTCAGTATCTCAAGCGTATATTGAGTACTTTTCTGGCCACTCTGACTTCAGAGAAGCAATCCGGAAACACCACACTTATCCAGATAAGCGTTCTCCAATCGTATTAAGGATACACGTTATCCTTTTTCCCCCTGACGTGGTCAAGCGCTGGACCCAGTGTCCAAAGGTGGATTCCCCAATCTCCAGGCTTGCGGCTAGATCCATAGTTGCAGTGGAAGATGGGACTTCACTTAAAGATGCCATTGACAGACAGATGGTCCTCTGGTTGAATTCTGTCTATGAAGCTATCGGCGTGTCGGTTGCTCCGGCATTCGCAGCCGTATGGGCATTCCAAGCTATTTCAGCTGGTCTTGCGCACGTGGACACTGTCACATGTACATCTGTGCCACAGATGGCGTCCTTAACCTCGCAATGTCTGCATTGCGACTTCCGCTATTAATGCTGTCCTGCACTACGAGCCGTACGTCAGTGGCGTCCGCCAACTCCGTGGTTTTACTCAGAGCCTTGTGGTTGAGGGACTGGAATGCAGATTCTGCTTCCAAAAAAGTGCTTAACCAGTTTGCCATTATCTGGTGGCAGACTGTTTGGTGAGCGATTGGATGATATCATTAAACAGTCCAAGGGTAAGGACTCTCCCTTACACCAGCCCAGATCAAACAACACCCAACAGGTTTCGGTCCTTCCCAGGCTCGGGCAGGTCCCAATTGTCCTCGTCCAAAAGGACTCAAAAGGCTCAGAGAGGCGCAGATTCCTGGCGGGCTCAATCACGCCCAAGGAAGGCAGCCGGAGGAACCGCTACCAAGGCGGTTTCCTCATGACGTTCAGCCCTCTCTCTCCGCATCCGCGGTCGGTGGCAGACTCTCCCGCTTTGGCGACATTTAGCTGCCACAGGTCAAAGACCGGTGGGTGAGAGACATTTTGTCTCACGTGTACAGGATAGAGGTCTGTTCTCGTCCTCCGGCTAGATCTTCAGAAATTCCTCACCTCCCGACCGAGCCGATGCTCTTCTGCAGGCAGAAGGAGTGGTAATCCCTGTTCCTCCTCAGGAACAAGATACGGTTTTTACTCCAATCTGGTTGTGGTGCCAAAAAAAGGACGGCTCTTCCGTTCCGTTCTAGACCTAAAACTGCTCAAAAAAGCAGTGTAAACCAGGCGGTTCCGGATGGAATCCCTCCGCTCCGTCATTGCCTCAAGGTCTCAAGGAGATTTCCTAGCATCAAGAGACATCAGGATGCTTATCTCCACGTGCCGATTGCTCCAGAGCACCAGCGTTTGCTGCGATTCGTTATAGAAGACGAGCATCTTCAGTTCGTAGACCTGCCCTTAGGTCTGGCGACAGCCCCACGGGTTTTCACCAAGGTCATGGCAGCAGTGGTAGCAGTCCTGCACTCTCAGGGTCACTCTGTGATCCCTTACTTGGACGATCTACTTGTCAAGGCACCCTCTCAAGAGGCATGCCAACACAGCCTGAACGTGGCGCTGGAGACTCTCCAGTTTCGGGTGGATCATAAACCTTTCAAAGTTAAATCTGACACCGACCCAATCGCTGACATATCTTGGCATGGAGCTTCACACTCTCTCAGCGATAGTGCAGCTCCCGCTGGACATACAGCGTTCACTACAGACGGGGGTGCAGTCTCTCCTTCAAGGCCAGTCACACCCCTTAAGGCGCCTCATGCAGAGGCAGTCCCTTTCGCGCAGTTTCATCTGCGTCCACTTCTATAGGACATTCTTCGCCAATGGGATGGGAAATCGACGTCCTTAGACAGGAACGTACCCCTTTCTCAGACGGGCAAGGACTCTCTTCAGAGGAGTCCACCCTTCAGATCAATGTTCTGGAAATCTGGGCAGGGTATCTTGCCCTGCAAGCCTTCCAGCAGAGGCTGGAAGGCAAACAGATCCGAATTCAGTCGCACAACTTCACAGCGGTGGCATACATCAACCACCAAGGCGGAACACGCAGCCGGCAAGCCTCCCAGGAAGTCCGGCGGATTCTGATGAGGGTGGAAGACAGAGCATACACCATATCCGCAGTTCACATCCCGGGCGTAGAAAACTGGGAAGCAGACTTCCTCAGTCGCCAGGGCATGGACGCAGGGGAATGGTCTCGGCACCCGGACGGGTTTCAAGAAATCTGTAGCCGCTGGGGGAGGCCGGACGTCGACCTAATGGCGTCTCGGCACAACAACAAGGGCCCGATTTTCATGGCGCGGTCTCACGATCAAAGAGCTCTGGCGGCAGGCGCCTTAGTTCAGGATTGGTCGCAGTTCCAGCTACCCTATGTGTTTCCCCCTCTGGCACTGTTGCCCAGAGGGCTACGCAAGATCAGCTCCGATTGCCGCCGCGTCATCCTCGCGCCCCAGACTGGCCGAGGAGGTCGTGGTACCCGCATCTGTGGCATCTCACGGTTGGCCAACCGTGGGCACTACCAGACCGGCCAGACTTACTGTCCCAAGGGCCGTTTTTTCCATCTGAATTCTACGGCCCTGAACCTGACTGTGTGGCCATTGAGTCCTGGATCCTAGCGTCTTCAGGATTATCTCAAGACGTCATTGCCACCATGAGACGGGCTAGGAAGCCGACGTCTGCCAAGATCTACCACAAGACGTGGAAGATATTCTTATCTTAGTGCTCTGCTCAGGGAGTGTCTCCCTGGACATTTGCATTGCCTACTTTTCCTTCCTTCCTGCAATCTGGTTTGGGAAAAGGTTTGTCGCTCGGCTCCCTTAACGGACGAGTCCCAGCGCTGTCTGTATTCTTTCAGAAGCGCATAGTACGACTTCCTTAGGTACGCACGTTCCTGCAGGGGGTTTGTCACATTGTCCCTCCGTACAAGAGGCCGTTAGACCCATGGGATCTGAACAGGGTACTAATTGCTCTCCAGGAGCCGCCCTTTGAGCCTCTGAGGGATGTTTCACTTTCTCGACTTTCACAGAAAGTGGCCTTTTTGGTAGCGGTCACGTCTCTTCAGAGAGTGTCCGGGCTAGCAGCGCGGTCATCCAAAGCTCCCTTCCTGGTGTTTCACCAAGACAAGGTAGTGCTGCGCCTGATTCCGGGGTTTCTCCCTAAGGTGGTATCCCCCTTTCATCTCAATCAGGATATCTCCTTACCTTCCTTTTGTCCTCATCCAGTTCAGCGATATGAATTGGATTTGCATTTGTTGGTTCTGATGAGAGCGCTCAGAATCTACATTTCCCGCACGGCGCCCCTGCGCCGCTCGGATGCACTCTTTGTACTTGTCGCTGGTCAGCGCAAAGGGTCGCAGGCTTCCAAATCCACCCTGGCTCGATGGATCAAGGAACCAATCCTTGAAGCCTACCGTTCTGCTGGGCTTCCGGTTCCATCAGGGCTGAAGGCCCATTCTACCAGAGCCGTGAGTGCGTCCTGGGCATTACGGCACCAGGCTAAGGCTCAGCAGGTGTGCCAAGCAGCTACCTGGTCGAGTCTGCACACTTTCACCAAGCATTATCAGGTGCATGCCTACGCTTAGGCGGATGCCAGCCTAGGTAGAAGAGTCCTGCAGGCGGCGGTTGCCTCCATGTAGGGAAGGGCTGTTTTACGGCCCTAACTTGAGGTATTAATTTACCCACCCAGGGACTGCTTTTGGACGTCCCAATCGTCTGGGTCTCCCAATGGAGCGCTGAAGAAGAAGGGAATTTTGTTACTTACCGTAAATTCCTTTTCTTCTAGCTCCAATTGGGAGACCCAGCACCCACCCTTTTTCCTTCGGGATTTTTTTTGGTTTTTCGGGTACACATGTTGTTCATGTTGAATGGTTTCAGTTCTCCGATGTTCCTTCGGATTGAATTTGTTTAACCAGTTATTGGCTTTCCTCCTTCTTGCTTTTGCACTAAAACTGAGAGCCTGTGATCCCACGGGGGGTGTATATGCAGAAGGGGAGGGGCCTTACACTTTTTAGTGTAATACTTTGTGTGGCCTCCGGAGGCAGTAGCTATACACCCAATCGTCTGGGTCTCCCAATTGGAGCTAGAAGAAAAGGAATTTACGGTAAGTAACAAAATTCCCTTCTTCCCCTAGTCCTTGCTTCTGGAGCTTTAGTATAAGGCTATTATGTGGTACAGTATCAAATGCCTTTGCAAAGTCCAAATAAATCACATCAGCTGCATTACCAATATCCAGGTTTGCACTTACCCCCTCATAGAACCCCAACAGGTTGGTTAGACACAACTTATCTTTTATGAATCCATGCTGTCTGTCAGTTATTATATTATTTTTTGCAACATATTTTTGCATGTCAACCCTTAAAATGCCCTCAAAAACTTTGCATACTACTGATGTCAGACTTACTGGACGGTAGTTGCCTGGATCTACCCTCTTACCTTTCTTAAATATCGGTACCACATCAGCAATCCTCCAATCCTGAGGCACCAACCCTGTTACAAGCGAGTCTAAAAAGATGAGATACAGCGGTCTGTCAATTACAGAGCTCAATTCCCTCAATATTCGTGGATGAATGTCATCTGGCCCTGGGGATTTGTCAATGTTTAATTTACTCAGACGTAGGCATACTTCTTCTTGTGTTAAATTAATTATATCTGGTGGGGAACTTTGATTTTTCACTTGTTGAATGATCCCTGGTACAGTCAGTTCCTTGGTGAACACAGATGAGAAATGCCTATTTAATATCTCAGTCTTTTGTTTGTCCTCTATAACTAACTTATTATATTTTAAGGGGCCAATACTATGCTTTGTTTTCCTTTTGGCATTAATGTATTTATAAAAGATTTTGGGATTTATTTTAATGTCATTGGCGATTTTTGTTTCAGTAGCTAGTTTTGCTTGTTTGATTTCTTTTTTTGCATTTCCTATTGATATCTTTATACTCCTAAAATGCTATTTCTGTATTCTCAGCCTTCAAGATTTTAAACGCCCTTTGTTTTTGTTTTATTATACTTTTGTACAGTCTTATTTATCCATAGTGGTTTCTTTTTATTCCAGGACATTTTATTACCAGAGGGTATACGTTTTTTACAGGACTCTAGCAGTATATCCTTAAACTTTCCCCATTTATGTTCAGTATCCCCAGTTACCATGACTTTGTCCCAATCTACACATTTAAGCTCTTCCCTCAATTTGTTGAAATCAGCTTTCCTAAAATTCCAGGTTTTAGCATTTCCCCTTTGAAATGTTCTATTGAATATTACATTGAAGCTTACCATATTATGATCGCTGGTGCCCAAGTGCTCCCGAACCTGTAGATCTGAAATTGTCTCCGGTCTATTTGACAGGACCAGATCTAGGAAATTATCTCCCCTGGTTGGTTCATCTACCATCTGAGAGAGGAAATGGTCTTGAATGGTAGATAAGAATTTACAGCTTTTAGCACAACCAGAAGATTCTATGTCCCACTGTATGTCTGGATAGTTGAAATCCCCCATAATAAGAACCCGATTATTATTATTAGCTGCCTTTTCAATTTGTTCCAGCATTTCACCCTCTATTTGTTCAGGTATGTTAGGAGGCTTATAGCAAACTCCAATTAGCATTTTTTCTATTAATTCCCTCCCCATGTACATTTACCCATACTGACTCTACATTGTTGCAGTTCACCGCAATGTCATCATTCAACACAGGTTTTAGGTTAGATTTGATAAATATACACACCCCACCACCTTTTTTGTCTTTCCTGTCCCTCCTAAATGTACTATAACCCTGTATGTTTGTCACCCAGTCATGGCTTTCATCCAGCCAGGTTTCCGTAATGCCCACCACATCATAATCCATGGTTGACATAAGAGTCTCCAATTCATTCATTTTGTTTGCAAGACTTCTTGCATTTGCCAGTAGACATTTACCGTATTTTTCGCTTTATAAGACGCACTTTTCCTCCCAAAAATTTGGGAGGAACATGGGGGGTGCGTCTTATAAAGCGGTACCCGGGGGGGGGGGGTGTCCTGTCTGAGGCGATCGGGCGGCCGGGTGCCTGTGGCTGCATGCAAGCAGCCGGGTACCTGTGCTTGCGTGCGGTGGCAGCCGGGTACCCGTGGCTGTGTGCGGGCGGCAGCGGGTGCTGTGTGGGGTCGGCAGCCGGGTACCCGTGCTTGCATGCGTTGGCAGCCGGGTACCCATGGCTGTGTGCGGGCAGCAGCCGGGTGCTGTGTGCGAGCGGCAGTCGGGTGCCCGTGCGGGCGGGAGCCGGCTGCCGCTTTCACACAGGCACCCGGCTGCCGCCCTCACACAGCCATGGGTACCCGGCTGCCACCACATGCAAGCACAGGTACCCGGCGGCTTGTACGCAGGGTGGGCGGGCAGCCTGCTGGCTGCCACTCTGTGCATGCGGTGCGGGCGGCAGTCGGGTGCAGCAAGTTACCAGTTGTCCGCGGTCCCACTTTCAAATGATGGCGCCGGTGGAGCTCTTGGATGAGAGCTCCATCTGCGCATGCGCTGCTCCGGGAGTCAGCGCGTGCGCAGATGGAGCCCTTGGATGAGAGCTCCATCTGCGTATGCGTCGCTCCGGGCGCCATTACTTGAATCGGGACCGCGGACACACTCCACCACTGAGCACTCCCTGCCGCTCCCACCACTGAGCCGTCGCCGCCGCTGACACCACTGAGCCGGGACCGCGGACACACTCCACCACTGAGCAGTCCCTGCCGCTGCCACCACTGAGCCGTCGCCGCCACTCCCACCACTGAGCCGTCGCCGCCGCTGCCACCACTGAGCCGGGACCGCGGACACACTCCACCACTGAGCAGTCCCTGCCGCTGCCACCACTGAGCCGTCGCCGCCGCTCCCACCACTGAGCCGTCGCCGCCGCTGCCACCACTGAGCCGGGACCGCGGACACACTCCACCACTGAGCAGTCCCTGCCGCTGCCACCACTGAGCAGTCGCCACCGCTCCCACCACTGAGCCGCCGCCACCACTGAACCGGGACCGCGGACACTCACTGCACCGGCCTGCTGCACGGCTCACTCGCCACGGCTGCTGCCGCCACCACGGACCCCACGGCTCCTGCCACCGCGGACACCACCGCGCCTGCAACCACAGACGCCACGGCACCTGCAACCACGGACCCCGCTGCCACTGACCCGCCGCGCCTGCCAGCACAACCTGTGCCTCCTGTGACCCCGCTTCACCACCACTGCTGCCCCCCTCCGGTAAGAGAACACCGGAGCATAAGACGGACCCCATTTTTCTTTTTTTTACCTTTTTTTATGTCTAAGTTTGGGGTGCGTCTTATATTCCGGTGCGTCTTATAAAGCGAAAAATACGGTAATCCTATTAACACCTTTATTACTCCTAGCCTCCCTATGTTCCTTGCATGTCCCATCCCCCCCTAATCCTTCATTGACCCCTACCGTCTCCCTGTCTCTATCTGCTCTATCTATCCCCTTTTTTGCTCCACTTCCCTCCCTCCAGATCCTAGTTTAAAAGCTCCTCCATCCTTCTGACCATTTTTTCCCCCAGCACAGCTGCACCTTCCCCATTGAGGTGCAGCCCATCCCTACTGTAGAGCCTGTAGCCGACTGAGAAGTCAGCCCAGTTCTCCATGAACCCGAACCCTTCCTTCCTGCACCAATTTCTAAGCCACGTGTTTATCTCCCTAAGCTCCCGCTGTCTTTCTAGTGACGCTCGTGGCACCTGTAGTATTTCTGAAAACACCACCTTGGAGGTCCTGGACTTCAGCTTCTCTCCTAGTTCCCTGTAATCATTTTTAAGGACCTTCCACCTGCCTCTAACTTTGTCATTAGTACCAATGTGCACCATGACCGCTGGGGTTTCCCCAGCCCCACCCAGCAATCTGTCTATCCGATCCGCAATATGCCGAACCCGAGCACCCGGCAGACAACATACTGTTCGGCATTCACGGTCTCGGTGACAGATGACCCTGTGTGTCCGCCTAATTATAGAGTCCCCTACCACCAACATCTGTCTGGGCTTTTCTGCACTCCTATTTCCCTCCTTCCTACAGCAGTTGTTTTCCTGGTTGCTAGGAGCAATGTCCTGCTGTAGTGACCCTAGTCCTGGCCCTTCATTCCTAATATCAGCCAAACAGGCATATTTACTTGGTTGCGTCTGTTCAGGACTAGGCTCCCTGACACTTTTCCCCCTACCTCTTCTTCTAACTGTTACCCAACTACCTACCTCTGGGTCCTGATCTTCTCCACCTCCACCCTCCATATCACTGGCCCCAGTCAGAGAAAGCTCAGTGAGCTCTAAACTCCTCTCCAGGTTTGCAATGCCCCTGAGTGTTGCAAGCTGCTTATTTAGATCAGTTACCTTGGCTTCCAAATATGCAACATGCTTGCATCGAGTGCAGACATATTCACCCTCAAACGGCTGCTCAAGGCATGCAAACATCTGACAAGATACACACCTGGTAGCATTGTCCATGGAGCACCTATTAAATGGGGATAAACGTTAAAGTAGAAAAACAGAAAAAAACCCAATGGGAAACGTATAAGGATAAATTCAAACTATGTTCTTGTGTCAAACTATGTAATTGTATTTAAACTATGCCACACTTATCTTCAAACCCCGCACACTTTACTTCAGTACCTCGCACGCTCAGTACCTCGCTTGCTCTGGCTGGTTTATATAGTTCTACAAGAACTTCCAGAAGCTGGCCACAAATGACACTTTATCATCCAATTTGTCTTTAACAATGTAGTCTTTTTTCCTGTAATACAGGGTGGTGCACCAACCCCTTTTGATCGCAATTATGGGACAAAACTTGGAGTCAAGGCTATGTTGTGGATTTCGGAAAAACTTAGAGAATCTTATCGAAGGGGTAAGTTAACAAGAATCCCATTTTTAGTTCTATTGCTGTTACAGTGGTACCTCGCTTAACGAGTAACCCTCTTAACGAGAATTTCGCTTAACAAGCAAAGCTATCTGTAAATTTGTAACCCGCTTTACGAGAAAGCTTAGCTGTACGAGCGAAATTCTCACCGCACACACTTCTGGTTTCGTCCATCCACCACACTCTGACCCGCACTTGCAGTCCACACAAAAACACACATGTACGCACAAACACACACACGCACGCACACACATACAGTATCATGCTCACCTTACCTTCCGTTCCACCGCTGGTCTCATGGTTCTTGTAGTTCCCGAGTACATCGCGACGTCCTCGCGGCGAACTACAAGACCCAGGAGGCTTGCGATGGAGCGGAAGGTATGGTGGGCATATAATATAACATAATATGTTTACCTTTCGTTTCCTCGCCGGCCTCCTGGGTGCTGTAGTTCGCCGCTGCGCTCCAGTCCACGCTGTGTATCTGCATCCATAGCGACGAGGAAGGAACTTCCTGTCACCGCTGAAAGGCAGAGCGCTGGCCAATCAGAGGCAAGCGGCTCTGCCTTTGACGTCAGCGCTCTGGCCGGGAAGTTCCTGCCTCGTCGTTATGGTAACGCGATACACAGCCCGGCCCCGTACCAGAGAACAGCAAGTCCCAGCAGACCGTCGATGGAACGGAAGGTAAGGTGAGCATATAATGTGTGTGTTTGTGTGAGTTTGTGTGTGTTTGTGTGTGTGGTTGTGCGTGTTTGTGCATGTGTGGAATGACAGAATAGGGGACATTTTAGAAGTTGTGGAACGGATCGTCAGCATTGCAATGATTTCCTTTGGGAAACCTTGCTCTGCTGAACGAGTACCTTGATTAACAACACAGGCAGATCTCACCAGGAACCAGTGACCAGCCCCCAGCGCCGTGTGGAAGCGATGATGCGCTTGGTAACTAAGGTAAATATCGGGTAACCAACCCGATATTTACCTTGGTTACCAGCGCACACCGCTTAGCGCTGGCTCCCTGCACACCTAGCCACAGTACACATCGGGTTAATTACCCGATGTGTACTCTGCTACGTCTGCAGGCAGCAGGGAGCCGGCTTCTGCGGACGCTGGTAACCACGGTAAACATCGGGTAACCAAGAAGCCCTTACCTTGGTTACCCGATATTTACCTTCGTTACCAGCGTCCGCCGCTCTCACACTGCCAGTGCCTGCTGTTCCCTGCACTCCTAGCGACAGTACACATCGGGTTAATTACCCGATGTGTACTGTGGCTACGTGTGCAGAGAGCAGGGAGCCGGCACTGACAGCTGAGAGCGGCGGACGCTGGTAATGAAGGTAAATATCGGGTAACCAAGGTAAGGGCTTCTTGGTTACCCGATGTTTACCGCGGTTACCAGCGTCCGCAGAAGCCGGCTCCTGCTGCCTGCACATTTAGTAGTTGCTCTGTCGCTGTCACACACAGCGATGTGTGCTTCACAGCGGGAGAGCAACAACTAAAAAATGGCCCTGGACATTCAGCAACAACCAACGACCTCACAGCAGGGGCCAGGTTGTTGCTGGATGTCACACACAGCAACATCGCTAGCAACGTCACAAAAGTTGTTCCTTAGCAGCGATGTTGCTAGCGATGTTGCTTAGTGTGACGTGGCCTTAACCTTCCCTGCGCTTCCAATTGTTACAGGTCATAGTATTTTACGTCCCGTAAATTAGGTCTTTTTAAAGGTTTGTTGGATAAGTCAATCTGTTCACTCTGTAGTGCAACTTCTGTGACTGCAATTACATGGACAGTTTTCATTCCAGTAATGTGCTGATACAAAAGAGTCAAAATAAGAATGTAAATGGTTCAATTATTGAGAAATAACGTCAAACATTACATTCATGGCGCACATGAATATTACTGCCACTGTGCTTTTTATATGAACGATTACGATGATGTTTGTTAAAGGGAATCTATCACTAGAGTTTTGCTCCCCATCTGAGAGCAGCATAATGTAGAGCCAGAGAACCTGATTCCAGTGATGTGTCACTTACTGAGCTGTTTGCTGTCATTTTGATAAAATTAGTGTTTTCTCTGCTGCAGATCTAGCAATTATACAGAGCTCATTAATATGCTGTACTACCTGGCAGCACGACAAGTAGTCCTCTAATGATAATCTACTGCTGATTAAACAGTGATTTTATCAAAACTACAATAAGCAGCCCAGTAAGTGACACATCACTGGAATCAGGATTTCTGCTCCAACGTTATGCTGCTCTCAGATTAGGCAGCAAAAACCTGTTGATGGATTCCCTTTAAAGAGGTGGTTTGAAAGTAACATTTATTTTAATCCTAAATGTCTGTTGGTTCATACAGTAGACTATTACTTCTGTTGTGTTTAAAGCACCACTCCAGCAATTATTTTTTCTTTCAGTGCTGAAGTGGTAGTTTTAAATATAAGTCCCCAGACTTATATTCGCCCTCTGGCATCTTCACGTTTTTTCAGTCTTGCTCCACTCCCTCAGCGCCATCTTGTGCTCGTAACATTCCACTGTCTGGAAATCAGAAGTTATGTCACAAGCGCTTAATACAAGTCTATGAAAGCCAGAACAAGGATCTCATAGACTTGTATTGAGTTGTGACCTCCAGCTTGCTCGGTGAAACAATGTGGAGCATACGGCAGGTTACAAACTGCCTGAGACTGTCCGGCGCGATGCTGAAAACAGATAAAGATACCAGTGGCTGAGTATGAGACAGGGAGCAGGGAACTAAGATTTAAAGCACTACTTCAGCGGTGAAAGAAAAAAATGCTGGAGTGATACTTTAATTTCTCTTTAGTTTTCCTACTTTTTTTGTAAAAAAAAAAAATAAAAAAGGGAACATTTCTAAGAAATGATGCCATGTTTAGGAAAGTCTCATGTCTTTAATGATTCTCTTGATGGACATTAATTTCTTCTTGTTCAGGATTGTCTGTGTTTTGAATTACAACTTGGGCATTTCCCAAATGAAGAACACAAGACATTTGATCCCTATGTATGGGCAAAATGTGGACATACTCACCGAAGAAAACTAATTCTTATTATAATGGCTTGGTTTATAAACTAGAGCACAATTCTGTCTGTCCTATCAACATATTTTGGATTACTTTAATGTCAACCAGACTTCCATATTTTCCTCTACCAAGCCCTACCTCTATATAACCATTGTGAGTACTCTGCATGGGATGAGTAGTGGCTGCATTTAGGAAAACAATGTGACGTCACTCTGCTTGTTATCCATTAGGAGCTCAGTTATTTGGCTTATGAACACTATTGCTGGTATGGCTTTTCTAGGACATGATCATTTCATTTACTCTAGTTAAATTACCGTATTTTTCGCTTTATTAGACGGACCTGATTATAAGACACACCCCCAAATTTGGTGAAGGAAAAGAGAATTTTTTTTTTAATGTTAAATGGGGTGCATCTTATAATGCCAGTGTCCGTCTAAGAAATCATATAGGGTATATGTCCCTCATAGCCCCCCATCCTAAAATTAGCCCCCTTAATCTGGATATGGCCCCCTTATATTGAATATAGCCCCCTTGTGCTGGCACACGTTCCCCTGTGCTGCCTATGGCCCCCTATGGATTGCACACATTCCCCTGTGCTGCCTATGGCCCCCTATGGATTGCCCATATTCCCCTGTGCTGCCTATGGCCCCCTATGGATTGCATACGTTCCCCTGTGTTGCCTATGACCCCCTATGGATTGCACACGTTCCCCTGTGCTGCCTATGGCCCCCTATGGATTGCACACATTTCCCTGTGCTGCCTATGGCCCCTTATGGATTGCATACGTTCCCCTGTGTTGCCCATGGCCCCTTATGGATTGCACACATTCCCCTGTGCTGCCTATGGCCCCCTATGGATTGCATACGTTCCCCTGTGTTGCCTATGGCCCCCTATGGATTGCACACGTTCCCCTGTGCTGCCTATGGCCCCCTATGGATTGCACACATTTCCCTGTGCTGCCTATGGCCCCCTATGGATTGCACACGTTCCTGTGCTGCCTATGGCCCCCTATGGATTGCACACATTCCCCTGTGCTGCCTATGGCCCCCTATGGATTGCACACGTTCCCCTGTGCTGCCTATGGCCCCCTATGGATTGCACACATTCCCCTGTGCTGCCTATGGCCCCCTATGGATTGCACACATTCCCCTGTGCTGCCTATGGCCCCCTATGGATTGCCCATATTACCCTGTGCTGCCTATGTACCCCCTATTGATTGCATACGTTCCCCTGTGTTGCCTATGGCCCCCTATTAATTGCACACGTTCCCCTGTGCTGCCTATGGCCCCCTATGGATTGCACACGTTCCCCTGTGCTGCCTATGGCCCCCTATGGATTGCACACGTTCCCCTGTGCTGCCTATGGCCCCCTATGGATTGCACACATTCCCCTGTGCTGCCTATTGCCCCCTATGGATTGCACACATTCCCCTGTGCTGCCTATGGCCCCCTATGGATTGCCCATATTACCCTGTGCTGCCTATGTACCCCCTATTGATTGCATACATTCCCCTGTGTTGCCTATGGCCCCCTATGGATTGCATACGTTCCCCTGTGCTGCCTATGGCCCCCTATGGATTGCACACGTTCCCCTGTGCTGCCTATGGCCCCCTATGGATTGCACACGTTCCCCTGTGCTGCCTATGGCCCCCTATGGATTGCATACGTTCCCCTGTGTTGCCTATGGCCTCCTATGGATTGCATACGTTCCCCTGTGCTGCCTATGGCCCCCTATGGATTGCTCACATTCCCCTGTGTTAGATATCGCCCCCAGGCTGCTGCCCATAGTAAAATAAAACACTCTTTCCTTACCTCCTCCAGCGCTGATCTCCCTCTTGTCTCCCTCCGTGCTTCTGTTCCTCCACTACCTGGTTCTTGGTGCCGGTCATGTGATCGGCACAGCACAGTGATATCTCTGCGTGATTGATCACAGTGGAAGCAGGGACACTGGTAGAAACTCTGGAGGGGGTAAGTAAAGCTTTTTTATTTTAGGATGAGCAGCAGTATGGGGGCCATATCTAACACAGGTGGGCATGTGCGATCACAGTGGGACGCAGGCTCATATAATATGCACCGCTCCCCCAGCCCATCACTGCGGTGCGGTTTCAGCACCATGGTGATGGACTGGGGCTGTGTATATTATATGAGCGGGAGAAGGAGATGTAACGCTGCTGCCCGCAGCGTTCACCTGCCCCCAGCAGCGCTCCAGAGCTGCCTCCACCTCCCCTGCTGTGTGTAAATATACCCCCCCGTATATTCTGCTTATAAGACGCACTCCCTACTTTCCCCCAAAATTTGGGGGAACAAAAGTACGTCTTATAAAGCGAAAAATACGGTAAGTCAAATATGTAAGTATGTTATCGTGATAAGGCATTCAGGCTGTCAATCGCTTAGATGCTGTGTATTAACAATGGGGGCTGATGCAGTATACTGGATATTGTGCATGTCATATCTACCACATGGACTATGATTATATTGTTGCATAAACCTGTCTGTGTATAGGTATATATGTGTGTATGTATGTGTATATATACACTACTTGCGATAAATTAGGGATATTTGGCTTCCAGTGGAAATTTCAGGATGATCCTAAAATGCAGTGTAAGCTTTTCAGGTGAACTTAATGTCCTTCTCTAATCTTGTGAATGCATGTGTCCAACTATTCAGTGTTTACTTTTTGCACAACTTTCTGTTCTCAAACAAGGAGCTTAATGGCAAAATACACAACAGGTGTATAAATCGCCATATAAATTTCAGGGTTAAATTAAAATTGGTATTCATCCTCATAATGCTGTTCACATGTTGACAAAATGAGACCAAGACCACACCTAACAATTGAATTGATCAACTGTACCTCCTCATTATTATTATTATTTTCTATTATTATTATAGCGCCAATTATTCCATGGCGCTTTACATGTGAAAAGGGGATACACATAGTAGGGACAAGTACAATAATCATAAACAATACAAGGTACAGACAGGTACAGGAGGATAGAGGACCCTGCCTGTGAGGGCTCATGGTCTACCATTACAAAGCTTCAAGCAGGATGTTCTCAGATGAAAGTGGCCACTCAGCTTAAAGCGAACCAATCACCAGGATTTTCCTATATAAACTAAAGCCAGTGCTATACTGGCACTATCATGCTGATACTATACATACCTTTAGTTTTTAGCTCGGAGGTATAGTTTTTGAAATACAGGCAAGTAAAGTTACAGAAATGTACAGCTTTTTGATTGGCAGCAGCTGCTAAATAGCTAATATATGGGTAGGGTTTTGCCATCTATTCCCACCCCTTCCTGGCCTCTGTAGATGTTAGACTGTATAGGCTGCATTTCTAACACACCGCTATCTACAGAGGCCAGGCAGCAGACAGGGGCAGGAATAGATAGCAAAACCCGACATATTAGGTATTCGGCAGATACTGCCAAACAAAAGCTGTACATTTCTGTAACTTTACTTGCCTGTATTTCAAAAACGATTCATCTGAGCTGACAACTAAAGGTATGTATAGAATCAGCATGATAGCATCAGCATAGCACTGGCTTTAGTTTATATAGGAAAATCCTGGTGATTGGTTTGCTTTAAAGTGTCACAGAGTGTCATCAGCAAGTTGCAACAGAGATACAGAGAGACTGGACAAATTCTAGAATGGCCACATCCCACACTGATAACTGCTTCATTGTGAACAATACCCTTCAAAATCGAATTATGAATTCCACATAACTAGGCACATTTAAGGGAGGTTGGAGGCACCCAAGTGTCACGTCAGACCATTTGAAACTGTTAACAAATGCGTGCTAGACGACCTGCATGGGTACTTGACCACAGCAACAGGCCCAATCGTCATTGTCTGGCATGGGCCAGTAAGCATTCAAGATGAACGAGGGACCAGTGGGCCTCTGTGCTGTTTACTGATGAAAGTTGTTCAATGCTGAGCAGAAATTATGGCCGCCGCATCAGCGTTGTCACTAGACCAACCTTTGGTAGTGGTGTTAGTGTAGACAGGTGTCTAGTTAATACTTGTCCTTGTGAATAGTACAGTGACAAGCCCCTACAACTTGAATGACATTAATCCAATTGTTGTACCTCTGCATGAAAAACAAGCCTAGTTTCATCTTCATGGGCAACAATGCTCCAGCTCATCAAGGTTGCATCATTAGGGAACGGCTGCTGGAGACTGGGATACCTCCAATGGAGTGGCCTGCACTTTCTCCAGACCTGCATCCAAGAGAAAACCTATTGGATCAGCTAAGTCACCGTGTAGAGGCTTGTAACTCTGGATCCTAGAACCTCAATGACCTGAGGGTCGCCCTTCAAGTAGAGTGGGATGCCATGCCTTACCAGACATTGATATTTTCTTGGGGGTATACCCACCGCTGTTGTTGCCTGCAGTTTCAGTAAATAGTTTGAGATAAGAAAATAACCGTTACATGCGTCTACTTTGATGCCCTGCTTTCATGATAAAATATCACTGTAGGGTGAACATTATACTTTTTCCATAAATATCACCTGAAAGCCAAATATCCCTAACATTTTGGGAGGTGTGTGTGTATGTATATTTATTTACAATATTCTTGCATTTGTATATATTCAGAGCTATCAATGCGAAATTGTCTTGTGCTTAAAGTAGCCTTTTTTTTTCTCTCCTCTCCCTGTTCTAAATGGTTATAGAAAAAGGTAAATGTCTGTCAAATATATCAATTTACCATTTCATCTCATTTACTAATCTATTCCATGCAACAGCAATGGTGTAAAAGGTGACCGTTTCCATCCATTGCAGCCGGACACCTTTGTTTTAGTCCTTTTGCTAAGCATGCCACTTGTTTTACATTGGTTAAGCAGACAATTTCCACTAAAAAGATGTAAAACAAATATAATGTGTGACTTCTGAAACGATTTATAGATTTGGAATGTGGGCTAACGCCCTGATGGGTCAGTCCAGCCAACTTCAGTGGTTACATCACCAATCCAATAACCCCTTCACGATTGTCCGATTTTGCGCTTTCCATTTTTCTTTTTCGCCATTTTTTATCTGAGAGACATAACTTTTTTATTTTTCAGTCCATATGGTCATATGGTCATGTCATGGCTTGTTTTCTGTGGAACGAGCTGTACTTTTAAATGAATCCAAGCATTTTACCATATAGTGTACTGGAAAACGGCAAAAAAAACAAATGCAGAAAAATTGCAAAAAAAGTGCAATTGCACTATTGGTTTTGAAATATTTTATTCAGTGTTCACTATATGGTAAAACTGATGTGTCGCTGTAATGCCTCAGGTCGGTGCGAGTTCGTAGCCACCAAACGTGAATAAGTTTACTTTTATCTAAGGAATTAAAAAAAAAATCTGACGTTTGTCCGAAAAAGTGGTATACGTTTTGGCCCATTTTCCACGACCCTTAAGGCCACTTTACACACGGAGATAAATCTTTGGCAGATCTGTGGTTGCAGTGAAATCAAGGACATATTATTCCATTTGTACACAGCCACAAACCTGGCACTGATTGTCCACAATTTCACTGCAGCCACAGATCTGCCAAAGATTTATCTCTGTGTGTAAAGTGGCCTTTAGGGTTCTCATGTTTTGGGATCTATGGCTCAGTGATGGCTTATTTTTTGCTGACGTTTTTCACTGAACCATTTTTGCGCAGATGCTACGTTTTGATCACCTGTTATTGCATTTTTCAGAAAATTTGTGGCAACCAAAAAACCCCCCGTAATTTTGGCATTTGGAATTTTTTTGCCGCTACGTTTACCGATCAGATTAATTGATTTTATATTTTGATAGATCGGGTGTTTCTGAATGTGGCGATACCAAATATGTGTGTATATTTTTTTTTAACCCTTTCATTTTCAATAGGGCGAAAGGGAAGTGATTTGACCTTTTTAGTTTGTTTTTTTTTTTATTTTTTCAAAACATTTTTTAAACTTTTTTTTTAAACTTTTTTTTTTATTTTACTTGGTCCCCTATAGGACTATAAAGATCAGCAGTCTGATTGCTCATTTATTTCTCCCGATCAGAGCAGTATTGCACCTCCAACCGGGAGAAATGATCAGCTCTTGTAACAGCCAGTACTCGGCTGTTTGTTTACAGGACCTTAGTCATGTGAGCACAGGCATCATCACATGACCCTGTGCTACCATGACACCACCAGAAGTCACATGATCACGTCACGTGACTTCCGGTATCAGCCTGTAAGTAAAGTTTCAGCATGAATGCTTTAATAATGGCACTGTCACTTATTGACAGAGCCATTTAAGGGGTTAAAAGGCATGGTCGGATAACGATTCCGCTTGTGCCTGGCAGGAACACATGTCAGCTGTATAAATCAGCTGAGATATACGCCGATCTTCCCCGACTGCCAGCAGCAGCCATGGGGCATTAACACTATAACCGCTAGGACTTAATTTTACTGCCCGTGGTCGTTAAGGGGTTAATATGTATCTGATGCCTATTAGGGAATGTCTTCTAATACAACTACTAAATGTCAGTACAGCAGCTCCAAAGTTTTAATTGATAGGTTATTTTTAATTGCTTCTTTTTTTTATTTCTTTAAGGTCGTGTATTTGCAAATTCTCTGGACACAGCCTGTGTAATAGGTCTTAGGAAGAAAGTTGTAGCACTTACATCGGTTTGTGATCTGAAAAAAATAACTGACTTTGAGTAAGTTTCCATAACTAAGTAAGGGAGTAGAATTTTTCTATAAATGTCTGTCTTTCTCTAGTCAATGTTCCCTTTTCGGGCTAGTAGTTTTCTAGTAGGGCTCACAATCTAATAGGAAATTATAGGTTTCAGCTCACCCGTGTGATGTCCTTCAGGCTGGGATGGATGCCCGTAGTCCCCCGGACAGGCAGGTCCGTAATCCAAGGCAACAGCAGAAAAAGAGGGATGGGACTCAGCACCAATTCTGTATAATACAACTTGGAATCTTTATTTTTAAAAGTTAAAACGATCACAGGTCATCCAGAGAAAACGCCATGCGGCTTGCCATGCAGCTTGACGCGTTTCGGACGGAAAGGGGGAGTTAAAACCAGTTTTTAATCATAAGGCTTATGATTAAGGACTGGTTTTAACTCCCCCTCTCTGTCCGAAACGCGTCAAGACGCATGGCAAGCCGCATGGAGTTTTCTCTGGATGACCTGTGATCGTTTTAACTTTTGAAAATAAAGATTCCAAGTTTTATTATACAGAATTGGTGCTGAGTCCCATCCCTCTTTTTCTGCTGTTGCTCACAATCTAATATCTTTATCTCAGACACACAAACTGGGCCTGGCTGTATTAAAATGAAGTTAATATGAGTATGTTTTGTAGTATAGGAGAAAACTGAGAACCAAGAGGTCAAGTTAAAGGGAACTTGTCAGTTGATTCATGCTTCTCAAGCCATAGTCTGCATGAATCAAAGCCTGGCTGCATTGTTCATAGATTAATCATTCGGCCGGGGATCATAGTGAGAATTGAGATTAGTTTGTCGCTGCTCCAGGCCATGAATTTCCCACACTACTTTATTTAATTGACAGGTCTTTACCATATGTACGTAAAGAGAGACCTCTCAATCAAATAGTGGTATGGAAAGAAACTGGCCTGGGGAGGCACTGGACTAATCTCGTCTCTCCCTATAGTCCCAGGCTGGATCTTTAATCTATGGCCCCAATTCATCGTCAGTATTGCAGATGGGAGCGTGGTGGATTCAGACACTCCTGATTTTTTGAGGCACATACCTTTTCATGCATCTGGAGCATCTGACGAATGACGTTCTCTGTGTGACATGCCAGACATTTTTCTCTATTCAGGGATTTGCGTGAGATTTCTGGCTTGGTGAACACCACAGATCATCATGAATTAAATAAGAGGCTGTGTCACTTCCCTGCTGTGCCCCCATTCACCTCCAACTCCACCCATTTTTGTAGAGCTGAGAGAAATTGTCTTGAAAATTCCAAAAGTTGCTAAAATTTTGATGCAAAGTTTATACCACTTTTTTGGTGTGAAAGCATTGATAATTGGGGTCAGTGGAGCATTTAAAAAAAAAATTACCTGGCTTCAATTGGGCAGCCAAACTTTGATTTATGTTGCCCGTGGTTTTGACGACCTCAATCAACTGACAAGTTCCCTTTAGATACCATATTTAAAATCTTGTATATAGCATTATATATTTATTTGCATTGTGCTTTAAATTAATGTGTATTCTTTGAATTTTATCATCTAGACACAGGATGCCAAAAGAACAGTGGTGGCTGAACTTGCGCCTGATGCTCAAGATGCTAGCTAACTATCAAATCAGCTTAACCGAATACGTCTCCGGAAAGATCGAACATGTAACACGCAGGACCCTGAGCATTGATAAAGGCATTTGATTTGTCTTGATACATTGTGATATTCTTGTACCCCGATAAGATATAAAAATATGAATGTAACACAATGATTGCTATGACTAACACCTTGTATTAAACCCACTATAACATATCAGTGTTTTTAATGTTACCTCAGCCCCTTGATTTCAATTACATACTGCCGACCTGCTTTACTTTTCAGCACAGACAGGAGGGATTTTATAGTGATGAGAAATAAGTGGAGCCCTGACATGAGTGAAGAATATGCTCTAGCATATAAAGCTAGTATCTATATAAGAAATGTGTTTTATTCTTAAAGGGAACTTGAAAACTTAAACACTATTTACCTGCAGACATATGGTAATCAGCAAGAAAAAAATATTTTAAACCGATTCAGCCGGCTTATTGGAAGAGCAGCTCCAGGGGAAAAATGAAGTTCTATTCTCCCAGCAGCCACTCACCTATTCTTGGGGGCTGTAACAGTCACCAATCACTGTACAGAGAGCGTGCTGTGATCACGCCCACCACTCCTTGACTGACAGCTTGCTCAGAACATATGCTGCACACACATGCTGCTGAGCTGGCTTTCAGTCTTCGGAGTGATTACAGTGCCCTCACTGTGTAGTGAGTGGTGACTGTCTCAGGTCCCTGAACTGCACTGATGACTTCAGCAAGCAGCTACAGGGAGACTGTAACTTAGTTTTCTCCCTGTATCCACTCTTTCAATAATCCAGCCAAAAAGGCTTACAACTCTATTCACCTGCAGTGGACCACTGTATCTGTAGGTACATAGGGGTTGTTGTTTTTTTGGGGGGGGTTTTTGTTAACCGTTTCCTCCTAAATCTAAACAATGATTTAAATTCTTTAATGAGAAAATATCTTGAATGGACAAATTGTTTAAATATAAAAAAAAAATAAAGATATGAATAAAGGCAAGTACAGAAACTTATATGAATCATGTTTTTTTATTTTTATTATTTTGGTGTAAGCTTTGCTAAAGAGAGCCTGTCATCACTATTTTTAATGTTAACCTTTTCGCACCAGAGCCGGTTTTCACCTTCATGACCCTGCCAATTTTTTTAAACTCTGACCAGTGTGACTTTATGAAGTAATAACTCTGGAACGCTTCAATGACATGAAATTAGTGATTCTGAGATTGTTTTTATGACATATTCTACTTCATCTTAGTGGTACATTTTTGTCAATATTATTTATTTATGAAAAAAATCAAACATTTGACAGGTTTCAAAGTTGTGCAATTTTTGAACTTTTTGAACTTTTAATTGTTATAATCTTAAAGCAGTTAGTTATAGTACACAAAATCGTTAATAACATTTACCACAATCTACTTTACATTAGCACTATTTTTTAAATATATATTTTTTTTGTTTTGAAGTTAGAAGGGTTAAAAGTCTGAGCAATTTCTCTTTATTTCAACAAAATTTGCAAAACCAATTTTTTTAGGGACCACATCACATTTGAAGTGACTTTGAGGAGCCCAAGTGACAGAAAATACTCAAAAGTGACACCATTCTAAAAACTGCTCAAAATCACACACAAGAAGTGTATTAACCCATTAAATGCTTCACAGGAACTAAAGCAATGTGGAAGGAAATAAAAGAAAAGTTTACTTTTTCCAACAAAAAGTTTACTGTAGCCCAAATTTTTCCTTTTCACAAGACTAACAGGAGAAAATGGAGCATACATTTTGTGGTGCAATTACTTCTGAGTAAGTGCGATACTCCATGTGTGGTGGAAATTTACCATTTGGGCTTATGGCAGAGCTTGGAAGGGAAGGTGCACCATTTGACTTTAGGAACGCAAATATGATTGGAATAAATAGCGGATGCCATGTTGCATTTGCAGAGCCCCTGATGTGTCTAAACAGTGTAAACGGGGGGTGTGGCCTGGCCTGAGATGTGAGAGGAAGCTAAGAGGAGAGCTCCTGGAACTGCCGATTATCCTGACTTCCACTGGGCCGTGGAGAGGACAAAAATCATCCGTGCAGCAACCAGAGACCACCCTGCACTTACTGCACAGCTTGGACGGAGGTTACATGGTTACATGGCTGGGGGGACGAGCAGGAGGCAGAAGGAGGCGGCGGCAGTACTGCACAAAATGGTGGTGGGACACAGACACCAACCTCCAAAGTAGGGAGAGCTGCAGCCATGCATGCTGCTGAAAAACTGTCTGAGTATGCCAGAGGCACAAAATGCAGGGCTCCCACGGTACACACGGATGAAGGAGCTGAACTGGGGAGCTCCAGGCAGCACAGCCCTCACAATGCAGTGGAGGAGGAAGGAGGAAATAGTGCAGACTCATTATTATTATTACAGCAAGGCTTGCAAAACAAGCTGGAGCTCCCTGTATCCATGCATAATAAATGTCCCCCTGAGCCTGCCACAACTTTGCAGGGTGCTGAGCCCACTCTGAAAGACGTGCTTGCAGCTATAGCTCAAAATGGCTCCACAATGACATCCCTCAGCTTCCAGATGGGCCAAATCATGGAGGAGTTATCAGGTGTGAAACAGAGCCTCCAAAAAGTGAACGACCGCATGACGGCGTCAGAGGGGAGAATCAGTGACTTAGAGGACAAAATGCCCCAGGTTACCCGTGAATCCCACAGGCATGATCAGCAACTGGCATTTCTACTTAACAAAACAGATGATTTAGAAAATAGATTGAGGAGAAACAATGTGCGGCTGATAGAGGTTCCAGAAAAACCGGAGGGCACAAATCCGTCAGAATTCTTTGAGAGATGGCTGCAAAAAGTATTTGGCGCAGAGGTCCTATCCCCCCTGTATGCTGTAGAGAGAGCCCACAGAGTGCCCACCAGACCCCTGCCTCCGGGAGCTCCTCCAAGACTTGTCCTGGTGAAACTACTACATTATAGAGACCGGGATGCGATCCCAAGAGCGGCTATAAACAAAGGGTCTATAACGGTGGACGGCCACAAAATATCCTTCTTTCCTGATTATTCAGTTGAAATTTAAAAAAAAAAAAAAAAGCTCAATTCACAGATGTCAAACGACGCCTGAGAAATGCACAAGTCTCGTACTCCATGCTGTACCCAGGGAAGCTCAGGTTGGCTGCACTGCAAGAGACATTCTTTTTTTGAAAATCCTAAAGATGCTCTCAGATGGCTCGATATGAATGAGCAACGGCTCAGGCAAAGTCCACAATGTTGATATGTAACCCTTTAAGGACTTTATGGGTGATGAATACTCGACTGTCTGCTGCGATTACAAAGGATTGGCCCAGTGGATAAAATTATTATGATACCCATTGATTGGTTCCAGCAGAACTCCCTGGAAGAGGAGTTTGGGTTTCCTTTCTTTCCCTTTTTCACTTCCAGAGACGGTTTTTGTTTTTCTCACTTCCCTGCATTTTTCATTCTCAGGCTTTTTTTTTTTTCTTGCCTTAAACCATTTTGGGAAGCCGGAATTTTGTCTCTCTTGTTTCGGCTTCAGGATGGACTGGTGCCTCAGTTTCAACGTTTATGTTGTGGGACAACTGTTAGATGCGGGGGAGGGGGGGGGAGGGGGGGAAATGTTTCTGCAGCTTTAATGATGCTTTTATATTTATGTCTGCTAATGGTTCTCATGTGGTTCAGGAAGGTGGAGGAGGGTTGGAACTCTTTGCCGGGTGTGACTGCTTGCACTACATATGCATACCACCAGGATGGCGGGTAGGATTTACATTCTTTCTTAGAATGTCCGTGGCTTGGGGGACCCCACAGAAAGGGTAGCAGTAATGGAACAGGTCAAATCCCACTTTCCAGCAATCATCTGCCTACAGGAGACACATTTGGAGGGCAACAAAATAGCATACATGAATCGCTCATGGGTGGGCCATTGTTTCCACTCAACCTACACAGCTCATTCCAGAGGTGTCAGTATCTTAGTCCACAGATCAATCCCATTTGAGATCATTTCATCCACAGTAGATCAGGAAGGTAGATTCATTTGCGTGCACTGTAAAATATTTAACAAGGAGCTCCTTCTGATAACAGTTTATATACTGCCTCCATATAATAATACTGTTATGAACAAAATTGCGGAAATGATTAGCAAGACCCCCGATGTACAGATGGTGTGCACGGGGGATTTCAACAATATCATTCACCCATATTGTGACAAACACAATGCGGGTACTCACTTAGAACACTATCCTAACTCCAAATTTGGGGACACAGTGGCTGAACTGGCACTTTCAGATCTGTGGCGAATCAGAAACCCTGGAATCAAGCGATTCTCGTGCTATTCCAAAACACACAACACTCAGTCCGGAATAGACCTGATCTTGGGCTCGGAGGGTATACTGCCAATGGTGGAAAACACAGAATACATTCCTAGAGGTTTATCAGACCATTCCCCACTGTTGACATGACTTAATATTTTACCCGGGCTTGATCGTACCCGTAGCTTGTGGTCCTTCAAATCCTTTTTGGCTACAGATTATAGATGTGGGCCCGGTTGAACTAGCCCTTGAATACTATTTTCAGGACAACTGTACGGGGGAGATGTCCCTTAACACTGTTTGGGATGCCATGAAGGCCTGTCTGAGGGGGTCACTGATACAGGGGGTCAGTAGATCTAAAATTAAGTCGGCACAATTTGAAATTTTTCTTAAGGAACGGGTCCAGACGACAAAACAGAAATACATACTGTTAGGGGATACACGGGACTTACTGGAATGGAGGGAGGCACAAGAAGCATATGATTCTCACATTAAGGAACGGGCCACTAACAAAAGACTTTTTACACAACAGAGATTCTTTGAAGAGGGCGAAAAAGTGGGTCATTTATTAGCAGTGATTGCTAAAGCACAAAGGGGAAACACATTTGTGGGGGCGCTAAGGGACAAAACCGGGACCATAGTCAATCAACCTGACCAAATTTTGGCTACCTTCTCTGAATTCTACGAACAACTTTACAGTACTAAACTGCAATATTATAGGGAACAGATAGCTTCTTACCTGAAAGACATCCCCTTGCCCTCACTTTCAGATGAGTACAGAGTATACCTAAACAGTCCACTCACACTGGAAGAGTTGCATTTAGCGGTATCCTCCATGCCCAATAATAAGTCACCGGGTTCAGATGAGATCCCCACAGAGATTTACAAAAAGTTTGGAGACATCCTGCTCCCCCAGCTGCTGTCGACCTTGCAACAAGCAGCCAAAAATGGTCCTTGCCCCAATCGATGCAAGAAGCAGTGATAGTTGTCATACCTAAACCTGGCAAGGACCCCCTCATCCCTGACTCTTATAGACCTATCTCTCTGTTACCTACAGATATCAAAATAATAGCTAAAGTACTAGCTTCCAGACTTAATAAGGTTATACTTTCACTAATCCATTCGGACCAGTCGGGGTTCATGCCTTCCAGATCAACGGCAGTGAATATACGACGGTTACACCTCAACCTACAATTGCCAGTTGATAACTCAGGGGATAGAGTAATTTGCTCCCTAGACGCCGCTAAGGCTTTCAACTCTATTGAGTGGGAGTTTCTCTGGGCAGTACTTGACAGATTTGGACTGGGGAGGGATTTTATTCCCTGGGTAAGACTTCTATATAATAACCCTACTGCTAGGATCAAAGTTAATGGATGCCTTACTTCTCCTTTCCACCTAGGTAGGGGCACCCGCCAGGGATGTCCGCTATCCCCCTTACTATTTGCTCTGGCCGTTGAGCCTATGGTGGCAATGGTTAGATCCAATCCAGACATAACAGGGTTCAGGAGGGGTGGTCAGGATGAAAAAATAGCGTTGTACGCAGATGACACACTCCTTTTTCTGGCCAATGCAACATCATCACTGCCAAGGGCAGTGGGGGTTATACAAGAATTTGGGAAGTACTCAGGTCTATTAATCAACTGGGAAAAGTCTGTATTACTTCCGATGGATGGAACCACAAACTAACCTAATTACGTAGACTCGGGCCTACAGGTTGTTGCCAAGTTTAAATATTTGGGGATAATGGTCACCTCTCGTGTTGAGGATTATGAGAGTCTCAACCTAACCCCTATTCTGTCGAAATTTAAGGATAAGAAGGAAGTCTGGTCTCGCCTGCCCTTCTCAGCAGTTGGCCGCACTAACCTGATCAAAATGATCTGAATGGCCCAACTACTATACAAGCTACACAACTCTCCAAAATGGATCTCACAAAAATTTTTCCATAAGGTAAACGCATTATTCTGGGAATTGATCTGGGGCGGACAGATGCCGCACATTAGGCTCGAGACCCTGCAGAGGGATAAAAGTAGTGGAGGTCTGGTGGTACCCAATCCATGGGTTTACTATCTGGCGGCTCAGCTTCAGCACATTCGGGGATGGGAGGACCCTGGAGGGGGGGGGGCACAGTATACGATTCTACAACAATATTTTCACTCCACTAGTCTATACAAGGTTCTAGAGGCAGGAGGCTTCGGAGCTGCTGCTAATAGTTGCCCAACCCTACTACTAATCCAAAAACGTTGGGATAAAACTAAAAAACTACAAGACATTCAGGGAATCTAACAATATACCTCTATATGGAGAACTCCATGGTTACCTAACTTGCATCGTTTAGAGGGGTTTGGGAGCTGGGCTTTGAGAGGGATAAATAGACTCACACATATTATGGAGGAGGGCCAACTCAGAGGCTTCCCTCAGTTGCAAGCGGTGTTTGGGATCCAGAATTCGGAGTACTTGCAACTGAGACATGCCTATCAGGCAGAAATCTCTATTACGGGTAGAGCATTGGAACAGAACAAAGTCATGCAATGCATAGCAATCTCTAGAGGCTCAGTGGAAGTGATATCTCGTTTATTTTGGGATCTATTATATTTGGTGAACCGGAATTGTCCAGTAAACGCAAAAGAAAAATGGGAACGAGCTATAGGACCTATTGAGGACAACCAATGGGTAGAAATTTTAGAAAGAATTCCTAGTCTATCATTGAGGGAGGCATACAGACTGTCACACCTGTACGTTATTCACCAAGTATACAGTGCCTACAAGTAGTATTCAACCCCCTGCAGATTTAGCAGGTTTGATAAGATGCAAATAAGTTAGAGCCTGCAAACTTCAAACAAGAGCAGGATTTATTAACAGATGCATAAATCTTACAAACCAACAAGTTATGTTGCTCAGTTAAATTTTAATAAATTTTCAACATAAAAGTGTGGGTCAATTATTATTCAACCCCTAGGTTTAATATTTTGTTGAATAACCCTTGTTTGCAATTACAGCTAATAATCGTCTTTTATAAGACCTGATCAGGCCGGCACAGGTCTCTGGAGTTATCTTGGCCCACTCCTCAATGCAGATCTTCTCCAAGTTATCTAGGTTCTTTGGGTGTCTCTTGTGGACTTTAATCTTGAGCTCCTTCCACAAGTTTTCAACTGGGTTAAGGTCAGGAGACTGACTAGGCCACTGCAACACCTTGATTTTTTCCCTCTTGAACCAGGCCTTGGTTTTCTTGGCTGTGTGCTTTGGGTCGTTGTCTTGTTGGAAGATGAAATGACGACCCATCTTAAGATCCTTGATGGAGGAGCGGAGGTTCTTGGCCAAAATCTCCAGGTAGGCCGTGCTATCCATCTTCCCATGGATGCGGACCAGATGGCCAGGCCCCTTGGCTGAGAAACAGCCCCACAGCATGATGCTGCCACCACCATGCTTGACTGTAGGGATGGTATTCTTGGGGTCGTATGCAGTGCCATCCAGTCTCCAAACGTCACGTGTGTGGTTGGCACCAAAGATCTCGATCTTGGTCTCATCAGACCAGAGAACCTTGAACCAGTCTGTCTCAGAGTCCTCCAAGTGATCATGAGCAAACTGTAGACGAGCCTTGACATGACGCTTTGAAAGTAAAGGTACCTTACGGGCTCGTCTGGAACGGAGACCATTGCGGTGGAGTACGTTACTTATGGTATTGACTGAAACCAATGTCCCCACTGCCATGAGACCTTCCCGGAGCTCCTTCCTTGTTGTCCTTGGGTTAGCCTTGACTCTTCGGACAAGCCTGGCCTTGGCACGGGTGGAAACTTTCAAAGGCTGTCCAGGCCGTGGAAGGCTAACAGTAGTTCCATTAAGCCTTCCACTTCCGGATGTTGCTCCCAACAGTGGAGACAGGTAGGCCCAACTCCTTGGAAAGGGTTTTGTACCCCTTGCCAGCCTTGTGACCCTCCACGATCTTGTCTCTGATGGCCTTGGAATGCTCCTTTGTCTTTCCCATGTTGACCAAGTATGAGTGCTGTTCACAAGTTTGGGGAGGGTCTGAATTAGTCAGAAAAGGCTGGAAAAAGAGATAATTAATCCAAACATGTGAAGCTCATTGTTCTTTGTGCCTGAAATACTTCTTAATACTTTAGGGGAACCAAACAGAATTCTTGTGGTTTGAGGGGTTGAATAATAAATGACCCTCTGAATAAACTTTTCACAATTTAAAAAAAAAAAAAATAAAAAAAGAAATAACATTCTTTTTTGCTGCAGTGCATTTCACACTTCCAGGCTGATCTACAGTCCAAATGTCACAATGCCAAGTTAATTCCGAATGTGTAAACCTGCTAAATCTGCAGGGGGTTTAATATTAATTGTAGGCACTGTATCACACTCCTAGATTCCTGTTTGATATTGGAGTTAGAACTGACCCCTTCTGCCCGCGATGCAAAATATGTTCCGCAGATCTATTACATATGATGTGGTCGTGTCCTGATATTGAACATTACTGGAGAGAGGTGACAGAAATAATCGATAGAGTATACACGATAGAGACGAGCTTAACTCCCTTTGTATGTATTCTGGGATACGTGGAGGATTTACCTTTGGAGGAGGAGGGCAAAGTGGCCGTATCTAGACTATTATATATTGCCAGGAAACTAATCGCTCAACACTGGATCTCGGGCCACAGTCCTACAATATCTGAATATGTCAAAAAAGTTAATTGGGTGATAAATGTGGAGAAAAGTATATATCGGAAAAGAAATGGCGTAATCAAATTTGAAAAAATATTGGCACGATGGATAGATGGGTCAGGGTTGGCTTCGAGGGAACTGATTAGGTTTAGATTGGGCTTACTCTAAATTGATAAGAAAGTGAAAAGGGCGAGAAATTTCTGCAGAACTTATCTATAATGATGACAGAGGTTTGGGGAGAAGAGAGTAGCATGGGAACAGGTTAGATTCTTCATCAAAAATGACATTGTGTACAATGCCAAACAAAGCAAAAACTCAAAGAAAAACAAAAGTCTAATTGGATTAATTGATAAATGTAATAATGGTACTTAAGAACTTGTGTCTAGGAATGTGTGGAGCTGCAAATCTGACATTATCTCTCCTTTCTACAAGACTGTTTAATGTTTGTTGGGGAGGGTTGGGAGGGGGGTAGAGGCTGTGTTTAGCCTCCAATGTTTATTTGGTTGTAACTTGTAAAACTTTAATAAAAACATTTAATTAAAAAAAAAAACAGTGGAAACAACCAACAAGTGATCCCATTTCAGAATGCCAAAGCTCTTAAGAAAAGGAGCACCACATTGGAGTTGATTTTATTGGAATGATTTGGGGGTGTCATGTCACATTGGCAGAGTCCTTGAGGTGCCAGAATAGCAGAACCCTTAACAAGTGACCAGATTTTACCATCTACACCTCTCAGTGAATTCATCTAGGGGTTCAGTGAGCATATTGACACCACAGATGTGTCAGAAAATGTTATACCATTGGAGGGTTGAGGAAAAATAAATACATTTTTTCTATAAAAACTTTTAGACACAATTTTTACATTGGGAAATGGGTTAAAGTGCCACCAAAATTTGCCATACAATTTCTGCTAAACATGGCAATACTCCTCATGTGGTAGTATAGTACTGCTTAGCCACACGATGAGACTCAGGAGGGAAGGAACGCGATTCGACTTTTGGAGCACAGATTCTTCTAGAATAGTTTTCAGACTCTATAAACCTAGTCCCTAAATGCTAGAAGAGCAGAATTTGACATATGACAGACCTGAGTGGGGACTTGTTTTGTTTTTTGTTTTTTTCTACATTGGGTTGAACCTTTTTATTAGGAACATTTTACATAACATTTTGGATCACATCTATCCTGTGCTTTATGCTGAGCACTTACATCACGGTTTCCATCTAAGGCTATGTTCCCACGGGACAATGTACCTGCGGATTTTGCCGCAGGTTTGTCTGCAAATTTCACGCAGCTACTCCCCGGAATCCGCAGCTATCCATTGCTGCGGGATTCGAGCATTTTTGTTGCGGTAAACCTGCGGGACTAGTGCAGAAATACCTGCGGACGTCCCATCCTCTATCTCCATAGTGGAATGGCGAGACATCCGCAGATATTTCCGCATCAATAATTGACATGCAGTTACGTGCGGCTGCGGGAAATCCGCAGCATTTTCCACAGCCGCACATACCGCAGCATTGATACAACACTCCCCAAATCCCATAGAATAACATGGGGAGTGTCTGTACTTGCGTAAACCTGCGAATTTATCTGGAAAATCCAGATAAATCCGCGGGTTTTCCGCTGCCAAATCCACGGGTACGTTGTCCCATGGGCACATAGCCTGTATCTCCCAACAACAGGATTCAGATGACACCCCTAAGGACTCTATTCACTATAATGAGACAGCCACGTTTCTCTGCACTCCTTCTAGCCTCTGTTCAGTGGTGTCCTTTTCGGAAGTGCAGAAAACTGGGTGGCCGCAGTTTTGTGCACCACCGAAAGGATGGAGACTGACACCGCCGGATCATAGATAAGACATAGTCCAAAATGACTCCCTGTGTCTCATTATAGGGAATCTTCTGGCAGGGGATTCATCTGAGTTACTTATGTCAGAGATTTACATGTAAACCCTGATGTAGGCACTCAGTGTAGAGGCAAGGATAATTGTGAGCTGAGGTTAAAGGGCCATTTACACGCTGCAACATCGCTAATGATATATCGTCAGGGTCACGGTGTTTGTAACGCACATCCGGCGTCGTTAACGACGTCGCAGTGTGTAACACGTATAAGCGACTTTAAATGATCGCAAAAGAGGCAAAAAACGTTGGTATGTGAGACGTCGTTCACTTTCCAAAAATCGTTGTCTCTTCAGTAGCAAGGTTGTTTGTCGTACCTGCGGCAGCACACATCGCTATGTGTGACACCGCAGGGACGAGCAACAACCTCGTACCTGCGGCCGCCCACAATGAGGAAGGAAGGAGGTGGGCGCGATGTTCGTCCCGCTCATCTCTGCCCCTCCGCTTCTATTGGACGGCTGCCATGTGACGTCGCTGTGACGCCGCACATACCGCCCCCTTAAAAAAAGGCGGTTTGCCAGCCACAGCGACGTCGCAGGGAAGGTAAGTCCGTGTGACGGGTGTTCGCTGCACGTGGCGCACAACATTGCTATTTGCCCGTGACGCACAACCGACGGGGTGGGTACGCTCGCTAGCGATGTCGCAGCGTGTAAAGTACCCGTTACTGCCGTCTTTGGGAGAAAGAAAGAATGAACAAGTCAACAGCAGGTCAAGAATTGCTTCTATTTATATTTTACGCCATTCACCGTACGGTAAAAGTGATCAAACAGTTCAATTCTTCGGAATTGTGTGATTGCAGTGATATCAGATTTTTATTGTTTTTTTATGTTTGGCTACTATCACACAGTTAATAAAAGTTGGTATGGTATTTTCTGACCCACACCAAATAATCATAACATCAATGAAACGCATGTAGCTATACAGATCAAGCACAAAAGGATTAAGATCGTTATAAATATACAATTCCTCTTACAAATTCATGAAAACATTTGCCAGTGAGGGGGAAAATCTGACCCTCATAGAACAAGCTTGGCGCTGTAAATAAAATTTATCCAAAAAAGAAAAACATTTATTGGTCAGAAGACAAGTAACACTTAAGATGAAATCCTGTAAATTGAGGGAGAAATTTGAATACTTAAACATTTAATCTTTAACAGCATTTAAAGTTAGTTGGTGAGATATAGAAGAGTATAATGCGTGAACATCACATGTTATTCATGAAAATTCAGAACATTAAGGACATGTTTTTCTGTCCCTGACCTGACTAAAGGTTGTAATCTGCAGTGCAGCCATTCACTAATATTCTCCAAAAGCGAACTTACACCAGACACAGTCTGAATGAAGGGGGAAAAATTGTTTTGTGGATTTTCAGCAAGGCTTCTTTCACACTTGTGTTGGGTCCAATCCGCCGGGTCCGTCGCTGCGTCGTTTTGACGTTTTCGTTATTTTTGTGTTGTCAACGGATGCAATGGATCCATTATTTCACAGGAATCAGCGGATTCCTGTGAGAAAACGTATCCGTTGCATCCGTTTGGCGTCCGTTAAACTGAATGCGTCGGCTCCGTTTTTTGGTTTGTTTTTTTCTTCCTCTTCTGTTTGGGAAAGCCCAATGGGAGTGCCAGACATTTTGGAGATGTATATAAAAGTGTGTTCTGACCGGCCATCTGTAGAGGCTGCCAGAGAAAAGAAAGATGGATGTCATTACCGGGAGGATTGTACAGGCGTACATTGAGTTTTCTTATTAAGCAAATCTCTTTGCGTTTACCATTGCCGAAAAGGAGCATCAACGTCGTAGGCGTCGCCTTCGCCGTTTCTGGGTCCACCCCATTAATGATGTACGTGTATCCCGTGGCGTTTTTACCACACTATATTTACAGTTAAGGAGCCATCAGACAAATTTTTCAGATACATCAGAATGTCTACGGCGGCAATGTTTGACAACTTGGTGGAGCGGGTGGAGCCTCTCATCCGTCGCAGCGACACCTTTTGCTGGCTGGCAATAACTCCTGCAGAGCGTGTCATGATAACTCTCAGGTAAGCCAATTGTATTGTGCTACCCATCATGTGATGTAATGGTTGTTTTGTTGGGATTGGTAATTAATTTTTATGTTTTTATTTCACAGATTTTTGGCGACTGGGGAGTCTTACTCTTCGTTGCATTACCATTTCCGGGTTGGAATCTCAACTTTTTCAGGCATCATAAGCACAACTTGCCGTGCATTATTGGATTCCTTAAATGAAGAATATATTCCGCAACCAACGGAACAACTCTGGATGTCCACTGCAGCCCAGTTTCATGAAATCTGTGACTTCCCCAATTGCTGTTGTGCGGTGGACGGAAAACATGTTCGGATAGTGAAGCAAGCACGCACCAGATCCGAATACTTCAATTATAAGAAATTCTTTTCGGTAGTCCTCATGGCTATTGCCGATGCAAATTATAAATTCCTGGCAGTGGACATTGGAGCCTATGGAAGAAGTAATGACTCCCAGATTTTTTAAAAACCTCTTTCATGGGCCGTAATCTATATGGAGACCAATTCCGCTTCCCACCACCCAGACCACTTCCCCAAACTTCTGATCCACCCCTGCCTTTTGTCTGCCTTGGTGACGAGGCATTTCAATTGGACAAAAACCTTCTCAAACCATATTCCAGTCATGGGTTGACACCCGAAAAGAAAATATTCAATTACCAATTAAGTCATGCACGGCGCATGGTGGAGTGCGCATTTGGACTGCTTACAGCTAAGTGGAGAGTTATGACAACCGCAATAAATGTTAAAGTCGAAACTGTGGATCATATCATTTAAGCCTGCGTCGTGTTACATAATTATCTGTTAACCAATGGTGTAACTCCTGTGGAAGAGGAACTGTCTAAGAGTAATCTGCCAGAATACATTAACATAACCTTCCGCAGCACTAGGGAAGTACTTGCAATCCGTGACCAATTTGCTGCTTATTTTATCTCTGAAGTAGGGAGACTGGAGTGGCAGGACAGAATGATCTGATGTTTTTTTTCTTTATTTGTTTTTTTTTGTACAAGTGTGTCATGCTTTAATGTTTCTGATGTATTCATATTAGTAAAATTGCAATAATTCCACTTTGAGACTATTTTAAATTTATAATAGTGTATTTTCTATCAATTTATTATATATAGTTTTTGGAAACTATTTATGAAAACCACATGTTTAAAATGTTAATAAAAACAAATGTTAAAATGTGTTACTTCATTTTTAAAAACAAGAGACAAAATATAAGTGAAATAAAACAGAATTTATTAAATGCAAATGCAAATAAAAAAGTAACAAAAAATTATAAATTAAAGTATCTATGTGGGGTGGAGATATCGCTGGAGGTGCTCACAGGACTGACCCCTTCAACATGTGGTGTATTAAGAGAGGATGGGGAAGGAGAAGGTTGGGTTACAGTTAAAGAAGGTGAGGGTGTTGAAAAACAAAGGAAAGTTGTTGGATAAAAAGGTGTTGCAACAGAAGATGACTGAGGGCTAGGAAATGGCTGAAGTCTGGGAGATGGGTGAGGGATGGAAGGCGTAAAGGTGGGTATTGCAAAAGATGGTTGGGTTTGGATTAAGAGGGGTGAAGAAGTAAAATGCTGGTACGGGGAATGGAGTGTATTTGTAGAAGATAGTGAGGAAGGGCATAGACTTGTGACAGGCATGACATGTGGAGACAGGGAATGAAGGGATGTTTGGACAGGGTAAGTATGCTGGGAAGGGATTGTGTGCTGGGTGGGTATTGAAGAGTGGTAATAATGGGCAGGGGGCTGAATCGGGGCAGGGGACTGAATCTGGGCAGGGGGCTGAATCGGGGCAGGTGGTGGAGGAGGGGCTGTGGGATGAGGTGGTACAGTGGTGGTAGGGGGTAGTGGATTAAGTAGCATAATAGCATTCTGGAAAGCCCTCATCACATGTATTTGCTGTTCAGACGGTAGGTTTTCCAGCTGTCCAATTACTGAATGAAAATAATGCTGGCTAGGTGATTGTCTTACAGCTGACAGCACCTGATCCATCTTGCTGGTCAACTCCTGTAAACTATGGTTTATCAGGATGAAGCCAGCAATAATTTGGTCAGATAATACTTTAATAAAACTATGGATGGATGCATTCAGATGTAAGAATTCGGCGCTGTCGCACTGAACCAAACGCTGTTCTAGTGTCGGGAACGTCAGAGGGGTTGGATAAGGGAACACCTACTCGCTGACTAGCCTCATGTAATGAGGTCTGCCAGTGTGCTGCTGGGCAGGGTGGGTAAGATGGGAAGGATGGGAGGGTAGAGCATGAGGGATCAGAGGTAGAAGTGGATGGGACGGAGGGATCAGAAGTAGAGGTGGAAGGGAGGGAGAGAGAAGAATTAGAGGGATCACCGGGCATGTTGGAGGGGTCACCGGTGCCGGTCACTTCAGGCATCACTCCAGGAGGGTGCTGGACTGATGCAGGCTCCATGGTGTTCGTGAATGTTCTGTGGGAGAAAAACAAAATAAAAAAAACAATGAAAATTGGTTCATGAACTTTTCACTAGCATGCTGTTGGAGAAATTTTTTAAAATGAACTACATTCCAAAAGCAACCAAAACCAGTGTAATTACCTTCGCGGCAGCATCGTGCTTTTTAGGAACGCAAGGGCGCTGGCGTATTTTTATTGGGAGCCCTTCCATCCTGCCGATCCACTGGGAGCCTGCATGTCCTTGTTGTAGTCCCTCCTGAAGTGATCACGTAGTGACCACCACCGGATTATCAGACGTCGCACTGAAAATAAATACACAAGGTTAACCCTTGAATAGGGAATCTGACAACGACTTTTTGTGAGCTAGTTTACTTACCTGCTTTCGGCATGGCGGTGGTCATGCATGTCCCACAACGGCCGCCGAGCATGGACAAGGTTGATTATGAAGTCCACGTAGATAGCCGATTCCTCCCCATCAGACTCCTCGTCCTGCCTCCGTTGTGAAACCTGTGGAATGGACAAAAAAAATATAAAAACATGATATAAGTTAATGCATTTTATAAATTGTAAAAGCCTCCTTAAATAATATTTGTTAAAAAAACAAACTCACATGCTGGCGACCACCGCCGCACCCTCGACGACCCCGGGAGCCCCTGGGAGGATCTCTACGGTGGACTTTAAGTGCAACCTGAAAATAGAATACATTAGATATAGCCAAATCTATTGTTGTCATTACCTTTTCAATATGTCTTGTGCAGGCATGTATACTCTGTGATGCATCAAATGGTAATGATAGCAACTTGTGATTGATTTTGGGATGTGTCGTGTTTGCATGTGTGGTGTAATGTTTATGATGTGATTCGAGTGGATATACTTCCTGCGAGCGTTCTCCACTCATTTCTCCACCCCGTCCTGCTTCTGGGAGCCCCTGTTCTGCATCATCCTCCTCCTATATGCAAATTTAACAATTGTTAGTACTAGTTGCAGACAACAGATTAAAAAACAAAATGTACTTGAAATTTTCACCTGCACTCGCTGACGCCTTTCAGGGGGTCTGTCAGAAGACGACATAACAGTTTCACTTTGTTCTATTTGAAAAAAAAAAAGGCAATAGAAATAAAGCTTCGGGACCACTCGCCTGTTAAGTTGGGCAGAAAAGATACTTACATGTGGGTTAGTGCTTGCACTGTGCAGGCTTGGTGTTGGGGAGGGTGTCGTCCAATTTTTTGGGCACTTTTGGATACTGGAAAAAACTAACACATTAGAAATAAAGCTTCGGGACCACTCACCTGTTAAGCTGGGCGGAAAAGATACTTACATGTGGGTTAGCACTTGCACTGTGCGGGCTTGGTGTTGTGGAGGGTGTCTTCCAATTTTTTGGGGACTTTTGGCTATTGGGAAAAAAACAGCACATTAGAAATAAAGGATCTGGTAGCGTTTCTGTGGAAAGGTTTGAATAAAAAAAATCAAATTTAAGGAAAAGGATATTTGTGAACCACAACCCATAAAACAAACAAATATAATCCCATAAACCCACCTCCCATTACCAATCAATATCCCCACCCTAACCCACCTCCCATTACCAAACAATATCCCCACCCTAACCCACCTCCCATTACCAAACAATATCCCCACCCTAAGGGTACCTTCACACTTTAGCGATGCAGCAGCGATCCGACCAGCGATCTGACCTGGTCAGGATCGCTGCTGCATCGCTACATGGTCGCTGGTGAGCTGTCAAACAGGCAGATCTCACCAGCGACCAGTGACCAGCCCCCAGCCAGCAGCGACGCGTGGAAGCGATGCTGCGCTTGCACGGAGCCGGCGTCTGGAAGCTGTGGACACTGGTAACTAAGGTAAACATCGGGTATGGTTACCCGATGTTTACATTAGTTACCAGCGCACACCGCTTAGCTTTGCTCTCCTAGCTACAGTACACATCGGGTTAATTAACCCGATGTGTAATGCAGCTACATGTGCAGAGAGCAGGGAGCCGCGCACACTGCATAGCGCTGGCTCCTTGCTCTCCTAGCTACAGTACACATCGGGTTAATTAACCCGATGTGTAATGCAGCTACATGTGCAGAGAGCCGGAGCCGGCAGCACAGGCAGCGTGAGAGCTGCGGAGGCTGGTAACTAAGGTAAATATCGGGTAACCACCTTGGTTACCCGATGTTTATCTTGGTTACAGCTTACCGCAGCTGCCAGATGCCGGCTCCTGCTCCCTGCTCGCTTCATTTCGTCGCTCTCTCGCTGTCACACACAGCGATCTGTGTGTCACAGTGGGAGAGCGCCTTTGAAGAAAACGAACCAGGGCTGTGTGTAACGAGCAGCGATCTCGCAGCAGGGGCCAGATCGCTGCTCAGTGTCAGACACAGCGAGATCGCTAATGAGGTCACTGCTGCGTCACAAAAAACGTGACTCAGCAGCGATCTCGGCAGCGAGCTCGCTGTGTGTGAAGCACCCCTAACCCACCTCCCATTACCAAACAATATCCCCACCCTAACCCACCTCCCATTACCAAACAATATCCCCACCCTAACCCACCTCACCTCCCTTAATCCCATTCCCCTCAGTATCCCTAATTACCACATTTTCCCTCACTGTATTTTATTTTTCCCACCTCAAAAATCTACCCACCAAACATTGAGAACATCAGCACCTAACTGCATTACCCTTTACGTTTTAAAACATTGATATTACACAAACCAAAATTACACAGATATACATAAGCTAAAAAGGCGGTAAATTAGTCAACAAACAAAAATTGGGTACTTTTATATTTTTTTTTCTTTTTCAATTTTTTTCAAATGATAAAAAATAATAAAAAGGAGCATAAGCTCTTTATTTATAATTTAAAAATTGTATAAACGTAAAAAATAAAAGTAAAAGGAGAGGTAGACAAAATATGGGGACAATGGGTCTCTGATTTGCTCTCACCTAGGCAATGTCCTCCTGCAGTCTCTTATGTGTTCTCCCAGCTGTCTTCTTAGTGCTTGTCTCCAGGTCTCAGGGTCTCCAACTGTCTGTGTCTTCTTAAGGCCACGTCACACTAAGCAACATTGCTAGCAACATCGCTGCTAAGGAACGACTTTTGTGACGTAGCAGCGATGTTGCTAGTGATGTAGCTGTGTGTGACATCCAGCAACAACCTGGCCCCTGCTGTGAGGTCGCTGGTTGTTGCTGAATGTCCTGGACCATTTTTTTAGTTATTGCTCTCCCGCTGTGAAGCACACATCACTGTGTGTGACAGCGAGAGATCAACAACTGAATGTGCAGTGAGCAGGGAGCCGGCTTCTGCGGACGCTGGTAACCACGGTAAACATCGGGTAACCAAGAAGCCCTTACCTTGGTTACCCGATATTTACCTTCGTTACCAGCGTCCGCCTCTCTCACGCTGTTAGTGCCGGCTCCCTGCCCGCAGGGAGCCAGCGCTAAGCGGTGTGCGCTGGTAACCAAGGTAAATATCAGGTTGGTTACCCGATATTTACTTTAGTTACCAAGCGCAGAATGCTTCCACACGTCGCTCACACTCGTAGCGACACTCCAGCGATCCCTGCCAGGTCAGGTTGCTGGTGGAATCGCTGGAGCGTCGCTTAGTGTGACATATCACCAGCGACCTCCTAGCAACTTACCAGCGATACCTATCAGGTTGTATCGTTGTTGGGATCGCTGGTAAGTTGTTTAGTGTGACTGGGCCTTTAGGGCTTGTCTCCAGGTCTCAGGGTCTCTAGCTGTCTGTGTCTTCTTAGGGCTTGTCTCCAGGTCTCAGGGTCAAAAAGCATTGTTTGGTGCTTTAAATTAGGGTTTAAAGTTTAAACCCTTTAAGTTTGCATCTGTTATAGTTTTGGAGAAAATTGTGGTCATTTCATTTATGCGCGAATGTGTTCAGATTGCTATTCTATTGCATTTGGCACATGGTGACGATTATCTCGAGAGTGCAAAGTAGCCAAATGAAACTTTTACTGGATTTCCACTTACTTTATCAAATCTCATCTCCACCACACAGGACAAGTTTGCATCTGTTATAGTTTTGGAGAAAATTGTGGTCATTTCATTTTTGCGCGAATGTGTTCAGATTGCTATTCTATTGCATTTGGCACATGGTGACGATTATCTCGAGAGTGCAAAGTAGCCAAATGAAACTTTTACTGGATTTCCACTTACTTTATCAAATCTCATCTCCACCACACAGGACAAGTTTGCATCTGTTATAGTTTTGGAGAAAATTGTGGTCATTTCATTTTTGCGCGAATGTGTTCAGATTCCTTTTATATTGCATTTGGCACATGGTGACGATTATCTCGAGAGTGCAAAGTAGCCAAATGAAACTTTTACTGGATTTCCACTTACTTTATCAAATCTCATCTCCACCACACAGGACAAGTTTGCATCTGTTATAGTTTTGGAGAAAAATGTGGTCATTTCATTTTTGCGCGAATGTGTTCAGATTCCTTTTATATTGCATTTGGCACATGGTGACGATTATCTCGAGTGCAAAGTAGCCAAATGAAACTTTTACTGGATTTCCACTTACTTTATCAAATCTCATCTCCACCACACAGGACAAGTTTGCAACTGTTATAGTTTTGGAGAAAATTGTGGTCATTTCATTTTTGCGCGAATGTGTTCAGATTCCTTTTATATTGCATTTGGCACATGGTGACGATAATCTCGAGAGTGCAAAGTAGCCAAATGAAACTTTTACTGGATTTCCACTTACTTTATCAAATCTCATCTCCACCACACAGGACAAGTTTGCATCTGTTATAGTTTTGGAGAAAATTGTGGTCATTTCATTTTTGCGCGAATGTGTTCAGATTCCTTTTATATTGCATTTGGCACATGGTGACGATTATCTCGAGAGTGCAAAGTAGCCAAATGAAACTTTTACTGGATTTCCACTTACTTTATCAAATCTCATCTCCACCACACAGGACAAGTTTGCATCTGTTATAGTTTTGGAGAAAATTGTGGTCATTTCATTTTTGCGCGAATGTGTTCAGATTCCTTTTATTTTGCATTTGGCACATGGTGACGATTATCTCGAGAGTGCAAAGTAGCCAAATGAAACTTTTACTGGATTTCCACTTACTTTATCAAATCTCATCTCCACCACACAGGACAAGTTTGCATCTGTTATAGTTTTGGAGAAAATTGTGGTCATTTCATTTTTGCGCGAATGTGTTCAAATTCCTTTTATATTGCATTTGGCTCATGGTGACGATTATCTCGAGAGTGCAAAGTAGCCAAATGAAACTTTTACTGGATTTCCACTTACTTTATCAAATCTCATCTCCACCACACAGGACAAGTTTGCATCTGTTATAGTTTTGGAGAAAATTGTGGTCATTTCATTTTTGCGCGAATGTGTTCAGATTCCTTTTATATTGCATTTGGCACATGGTGACGATTATCTCGAGAGTGCAAAGTAGCCAAATGAATCTTTTACTGGATTTCCACTTACTTTATCAAATCTCATCTCCACCACACAGGACAAGTTTGCATCTGTTATAGTTTTGGAGAAAATTGTGGTCATTTCATTTTTGCGCGAATGTGTTCAGATTCCTTTTATATTGCATTTGGCACATGGTGACGATTATCTCGAGAGTGCAAAGTAGCCAAATTAAACTTTTACTGGATTTCCACTTACTTTATCAAATCTCATCTCCACCACACAGGACAAGTTTGCATCTGTTATAGTTTTGGAGAAAATTGTGGTCATTTCATTTTTGCGCGAATGTGTTCAGATTCCTTTTATATTGCATTTGGCACATGGTGACGATTATCTCGAGAGTGCAAAGTAGCCAAATGAAACTTTTACTGGATTTCCACTTACTTTATCAAATCTCATCTCCACCACACAGGACAAGTTTGCAGCTGTTATAGTTTTGGAGAAAATTGTGGTCAATTCATTTTTGCGCGAATGTGTTCAGATTCCTTTTATATTGCATTTGGCACATGGTGACGATTTTATCGAGAGTGCAAAGTAGCCAAATGAAACTTTTACTGGATTTCCACTTACTTTATCAAATCTCATCTCCACCACACAGGACAAGTTTGCATCTGTTATAGTTTTGGAGAAAATTGTGGTCATTTCGTTTTTGCGCGAATGTGTTCAGATTCCTTTTATATTGCATTTGGCACATGGTGACGATTATCTCGAGAGTGCAAAGTAGCCAAATGAAACTTTTACTGGATTTCCACTTACTTTATCAAATCTCATCTCCAACACACAGGACAAGTTTGCATCTGTTATAGTTTTGGAGAAAATTGTGGTCATTTCATTTTTGCGCGAATGTGTTCAGATTCCTTTTATATTGCATTTAGCACATGGTGACGATTATCTCGAGAGTGCAAAGTAGCCAAATGAAACTTTTACTGGATTTCCACTTACTTTATCAAATCTCCTCTCCACCACACAGGACAAGTTTGCATCTGTTATAGTTTTGGAGAAAATTGTGGTCATTTCATTTTTGCGCGAATGTGTTCAGATTCCTTTTATATTGCATTTGGCACATGGTGACGATTATCTCGAGAGTGCAAAGTAGCCAAATGAAACTTTTACTGGATTTCCACTTACTTTATCAAATCTCATCTCCACCACACAGGACAAGTTTGCATCTGTTATAGTTTTGGAGAAAATTGTGGTCATTTCATTTTTGCGCGAATGTGTTCAGATTCCTTTTATATTGCATTTGGCACATGGTGACGATTATCTCGAGAGTGCAAAGTAGCCAAATGAAACTTTTACTGGATTTCCACTTACTTTATCAAATCTCATCTCCACCACACAGGACAAGTTTGCATCTGTTATAGTTTTGGAGAAAATTGTGGTCATTTCATTTTTGCGCGAATGTGTTCAGATTCCTTTTATTTTGCATTTGGCACATGGTGACGATTATCTCGAGAGTGCAAAGTAGCCAAATGAAACTTTTACTGGATTTCCACTTACTTTATCAAATCTCATCTCCACCACACAGGACAAGTTTGCATCTGTTATAGTTTTGGAGAAAATTGTGGTCATTTCATTTTTGCGCGAATGTGTTCAAATTCCTTTTATATTGCATTTGGCTCATGGTGACGATTATCTCGAGAGTGCAAAGTAGCCAAATGAAACTTTTACTGGATTTCCACTTACTTTATCAAATCTCATCTCCACCACACAGGACAAGTTTGCATCTGTTATAGTTTTGGAGAAAATTGTGGTCATTTCATTTTTGCGCGAATGTGTTCAGATTCCTTTTATATTGCATTTGGCACATGGTGACGATTATCTCGAGAGTGCAAAGTAGCCAAATGAATCTTTTACTGGATTTCCACTTACTTTATCAAATCTCATCTCCACCACACAGGACAAGTTTGCATCTGTTATAGTTTTGGAGAAAATTGTGGTCATTTCATTTTTGCGCGAATGTGTTCAGATTCCTTTTATATTGCATTTGGCACATGGTGACGATTATCTCGAGAGTGCAAAGTAGCCAAATTAAACTTTTACTGGATTTCCACTTACTTTATCAAATCTCATCTCCACCACACAGGACAAGTTTGCATCTGTTATAGTTTTGGAGAAAATTGTGGTCATTTCATTTTTGCGCGAATGTGTTCAGATTCCTTTTATATTGCATTTGGCACATGGTGACGATTATCTCGAGAGTGCAAAGTAGCCAAATGAAACTTTTACTGGATTTCCACTTACTTTATCAAATCTCATCTCCACCACACAGGACAAGTTTGCAGCTGTTATAGTTTTGGAGAAAATTGTGGTCAATTCATTTTTGCGCGAATGTGTTCAGATTCCTTTTATATTGCATTTGGCACATGGTGACGATTTTATCGAGAGTGCAAAGTAGCCAAATGAAACTTTTACTGGATTTCCACTTACTTTATCAAATCTCATCTCCACCACACAGGACAAGTTTGCATCTGTTATAGTTTTGGAGAAAATTGTGGTCATTTCGTTTTTGCGCGAATGTGTTCAGATTCCTTTTATATTGCATTTGGCACATGGTGACGATTATCTCGAGAGTGCAAAGTAGCCAAATGAAACTTTTACTGGATTTCCACTTACTTTATCAAATCTCATCTCCAACACACAGGACAAGTTTGCATCTGTTATAGTTTTGGAGAAAATTGTGGTCATTTCATTTTTGCGCGAATGTGTTCAGATTCCTTTTATATTGCATTTAGCACATGGTGACGATTATCTCGAGAGTGCAAAGTAGCCAAATGAAACTTTTACTGGATTTCCACTTACTTTATCAAATCTCCTCTCCACCACACAGGACAAGTTTGCATCTGTTATAGTTTTGGAGAAAATTGTGGTCATTTCATTTTTGCGCGAATGTGTTCAGATTCCTTTTATATTGCATTTGGCACATGGTGACGATTATCTCGAGAGTGCAAAGTAGCCAAATGAAACTTTTACTGGATTTCCACTTACTTTATCAAATCTCATCTCCACCACACAGGACAAGTTTGCATCTGTTATAGTTTTGGAGAAAATTGTGGTCATTTCATTTTTGCGCGAATGTGTTCAGATTCCTTTTATATTGCATTTGGCACATGGTGACGATTATCTCGAGAGTGCAAAGTAGCCAAATGAAACTTTTACTGGATTTCCACTTACTTTATCAAATCTCATCTCCACCACACAGGACAAGTTTGCATCTGTTATAGTTTTGGAGAAAATTGTGGTCATTTCATTTTTGCGCGAATGTGTTCAGATTCCTTTTATATTGCATTTGGCACATGGTGACGATTATCTCGAGAGTGCAAAGTAGCCAAATGAAACTTTTACTGGATTTCCACTTACTTTATCAAATCTCATCTCCACCACACAGGACAAGTTTGCATCTGTTATAGTTTTGGAGAAAATTGTGGTCAATTCATTTTTGCGCGAATGTGTTCAGATTCCTTTTATATTGCATTTAGCACATGGTGACGATTTTCTCGAGAGTGCAAAGTAGCCAAATGAAACTTTTACTGGATTTCCACTTACTTTATCAAATCTCATCTCCACCACACAGGACAAGTTTGCATCTGTTATAGTTTTGGAGAAAATTGTGGTCATTTCATTTTTGCGCGAATGTGTTCAGATTCCTTTTATATTGCATTTGGCACATGGTGACGATTATCTCGAGAGTGCAAAGTAGCCAAATGAAACTTTTACTGGATTTCCACTTACTTTATCAAATCTCATCTCCACCACACAGGACAAGTTTGCATCTGTTATAGTTTTGGAGAAAATTGTGGTCATTTCATTTTTGCGCGAATGTGTTCAGATTCCTTTTATATTGCATTTCGCCCATGGTGACGATTATCTCGAGAGTGCAAAGTAGCCAAATGAAACTTTTACTGGATTTCCACTTACTTTATCAAATCTCATCTCCACCACACAGGACAAGTTTGCATCTGTTATAGTTTTGGAGAAAATTGTGGTCATTTCATTTTTGCGCGAATGTGTTCAGATTCCTTTTATATTGCATTTGGCACATGGTGACGATTATCTCGAGAGTGCAAAGTAGCCAAATGAAACTTTTACTGGATTTCCACTTACTTTATCAAATCTCATCTCCACCACACAGGACAAGTTTGCATCTGTTATAGTTTTGGAGAAAATTGTGGTCATTTCATTTTTGCGCGAATGTGTTCAGATTCCTTTTATATTGCATTTGGCACATGGTGACGATTATCTCGAGAGTGCAAAGTAGCCAAATGAAACTTTTACTGGATTTCCACTTACTTTATCAAATCTCATCTCCACCACACAGGACAAGTTTGCATCTGTTATAGTTTTGGAGAAAATTGTGGTCATTTCATTTTTGTGCGAATGTGTTCAGATTCCTTTTATATTGCATTTGGCACATGGTGACGATTATCTCGAGAGTGCAAAGTAGCCAAATGAAACTTTTACTGGATTTCCACTTACTTTATCAAATCTCATCTCCACCACACAGGACAAGTTTGCATCTGTTATAGTTTTGGAGAAAATTGTGGTCATTTCATTTTTGCGCAAATGTGTTCAGATTCCTTTTATATTGCATTTGGCACATGGTGACGATTATCTCGAGAGTGCAAAGTAGCCAAATGAAACTTTTACTGGATTTCCACTTACTTTATCAAATCTCATCTCCACCACACAGGACAAGTTTGCATCTGTTATAGTTTTGGAGAAAATTGTGGTCATTTCATTTTTGCGCGAATGTGTTCAGATTCCTATTTTAATATTGCATTTGTCACATGGTGACGATTATCTCGAGAGTGCAAAGTAGCCAAATGAAACTTTTACTGGATTTCCACTTACTTTATCAAATCTCATCTCCACCACACAGGACACGTTTGCATCTGTTAAAATTTTGGAGAAAATTGTGGTCATTTCATTTTTGCGCGAATGTGTTCAGATTCCTTTTTTATTGCATTTGGCACATGGTGACGATTATCTCGAGAGTGCAAAGTAGCCAAATGAAACTTTTACTGGATTTCCACTTACTTTATCAAATCTGATCTCCACCACACACAGGACAAGTTTGCATCTGTTATAGTTTTGGAGAAAATTGTGGTCATTTCATTTTTGCGCGAATGTGTTCAGATTACTGTTTTATTGCATTTGGCACATGGTGACGATTATCTCGAGAGTGCAAAGTAGCCAAATGAAACTTTTACTGGATTTCCACTTACTTTATCAAATCTCATCTCCACCACACAGGACAAGTTTGCATCTGTTATAGTTTTGGAGAAAATTGTGGTCATTTCATTTTTGCGCGAATGTGTTCAGATTACTGTTTTGTTGCATTTGGCACATGGTGACGATTATCTCGAGAGTGCAAAGTAGCCAAATGAAACTTTTACTGGATTTCCACTTACTTTATCAAATCTCATCTCCACCACACAGGACAAGTTTGCATCTGTTATAGTTTTGGAGAAAATTGTGGTCATTTCATTTTTGCGCGAATGTGTTCAGATTCCTGTTTTAATATTGCATTTGGCACATGGTGACGATTATCTCGAGAGTGCAAAGTAGCCAAATGAAACTTTTACTGGATTTCCACTTACTTTATCAAATCTCATCTCCACCACACAGGACAAGTTTGCATCTGTTATAGTTTTGGAGAAAATTGTGGTCATTTCATTTTTGCGCGAATGTGTTCAGATTCCTTTTTTATTGCATTTGGCACATGGTGACGATTATCTCGAGAGTGCAAAGTAGCCAAATGAAACTTTTACTGGATTTCCACTTACTTTATCAAATCTCATCTCCACCACACAGGACAAGTTTGCATCTGTTATAGTTTTGGAGAAAATTGTGGTCATTTCATTTTTGCGCGAATGTGTTCAGATTCCTTTTTTATTGCATTTGGCACATGGGGACGATTATCTCGAGAGTGCAAAGTAGCCAAATGAAACTTTTACTGGATTTCCACTTACTTTATCAAATCTCATCTCCACCACACAGGACAAGTTTGCATCTGTTATAGTTTTGGAGAAAATTGTGGTCATTTCATTTTTGCGCGAATGTGTTCAGATTACTGTTTTAATATTGCATTTGGCACATGGTGACGATTATCTCGAGAGTGCAAAGTAGCCAAATGAAACTTTTACTGGATTTCCACTTACTTTATCAAATCTCATCTCCACCACACAGGACAAGTTTGCATCTGTTATAGTTTTGGAGAAAATTGTGGTCATTTCATTTTTGCGCGAATGTGTTCAGATTCCTTTTTTATTGCATTTGGCACATGGTGACGATTATCTCGAGAGTGCAAAGTAGCCAAATGAAACTTTTACTGGATTTCCACTTACTTTATCAAATCTCATCTCCACCACACAGGACAAGTTTGCATCTGTTATAGTTTTGGAGAAAATTGTGGTCATTTCATTTTTGCGCGAATGTGTTCAGATTACTGTTTTAATATTGCATTTGGCACATGGTGACGATTATCTCGAGAGTGCAAAGTAGCCAAATGAAACTTTTACTGGATTTCCACTTACTTTATCAAATCTCATCTCCACCACACAGGACAAGTTGGCATCTGTTATAGTTTTGGAGAAAATTGTAGTCATTTCATTTTTGCGCGAATGTGTTCAGATTCCTTTTTTATTGCATTTGGCACATGGTGACGATTATCTCGAGAGTGCAAAGTAGCCAAATGAAACTTTTACTGGATTTCCACTTACTTTATCAAATCTCATCTCCACCACACAGGACAAGTTTGCATCTGTTATAGTTTTGGAGAAAATTGTGGTCATTTCATTTTTGCGCGAATGTGTTCAGATTCTTTTTTATTGCATTTGGCACATGGTGACGATTATCTCGAGAGTGCAAAGTAGCCAAATGAAACTTTTACTGGATTTCCACTTACTTTATCAAATCTCATCTCCACCACACAGGACAAGTTTGCATCTGTTATAGTTTTGGAGAAAATTGTGGTCATTTCATTTTTGCGCGAATGTGTTCAGATTCCTGTTTTAATATTGCATTTGGCACATGGTGACGATTATCTCGAGAGTGCAAAGTAGCCAAATGAAACTTTTACTGGATTTCCACTTACTTTATCAAATCTCATCTCCACCACACAGGACAAGTTTGCATCTGTTATAGTTTTGGAGAAAATTGTGGTCATTTCATTTTTGCGCGAATTTGTTCAGATTCCTTTTTTATTGCATTTGGCACATGGTGACGATTATCTCGAGAGTGCAAAGTAGCCAAATGAAACTTTTACTGGATTTCCACTTACTTTATCAAATCTCATCTCCACCACACAGGACAAGTTTGCATCTGTTATAGTTTTGGAGAAAATTGTGGTCATTTCATTTTTGCGCGAATGTGTTCAGATTACTGTTTTGTTGCATTTGGCACATGGTGACGATTATCTCGAGAGTGCAAAGTAGCCAAATGAAACTTTTACTGGATTTCCACTTACTTTATCAAATCTCATCTCCACCACACAGGACAAGTTTGCATCTGTTATAGTTTTGGAGAAAATTGTGGTCATTTCATTTTTGCGCGAATGTGTTCAGATTCCTGTTTTAATATTGCATTTGGCACATGGTGACGATTATCTCGAGAGTGCAAAGTAGCCAAATGAAACTTTTACTGGATTTCCACTTACTTTATCAAATCTCATCTCCACCACACAGGACAAGTTTGCATCTGTTATAGTTTTGGAGAAAATTGTGGTCATTTCATTTTTGCGCGAATGTGTTCAGATTCCTTTTTTATTGCATTTGGCACATGGTGACGATTATCTCGAGAGTGCAAAGTAGCCAAATGAAACTTTTACTGGATTTCCACTTACTTTATCAAATCTCATCTCCACCACACAGGACAAGTTTGCATCTGTTATAGTTTTGGAGAAAATTGTGGTCATTTCATTTTTGCGCGAATGTGTTCAGATTCCTGTTTTAATATTGCATTTGGCACATGGTGACGATTATCTCGAGAGTGCAAAGTAGCCAAATGAAACTTTTACTGGATTTCCACTTACTTTATCAAATCTCATCTCCACCACACAGGACAAGTTTGCATCTGTTATAGTTTTGGAGAAAATTGTGGTCATTTCATTTTTGCGCGAATGTGTTCAGATTCCTTTTGTATTGCATTTGGCACATGGTGACGATTATCTCGAGAGTGCAAAGTAGCCAAATGAAACTTTTACTGGATTTCCACTTACTTTATCAAATCTCATCTCCACCACACAGGACAAGTTTGCATCTGTTATAGTTTTGGAGAAAATTGTGGTCATTTCATTTTTGCGCGAATGTGTTCAGATTCCTTTTTTATTGCATTTGGCACATGGTGACGATTATCTCGAGAGTGCAAAGTAGCCAAATGAAACTTTTACTAAATTTCCACTTACTTTATCAAATCTCATCTCCACCACACAGGACAAGTTTGCATCTGTTATAGTTTTGGAGAAAATTGTGGTCATTTCATTTTTGCGCGAATGTGTTCAGATTCCTTTTTTATTGCATTTGGCACATGGTGACGATTATCTCGAGAATGCAAAGTAGCCAAATGAAACTTTTACTGGATTTCCACTTACTTTATCAAATCTCATCTCCAACACACAGGACAAGTTTGCATCTGTTATAGTTTTGGAGAAAATTGTGGTCATTTCATTTTTGCGCGAATGTGTTCAGATTACTGTTTTAATATTGCATTTGGCACATGGTGACGATTATCTCGAGAGTGCAAAGTAGCCAAATGAAACTTTTACTGGATTTCCACTTACTTTATCAAATCTCATCTCCACCACACAGGACAAGTTTGCATCTGTTATAGTTTTGGAGAAAATTGTGGTCATTTCATTTTTGCGCGAATGTGTTCAGATTCCTTTTTTATTGCATTTGGCACATGGTGACGATTATCTCGAGAGTGCAAAGTAGCCAAATGAAACTTTTACTGGATTTCCACTTACTTTATCAAATCTCATCTCCACCACACAGAACAAGTTTGCATCTGTTATAGTTTTGGAGAAAATTGTGGTCATTTCATTTTTGCGCGAATGTGTTCAGATTCCTTTTTTATTGCATTTGGCACATGGTGACGATTATCTCGAGAGTGCAAAGTAGCCAAATGAAACTTTTACTGGATTTCCACTTACTTTATCAAATCTCATCTCCAACACACAGGACAAGTTTGCATCTGTTATAGTTTTGGAGAAAATTGTGGTCATTTCATTTTTGCGCGAATGTGTTCAGATTCCTTTTTTATTGCATTTGGCACATGGTGACGATTATCTCGAGAGTGCAAAGTAGCCAAATTCTGTTATAGTTTTGGAGAAAATTGTGGTCATTTCATTTTTGCGCGAATGTGTTCAGATTCCTTTTTTATTGCATTTGGCACATGGTGACGATTATCTCGAGAGTGCAAAGTAGCCAAATGAAACTTTTACTGGATTTCCACTTACTTTATCAAATCTCATCTCCACCACACAGGCCAAGTTTGCATCTGTTATAGTTTTGGAGAAAATTGTGGTCATTTCAATTTTGCGCGAATGTGTTCAGATTCCTTTTTTATTGCATTTGGCACATGGTGACGATTATCTCGAGAGTGCAAAGTAGCCAAATGAAACTTTTACTGGATTTCCACTTACTTTATCAAATCTCATCTCCACCACACAGGACAAGTTTGCATCTGTTATAGTTTTGGAGAAAATTGTGGTCATTTCATTTTTGCGCGAATGTGTTCAGATTACTGTTTTAATATTGCATTTGGCACATGGTGACGATTATCTCGAGAGTGCAAAGTAGCCAAATGAAACTTTTACTGGATTTCCACTTACTTTATCAAATCTCATCTCCACCACACAGGACAAGTTTGCATCTGTTATAGTTTTGGAGAAAATTGTGGTCATTTCATTTTTGCGCGAATGTGTTCAGATTCCTGTTTTAATATTGCATTTGGCACATGGTGACGATTATCTCGAGAGTGCAAAGTAGCCAAATGAAACTTTTACTGGATTTCCACTTACTTTATCAAATCTCATCTCCACCACACAGGACAAGTTTGCGTCTGTTATAGTTTTGGAGAAAATTGTGGTCATTTCATTTTTGCGCGAATGTGTTCAGATTCCTTTTTTATTGCATTTGGCACATGGTGACGATTATCTCGAGAGTGCAAAGTAGCCAAATGAAACTTTTACTGGATTTCCACTTACTTTATCAAATCTCATCTCCACCACACAGGACAAGTTTGCATCTGTTATAGTTTTGGAGAAAATTGTGGTCATTTCATTTTTGCGCGAATGTGTTCAGATTCCTTTTTTATTGCATTTGGCACATGGTGACGATTATCTCGAGAGTGCAAAGTAGCCAAATGAAACTTTTACTGGATTTCCACTTACTTTATCAAATCTCATCTCCACCACACAGGACAAGTTTGCATCTGTTATAGTTTTGGAGAAAATTGTGGTCATTTCATTTTTGCGCGAATGTGTTCAGATTCCTGTTTTAATATTGCATTTGGCACATGGTGACGATTATCTCGAGAGTGCAAAGTAGCCAAATGAAACTTTTACTGGATTTCCACTTACTTTATCAAATCTCATCTCCACCACACAGGACAAGTTTGCATCTGTTATAGTTTTGGAGAAAATTGTGGTCATTTCATTTTTGCGCGAATGTGTTCAGATTCCTTTTTTATTGCATTTGGCACATGGTGACGATTATCTCGAGAGTGCAAAGTAGCCAAATGAAACTTTTACTGGATTTCCACTTACTTTATCAAATCTCATCTCCACCACACAGGACAAGTTTGCATCTGTTATAGTTTTGGAGAAAATTGTGGTCATTTCATTTTTGCGCGAATGTGTTCAGATTCCTGTTTTAATATTGCATTTGGCACATGGTGACGATTATCTCGAGAGTGCAAAGTAGCCAAATGAAACTTTTACTGGATTTCCACTTACTTTATCAAATCTCATCTCCACCACACAGGACAAGTTTGCATCTGTTATAGTTTTGGAGAAAATTGTGGTCATTTCATTTTTGCGCGAATGTGTTCAGATTCCTTTTGTATTGCATTTGGCACATGGTGACGATTATCTCGAGAGTGCAAAGTAGCCAAATGAAACTTTTACTGGATTTCCACTTACTTTATCAAATCTCATCTCCACCACACAGGACAAGTTTGCATCTGTTATAGTTTTGGAGAAAATTGTGGTCATTTCATTTTTGCGCGAATGTGTTCAGATTCCTTTTTTATTGCATTTGGCACATGGTGACGATTATCTCGAGAGTGCAAAGTAGCCAAATGAAACTTTTACTAAATTTCCACTTACTTTATCAAATCTCATCTCCACCACACAGGACAAGTTTGCATCTGTTATAGTTTTGGAGAAAATTGTGGTCATTTCATTTTTGCGCGAATGTGTTCAGATTCCTTTTTTATTGCATTTGGCACATGGTGACGATTATCTCGAGAGTGCAAAGTAGCCAAATGAAACTTTTACTGGATTTCCACTTACTTTATCAAATCTCATCTCCACCACACAGGACAAGTTTGCATCTGTTATAGTTTTGGAGAAAATTGTGGTCATTTCATTTTTGCGCGAATGTGTTCAGATTACTGTTTTAATATTGCATTTGGCACATGGTGACGATTATCTCGAGAGTGCAAAGTAGCCAAATGAAACTTTTACTGGATTTCCACTTACTTTATCAAATCTCATCTCCACCACACAGGACAAGTTTGCATCTGTTATAGTTTTGGAGAAAATTGTGGTCTTTTCATTTTTGCGCGAATGTGTTCAGATTCCTTTTTTATTGCATTTGGCACATGGTGACGATTATCTCGAGAGTGCAAAGTAGCCAAATGAAACTTTTACTGGATTTCCACTTACTTTATCAAATCTCATCTCCACCACACAGAACAAGTTTGCATCTGTTATAGTTTTGGAGAAAATTGTGGTCATTTCATTTTTGCGCGAATGTGTTCAGATTCCTTTTTTATTGCATTTGGCACATGGTGACGATTATCTCGAGAGTGCAAAGTAGCCAAATGAAACTTTTACTGGATTTCCACTTACTTTATCAAATCTCATCTCCAACACACAGGACAAGTTTGCATCTGTTATAGTTTTGGAGAAAATTGTGGTCATTTCATTTTTGCGCGAATGTGTTCAGATTCCTTTTTTATTGCATTTGGCACATGGTGACGATTATCTCGAGAGTGCAAAGTAGCCAAATTCTGTTATAGTTTTGGAGAAAATTGTGGTCATTTCATTTTTGCGCGAATGTGTTCAGATTCCTTTTTTATTGCATTTGGCACATGGTGACGATTATCTCGAGAGTGCAAAGTAGCCAAATGAAACTTTTACTGGATTTCCACTTACTTTATCAAATCTCATCTCCACCACACAGGCCAAGTTTGCATCTGTTATAGTTTTGGAGAAAATTGTGGTCATTTCAATTTTGCGCGAATGTGTTCAGATTCCTTTTTTATTGCATTTGGCACATGGTGACGATTATCTCGAGAGTGCAAAGTAGCCAAATGAAACTTTTACTGGATTTCCACTTACTTTATCAAATCTCATCTCCACCACACAGGACAAGTTTGCATCTGTTATAGTTTTGGAGAAAATTGTGGTCATTTCATTTTTGCGCGAATGTGTTCAGATTCCTGTTTTAATATTGCATTTGGCACATGGTGACGATTATCTCGAGAGTGCAAAGTAGCCAAATGAAACTTTTACTGGATTTCCACTTACTTTATCAAATCTCATCTCCACCACACAGGACAAGTTTGCATCTGTTATAGTTTTGGAGAAAATTGTGGTCATTTCATTTTTGCGCGAATGTGTTCAGATTCCTTTTTTATTGCATTTGGCACATGGTGACGATTATCTCGAGAGTGCAAAGTAGCCAAATGAAACTTTTACTGGATTTCCACTTACTTTATCAAATCTCATCTCCACCACACAGGACAAGTTTGCGTCTGTTATAGTTTTGGAGAAAATTGTGGTCATTTCATTTTTGCGCGAATGTGTTCAGATTCCTTTTTTATTGCATTTGGCACATGGTGACGATTATCTCGAGAGTGCAAAGTAGCCAAATGAAACTTTTACTGGATTTCCACTTACTTTATCAAATCTCATCTCCACCACACAGGCCAAGTTTGCATCTGTTATAGTTTTGGAGAAAATTGTGGTCATTTCATTTTTGCGCGAATGTGTTCAGATTCCTTTTTTATTGCATTTGGCACATGGTGACGATTATCTCGAGAGTGCAAAGTAGCCAAATGAAACTTTTACTGGATTTCCACTTACTTTATCAAATCTCATCTCCACCACACAGGACAAGTTTGCATCTGTTATAGTTTTGGAGAAAATTGTGGTCATTTCATTTTTGCGCGAATGTGTTCAGATTCCTGTTTTAATATTGCATTTGGCACATGGTGACGATTATCTCGAGAGTGCAAAGTAGCCAAATGAAACTTTTACTGGATTTCCACTTACTTTATCAAATCTCATCTCCACCACACAGGACAAGTTTGCATCTGTTATAGTTTTGGAGAAAATTGTGGTCATTTCAATTTTGCGCGAATGTGTTCAGATTCCTTTTTTATTGCATTTGGCACATGGTGACGATTATCTCGAGAGTGCAAAGTAGCCAAATGAAACTTTTACTGGATTTCCACTTACTTTATCAAATCTCATCTCCACCACACAGGACAAGTTTGCATCTGTTATAGTTTTGGAGAAAATTGTGGTCATTTCATTTTTGCGCGAATGTGTTCAGATTCCTTTTTTATTGCATTTGGCACATGGTGACGATTATCTCGAGAGTGCAAAGTAGCCAAATGAAACATTTACTGGATTTCCACTTACTTTATCAAATCTCATCTCCACCACACAGGACAAGTTTGCATCTGTTATAGTTTTGGAGAAAATTGTGGTCATTTCATTTTTGCGCGAATGTGTTCAGATTACTGTTTTATTGCATTTGGCACATGGTGACGATTATCTCGAGAGTGCAAAGTAGCCAAATGAAACTTTTACTGGATTTCCACTTACTTTATCAAATCTCATCTCCACCACACAGGACAAGTTTGCATCTGTTATAGTTTTGGAGAAAATTGTGGTCATTTCATTTTTGCGCGAATGTGTTCAGATTCCTGTTTTAATATTGCATTTGGCACATGGTGACGATTATCTCGAGAGTGCAAAGTAGCCAAATGAAACTTTTACTGGATTTCCACTTACTTTATCAAATCTCATCTCCACCACACAGGACAAGTGTGCATCTGTTATAGTTTTGGAGAAAATTGTGGTCATTTCATTTTTGCGCGAATGTGTTCAGATTCCTTTTTTATTGCATTTGGCACATGGTGACGATTATCTCGAGAGTGCAAAGTAGCCAAATGAAACTTTTACTGGATTTCCACTTACTTTATCAAATCTCATCTCCACCACACAGGACAAGTTTGCATCTGTTATAGTTTTGGAGAAAATTGTGGTCATTTCATTTTTGCGCGAATGTGTTCAGATTCCTGTTTTAATATTGCATTTGGCACATGGTGACGATTATCTCGAGAGTGCAAAGTAGCCAAATGAAACTTTTACTGGATTTCCACTTACTTTATCAAATCTCATCTCCACCACACAGGACAAGTTTGCATCTGTTATAGTTTGGGAGAAAATTGTGGTCATTTCATTTTTGCGCGAATGTGTTCAGATTCCTGTTTTAATATTGCATTTGGCACATGGTGACGATTATCTCGAGAGTGCAAAGTAGCCAAATGAAACTTTTACTGGATTTCCACTTACTTTATCAAATCTCATCTCCACCACACAGGACAAGTTTGCATCTGTTATAGTTTTTCGCGCATAAATGAAATGAACACATTTTTCTCCAAAACTATAACAGATGCAAGCTTGTCCTGTTTGGTGGAGATGATATTTAATTAAATAAGTAGAAATCCACTAAAAGTTTTGTTTGGTTATCTTGCAATCCCGAGATAATCGTCTCCATGCTCCAAATCCATTTTAAAGCCATTTTTAAGGCATTTCGCGCATACATGAAATGAACACATTTTTCTCCAAAACTATAACAGATGCAAGCTTGTCCTGTTTGGTGGAGATGATATTTAATAAAATAAGTAGAAATCCACTAAAAGTTTTGTTTGGTTATCTTGCAATCCCGAGATAATCGTCTCCATGCTCCAAATCCATTTTAAAGCCATTTCTAAGGCATTTCGCGCATAAATGAAATGAACACATTTTTCTCCAAAACTATAACAGATGCAAGCTTGTCCTGTTTGGTGGAGATGATATTTAATTAAATAAGTAGAAATCCACTAAAAGTTTTGTTTGGTTATCTTGCAATCCCGAGATAATCGTCTCCATGCTCCAAATCCATTTTAAAGCCATTTTTAAGGCATTTCGCGCATACATGAAATGAACACATTTTTCTCCAAAACTATAACAGATGCAAGCTTGTCCTGTTTGGTGGAGATGATATTTAATAAAATAAGTAGAAATCCACTAAAAGTTTTGTTTGGTTATCTTGCAATCCCGAGATAATCGTCTCCATGCTCCAAATCCATTTTAAAGCCATTTCTAAGGCATTTCGCGCATAAATGAAATGAACACATTTTTCTCCAAAACTATAACAGATGCAAGCTTGTCCTGTTTGGTGGAGATGATATTTAATAAAATAAGTAGAAATCCACTAAAAGTTTTGTTTGGTTATCTTGCAATCCCGAGATAATCGTCTCCATGCTCCAAATCCATTTTAAAGCCATTTTTAAGGCATTTCGCGCATACATGAAATGAACACATTTTTCTCCAAAACTATAACAGATGCAAGCTTGTCCTGTTTGGTGGAGATGATATTTAATAAAATAAGTAGAAATCCACTAAAAGTTTTGTTTGGTTATCTTGCAATCCCGAGATAATCGTCTCCATGCTCCAAATCCATTTTAAAGCCATTTTTAAGGCATTTCGCGCATACATGAAATGAACACATTTTTCTCCAAAACTATAACAGATGCAAGCTTGTCCTGTTTGGTGGAGATGATATTTAATAAAATAAGTAGAAATCCACTAAAAGTTTTGTTTGGTTATCTTGCAATCCCGAGATAATCGTCTCCATGCTCCAAATCCATTTTAAAGCCATTTTTAAGGCATTTCGCGCATACATGAAATGAACACATTTTTCTCCAAAACTATAACAGATGCAAGCTTGTCCTGTTTGGTGGAGATGATATTTAATAAAATAAGTAGAAATCCGCTAAAAGTTTTGTTTGGTTATCTTGCAATCCCGAGATAATCGTCTCCATGCTCCAAATCCATTTTAAAGCCATTTTTAAGGCATTTCGCGCATACATGAAATGAACACATTTTTCTCCAAAACTATAACAGATGCAAGCTTGTCCTGTTTGGTGGAGATGATATTTAATAAAATAAGTAGAAATCCACTAAAAGTTTTGTTTGGTTATCTTGCTATCCCGAGATAATCGTCTCCATGCTCCAAATCCATTTTAAAGCCATTTTTAAGGCATTTCGCGCATACATGAAATGAACACATTTTTCTCCAAAACTATAACAGATGCAAGCTTGTCCTGTTTGGTGGAGATGATATTTAATAAAATAAGTAGAAATCCACTAAAAGTTTTGTTTGGTTATCTTGCAATCCCGAGATAATCGTCTCCATGCTCCAAATCCATTTTAAAGCCATTTTTAAGGCATTTCGCGCATACATGAAATGAACACATTTTTCTCCAAAACTATAACAGATGCAAGCTTGTCCTGTTTGGTGGAGATGATATTTAATAAAATAAGTAGAAATCCACTAAAAGTTTTGTTTGGTTATCTTGCTATCCCGAGATAATCGTCTCCATGCTCCAAATCCATTTTAAAGCCATTTTTAAGGCATTTCGCGCATACATGAAATGAACACATTTTTCTCCAAAACTATAACAGATGCAAGCTTGTCCTGTTTGGTGGAGATGATATTTAATAAAATAAGTAGAAATCCACTAAAAGTTTTGTTTGGTTATCTTGCAATCCCGAGATAATCGTCTCCATGCTCCAAATCCATTTTAAAGCCATTTTTAAGGCATTTCGCGCATACATGAAATGAACACATTTTTCTCCAAAACTATAACAGATGCAAGCTTGTCCTGTTTGGTGGAGATGATATTCAATAAAATAAGTAGAAATCCACTAAAAGTTTTGTTTGGTTATCTTGCTATCCCGAGATAATCGTCTCCATGCTCCAAATCCATTTTAAAGCCATTTTTAAGGCATTTCGCGCATACATGAAATGAACACATTTTTCTCCAAAACTATAACAGATGCAAGCTTGTCCTGTTTGGTGGAGATGATATTTAATAAAATAAGTAGAAATCCACTAAAAGTTTTGTTTGGTTATCTTGCAATCCCGAGATAATCGTCTCCATGCTCCAAATCCATTTTAAAGCCATTTTTAAGGCATTTCGCGCATACATGAAATGAACACATTTTTCTCCAAAACTATAACAGATGCAAGCTTGTCCTGTTTGGTGGAGATGATATTTAATAAAATAAGTAGAAATCCACTAAAAGTTTTGTTTGGTTATCTTGCAATCCCGAGATAATCGTCTCCATGCTCCAAATCCATTTTAAAGCCATTTTTAAGGCATTTCGCGCATACATGAAATGAACACATTTTTCTCCAAAACTATAACAGATGCAAGCTTGTCCTGTTTGGTGGAGATGATATTTAATAAAATAAGTAGAAATCCACTAAAAGTTTTGTTTGGTTATCTTGCAATCCCGAGATAATCGTCTCCATGCTCCAAATCCAATTTAAAGCCATTTTTAAGGCATTTCGCGCATACATGAAATGAACACATTTTTAAATGGATTTGGAGCATGGAGACGAATATCTCGGGATTGCAAGATAACCAAACAAAACTTTTAGTGGATTTCTACTTATTTTATTAAATATCATCTCCACCAAACAGGACAAGCTTGCATCTGTTATAGTTTTGGAGAAAAATGTGTTCATTTCATGTATGCGCGAAATGCCTTAAAAATGGCTTTAAAATGGATTTGGAGCATGGAGACGATTATCTCGGATTGCAAGATAACCAAACAAACTTTTAGTGGATTTCTACTTATTTTATTAAATATCATCTCCACCAAACAGGACAAGCTTGCATCTGTTATAGTTTTGGAGAAAAATGTGTTCATTTCATGTATGCGCGAAATGCCTTAAAAATGGCTTTAAAATGGATTTGGAGCATGGAGACGATTATCTCGGGATTGCCAAGATAACCAAACAAAACTTTTAGTGGATTTCTACTTATTTAATTAAATATCATCTCCACCAAACAGGACAAGCTTGCATCTGTTATAGTTTTGGAGAAAAATGTGTTCATTTCATTTATGCGCGAAATGCCTTAGAAATGGCTTTAAAATGGATTTGGAGCATGGAGACGATTATCTCGGGATTGCAAGATAACCAAACAAAACTTTTAGTGGATTTCTACTTATTTTATTAAATATCATCTCCACCAAACAGGACAAGCTTGCATCTGTTATAGTTTTGGAGAAAAATGTGTTCATTTCATGTATGCGCGAAATGCCTTAAAAATGGCTTTAAAATGGATTTGGAGCATGGAGACGATTATTTCGGGATTGCAAGATAACCAAACAAAACTTTTAGTGGATTTCTACTTATTTTATTAAATATCATCTCCACCAAACAGGACAAGCTTGCATCTGTTATAGTTTTGGAGAAAAATGTGTTCATTTCATGTATGCGCGAAATGCCTTAAAAATGGCTTTAAAATGGATTTGGAGCATGGAGACGATTATCTCGGGATTGCAAGATAACCAAACAAAACTTTTAGTGGATTTCTACTTATTTTATTAAATATCATCTCCACCAAACAGGACAAGCTTGCATCTGTTATAGTTTTGGAGAAAAATGTGTTCATTTCATGTATGCGCGAAATGCCTTAAAAATGGCTTTAAAATGGATTTGGAGCATGGAGACGATTATCTCGGGATTGCAAGATAACCAAACAAAACTTTTAGTGGATTTCTACTTATTTTATTAAATATCATCTCCACCAAACAGGACAAGCTTGCATCTGTTATAGTTTTGGAGAAAAATGTGTTCATTTCATGTATGCGCGAAATGCCTTAAAAATGGCTTTAAAATGGATTTGGAGCATGGAGACCATTATCTCACTATTGCAAGATAACCAAACAAAACTTTTAGTGGATTTCTACTTATTTTATTAAATATCATCTCCACCAAACAGGACAAGCTTGCATCTGTTATAGTTTTGGAGAAAAATGTGTTCATTTCATGTATGCGCGAAATGCCTTAAAAATGGCTTTAAAATGGATTTGGAGCATGGAGACGATTATCTCGGGATTGCAAGATAACCAAACAAAACTTTTAGTGGATTTCTACTTATTTTATTAAATATCATCTCCACCAAACAGGACAAGCTTGCATCTGTTATAGTTTTGGAGAAAAATGTGTTCATTTCATGTATGCGCGAAATGCCTTAAAAATGGCTTTAAAATGGATTTGGAGCATGGAGACGATTATCTCGGGATTGCAAGATAACCAAACAAAACTTTTAGTGGATTTCTACTTATTTTATTAAATATCATCTCCACCAAACAGGACAAGCTTGCATCTGTTATAGTTTTGGAGAAAAATGTGTTCATTTCATGTATGCGCGAAATGCCTTAAAAATGGCTTTAAAATGGATTTGGAGCATGGAGACGATTATCTCGGGATTGCAAGATAACCAAACAAAACTTTTAGTGGATTTCTACTTATTTTATTAAATATCATCTCCACCAAACAGGACAAGCTTGCATCTGTTATAGTTTTGGAGAAAAATGTGTTCATTTCATGTATGCGCGAAATGCCTTAAAAATGGCTTTAAAATGGATTTGGAGCATGGAGACGATTATCTCGGGATTGCAAGATAACCAAACAAAACTTTTAGTAGATTTCTACTTATTTTATTAAATATCATCTCCACCAAACAGGACAAGCTTGCATCTGTTATAGTTTTGGAGAAAAATGTGTTCATTTCATGTATGCGCGAAATGCCTTAAAAATGGCTTTAAAATGGATTTGGAGCATGGAGACGATTATCTCGGGATTGCAAGATAACCAAACAAAACTTTTAGTGGATTTCTACTTATTTTATTAAATATCATCTCCACCAAACAGGACAAGCTTGCATCTGTTATAGTTTTGGAGAAAAATGTGTTCATTTCATGTATGCGCGAAATGCCTTAAAAATGGCTTTAAAATGGATTTGGAGCATGGAGACGATTATCTCGGGATTGCAAGATAACCAAACAAAACTTTTAGTGGATTTCTACTTATTTTATTAAATATCATCTCCACCAAACAGGACAAGCTTGCATCTGTTATAGTTTTGGAGAAAAATGTGTCATTTCATGTATGCGCGAATGCCTTAAAAATGGCTTTAAAATGGATTTGGAGCATGGAGACGATTATCTCGGATTGCAAGATAACCAAACAAAACTTTTAGTGGATTTCTACTTATTTTATTAAATATCATCTCCACCAAACCGGACAAGCTTGCATCTGTTATAGTTTTGGAGAAAAATGTGTTCATTTCATGTATGCGCGAAATGCCTTAAAAATGGCTTTAAAATGGATTTGGAGCATGGAGACGATTATCTCGGGATTGCAAGATAACCAAACAAAACTTTTAGTGGATTTCTACTTATTTTATTAAATATCATCTCCACCAAACAGGACAAGCTTGCATCTGTTATAGTTTTGGAGAAAAATGTGTTCATTTCATGTATGCGCGAAATGCCTTAAAAATGGCTTTAAAATGGATTTGGAGCATGGAGACGATTATCTCGGGATTGCAAGATAACCAAACAAAACTTTTAGTGGATTTCTACTTATTTTATTAAATATCATCTCCACCAAACAGGACAAGCTTGCATCTGTTATAGTTTTGGAGAAAAATGTGTTCATTTCATGTATGCGCGAAATGCCTTAAAAAATGGCTTTAAAATGGATTTGGAGCATGGAGACGATTATCTCGGGATTGCAAGATAACCAAACAAAACTTTTAGTGGATTTCTACTTATTTTATTAAATATCATCTCCACCAAACAGGACAAGCTTGCATCTGTTATAGTTTGGAGAAAAATGTGTTCATTTCATGTATGCGCGAAATGCCTTAAAAATGGCTTTAAAATGGATTTGGAGCATGGAGACGATTATCTCGGGATTGCAAGATAACCAAACAAAACTTTTAGTGGATTTCTACTTATTTTATTAAATATCATCTCCACCAAACAGGACAAGCTTGCATCTGTTATAGTTTTGGAGAAAAATGTGTTCATTTCATGTATGCGCGAAATGCCTTAAAAATGGCTTTAAAATGGATTTGGAGCATGGAGACGATTATCTCGGGATTGCAAGATAACCAAACAAAACTTTTAGTGGATTTCTACTTATTTTATTAAATATCATCTCCACCAAACAGGACAAGCTTGCATCTGTTATAGTTTTGGAGAAAAATGTGTTCATTTCATGTATGCGCGAAATGCCTTAAAAATGGCTTTAAAATAGATTTGGAGCATGGAGACGATTATCTCGGGATTGCAAGATAACCAAACAAAACTTTTAGTGGATTTCTACTTATTTTATTAAATATCATCTCCACCAAACAGGACAAGCTTGCATCTGTTATAGTTTTGGAGAAAAATGTGTTCATTTCATGTATGCGCGAAATGCCTTAAAAATGGCTTTAAATAGATTTGGAGCATGGAGACGATTATCTCGGGATTGCAAGATAACCAAACAAAACTTTTAGTGGATTTCTACTTATTTATTAAATATCATCTCCACCAAACAGGACAAGCTTGCATCTGTTATAGTTTTGGAGAAAAATGTGTTCATTTCATGTATGCGCGAAATGCCTTAAAAATGGCTTTAAAATGGATTTGGAGCATGGAGACGATTATCTCGGGATTGCAAGATAACCAAACAAAACTTTTAGTGGATTTCTACTTATTTTATTAAATATAATCTCCACCAAACAGGACAAGCTTGCATCTGTTATAGTTTTGGAGAAAAATGTGTTCATTTCATGTATGCGCAAAATGCCTTAAAAATGGCTTTAAAATGGATTTGGAGCATGGAGACGATTATCTCGGGATTGCAAGATAACCAAACAAAACTTTTAGTGGATTTCTACTTATTTTATTAAATATCATCTCCACCAAACAGGACAAGCTTGCATCTGTTATAGTTTTGGAGAAAAATGTGTTCATTTCATGTATGCGCGAAATGCCTTAAAAATGGCTTTAAAATGGATTTGGAGCATGGAGACGATTATCTCGGGATTGCAAGATAACCAAACAAAACTTTTAGTGGATTTCTACTTATTTTATTAAATATCATCTCCACCAAACAGGACAAGCTTGCATCTGTTATAGTTTTGGAGAAAAATGTGTTCATTTCATGTATGCGCGAAATGCCTTAAAAATGGCTTTAAAATGGATTTGGAGCATGGAGACGATTATCTCGGGATTGCAAGATAACCAAACAAAACTTTTAGTGGATTTCTACTTATTTTATTAAATATCATCTCCACCAAACAGGACAAGCTTGCATCTGTTATAGTTTTGGAGAAAAATGTGTTCATTTCATGTATGCGCGAAATGCCTTAAAAATGGCTTTAAAATGGATTTGGAGCATGGAGACGATTATCTCGGGATTGCAAGATAACCAAACAAAACTTTTAGTGGATTTCTACTTATTTTATTAAATATCATCTCCACCAAACAGGACAAGCTTGCATCTGTTATAGTTTTGGAGAAAAATGTGTTCATTTCATGTATGCGCGAAATGCCTTAAAAATGGCTTTAAAATGGATTTGGAGCATGGAGACGATTATCTCGGGATTGCAAGATAACCAAACAAAACTTTTAGTGGATTTCTACTTATTTTATTAAATATCATCTCCACCAAACAGGACAAGCTTGCATCTGTTATAGTTTTGGAGAAAAATGTGTTCATTTCATGTATGCGCGAAATGCCTTAAAAATGGCTTTAAAATGGATTTGGAGCATGGAGACGATTATCTCGGGATTGCAAGATAACCAAACAAAACTTTTAGTGGATTTCTACTTATTTTATTAAATATCATCTCCACCAAACAGGACAAGCTTGCATCTGTTATAGTTTTGGAGAAAAATGTGTTCATTTCATGTATGCGCGAAATGCCTTAAAAATGGCTTTAAAATGGATTTGAAGCATGGAGACGATTATCTCGGGATTGCAAGATAACCAAACAAAACTTTTAGTGGATTTCTACTTATTTTATTAAATATCATCTCACCAAACAGGACAAGCTTGCATCTGTTATAGTTTTGGAGAAAAATGTGTTCATTTCATGTATGCGCGAAATGCCTTAAAAATGGCTTTAAAATGGATTTGGAGCATGGAGACGATTATCTCGGGATTGCAAGATAACCAAACAAAACTTTTAGTGGATTTCTACTTATTTTATTAAATATCATCTCCACCAAACAGGACAAGCTTGCATCTGTTATAGTTTTGGAGAAAAATGTGTTCATTTCATGTATGCGCGAAATGCCTTAAAAATGGCTTTAAAATGGATTTGGAGCATGGAGACGATTATCTCGGGATTGCAAGATAACCAAACAAAACTTTTAGTGGATTTCTACTTATTTTATTAAATATCATCTCCACCAAACAGGACAAGCTTGCATCTGTTATAGTTTTGGAGAAAATGTGTTCATTTCATGTATGCGCGAAATGCCTTAAAAATGGCTTTAAAATGGATTTGGAGCATGGAGACGATTATCTCGGGATTGCAAGATAACCAAACAAAACTTTTAGTGGATTTCTACTTATTTTATTAAATATCATCTCCACCAAACAGGACAAGCTTGCATCTGTTATAGTTTTGGAGAAAAATGTGTTCATTTCCTGTATGCGCGAAATGCCTTAAAAATGGCTTTAAAATGGATTTGGGGCATGGAGACGATTATCTCGGGATTGCAAGATAACCAAACAAAACTTTTAGTGGATTTCTACTTATTTTATTAAACATCATCTCCACCAAACAGGACAAGCTTGCATCTGTTATAGTTTTGGAGAAAAATGTGTTAATTTCATGTATGCGCGAAATGCCTTAAAAATGGCTTTAAAATGGATTTGGAGCATGGAGACGATTATCTCGGGATTGCAAGATAACCAAACAAAACTTTTAGTGGATTTCTACTTATTTTATTAAATATCATCTCCACCAAACAGGACAAGCTTGCATCTGTTATAGTTTTGGAGAAAAATGTGTTCATTCATGTATGCGCGAAATGCCTTAAAATGGCTTTAAAATGGATTTGGAGCATGGAGACGATTATCTCGGGATTGCAAGATAACCAAACAAAACTTTTAGTGGATTTCTACTTATTTTATTAAATATCATCTCCACCAAACAGGACAAGCTTGCATCTGTTATAGTTTTGGAGAAAAATGTGTTCATTTCATGTATGCGCGAAATGCCTTAAAAATGGCTTTAAAATGGATTTGGAGCATGGAGACGATTATCTCGGGATTGCAAGATAACCAAACAAAACTTTTAGTGGATTTCTACTTATTTTATTAAATATCATCTCCACCAAACAGGACAAGCTTGCATCTGTTATAGTTTTGGAGAAAAATGTGTTCATTTCATGTATGCGCGAAATGCCTTAAAAATGGCTTTAAAATGGATTTGGAGCATGGAGACGATTATCTCGGGATTGCAAGATAACCAAACAAAACTTTTAGTGGATTTCTACTTATTTTATTAAATATCATCTCCACCAAACAGGACAAGCTTGCATCTGTTATAGTTTTGGAGAAAATTGTGTTCATTTCATGTATGCGCGAAATGCCTTAAAAATGGCTTTAAAATGGATTTGGAGCATGGAGACGATTATCTCGGGATTGCAAGATAACCAAACAAAACTTTTAGTGGATTTCTACTTATTTTATTAAATATCATCTCCACCAAACAGGACAAGCTTGCATCTGTTATAGTTTTGGAGAAAAATGTGTTCATTTCATGTATGCGCGAAATGCCTTAAAAATGGCTTTAAAATGGATTTGGAGCATGGAGACGATTATCTCGGGATTGCAAGATAACCAAACAAAACTTTTAGTGGATTTCTACTTATTTTATTAAATATCATCTCCACCAAACAGGACAAGCTTGCATCTGTTATAGTTTTGGAGAAAAATGTGTTCATTTCATGTATGCGCGAAATGCCTTAAAAATGGCTTTAAAATGGATTTGGAGCATGGAGACGATTATCTCGGGATTGCAAGATAACCAAACAAAACTTTTAGTGGATTTCTACTTATTTTATTAAATATCATCTCCACCAAACAGGACAAGCTTGCATCTGTTATAGTTTTGGAGAAAAATGTGTTCATTTCATGTATGCGCGAAATGCCTTAAAAATGGCTTTAAAATGGATTTGGAGCATGGAGACGATTATCTCGGGATTGCAAGATAACCAAACAAAACTTTTAGTGGATTTCTACTTATTTTATTAAATATCATCTCCACCAAACAGGACAAGCTTGCATCTGTTATAGTTTTGGAGAAAAATGTGTTCATTTCATGTATGCGCGAAATGCCTTAAAAATGGCTTTAAAATGGATTTGGAGCATGGAGACGATTATCTCGGGATTGCAAGATAACCAAACAAAACTTTTAGTGGATTTCTACTTATTTTATTAAATATCATCTCCACCAAACAGGACAAGCTTGCATCTGTTATAGTTTTGGAGAAAAATGTGTTCATTTCATGTATGCGCGAAATGCCTTAAAAATGGCTTTAAAATGGATTTGGAGCATGGAGACGATTATCTCGGGATTGCAAGATAACCAAACAAAACTTTTAGTGGATTTCTACTTATTTTATTAAATATCATCTCCACCAAACAGGACAAGCTTGCATCTGTTATAGTTTTGGAGAAAAATGTGTTCATTTCATGTATGCGCGAAATGCCTTAAAAATGGCTTTAAAATGGATTTGGAGCATGGAGACGATTATCTCGGGATTGCAAGATAACCAAACAAAACTTTTAGTGGATTTCTACTTATTTTATTAAATATCATCTCCACCAAACAGGACAAGCTTGCATCTGTTATAGTTTTGGAGAAAAATGTGTTCATTTCATGTATGCGCGAAATGCCTTAAAAATGGCTTTAAAATGGATTTGGAGCATGGAGACGATTATCTCGGGATTGCAAGATAACCAAACAAAACTTTTAGTGGATTTCTACTTATTTTATTAAATATCATCTCCACCAAACAGGACAAGCTTGCATCTGTTATAGTTTTGGAGAAAAATGTGTTCATTTCATGTATGCGCGAAATGCCTTAAAAATGGCTTTAAAATGGATTTGGAGCATGGAGACGATTATCTCGGGATTGCAAGATAACCAAACAAAACTTTTAGTGGATTTCTACTTATTTTATTAAATATCATCTCCACCAAACAGGACAAGCTTGCATCTGTTATAGTTTTGGAGAAAAATGTGTTCATTTCATGTATGCGCGAAATGCCTTAAAAATGGCTTTAAAATGGATTTGGAGCATGGAGACGATTATCTCGGGATTGCAAGATAACCAAACAAAACTTTTAGTGGATTTCTACTTATTTTATTAAATATCATCTCCACCAAACAGGACAAGCTTGCATCTGTTATAGTTTTGGAGAAAAATGTGTTCATTTCATGTATGCGCGAAATGCCTTAAAAATGGCTTTAAAATGGATTTGGAGCATGGAGACGATTATCTCGGGATTGCAAGATAACCAAACAAAACTTTTAGTGGATTTCTACTTATTTTATTAAATATCATCTCCACCAAACAGGACAAGCTTGCATCTGTTATAGTTTTGGAGAAAAATGTGTTCATTTCATGTATGCGCGAAATGCCTTAAAAATGGCTTTAAAATGGATTTGGAGCATGGAGACGATTATCTCGGGATTGCAAGATAACCAAACAAAACTTTTAGTGGATTTCTACTTATTTTATTAAATATCATCTCCACCAAACAGGACAAGCTTGCATCTGTTATAGTTTTGGAGAAAAATGTGTTCATTTCATGTATGCGCGAAATGCCTTAAAAATGGCTTTAAAATGGATTTGGAGCATGGAGACGATTATCTCGGGATTGCAAGATAACCAAACAAAACTTTTAGTGGATTTCTACTTATTTTATTAAATATCATCTCCACCAAACAGGACAAGCTTGCATCTGTTATAGTTTTGGAGAAAAATGTGTTCATTTCATGTATGCGCGAAATGCCTTAAAAATGGCTTTAAAATGGATTTGGAGCATGGAGACGATTATCTCGGGATTGCAAGATAACCAAACAAAACTTTTAGTGGATTTCTACTTATTTTATTAAATATCATCTCCACCAAACAGGACAAGCTTGCATCTGTTATAGTTTTGGAGAAAAATGTGTTCATTTCATGTATGCGCGAAATGCCTTAAAAATGGCTTTAAAATGGATTTGGAGCATGGAGACGATTATCTCGGGATTGCAAGATAACCAAACAAAACTTTTAGTGGATTTCTACTTATTTTATTAAATATCATCTCCACCAAACAGGACAAGCTTGCATCTGTTATAGTTTTGGAGAAAAATGTGTTCATTTCATGTATGCGCGAAATGCCTTAAAAATGGCTTTAAAATGGATTTGGAGCATGGAGACGATTATCTCGGGATTGCAAGATAACCAAACAAAACTTTTAGTGGATTTCTACTTATTTTATTAAATATCATCTCCACCAAACAGGACAAGCTTGCATCTGTTATAGTTTTGGAGAAAAATGTGTTCATTTCATGTATGCGCGAAATGCCTTAAAAATGGCTTTAAAATGGATTTGGAGCATGGAGACGATTATCTCGGGATTGCAAGATAACCAAACAAAACTTTTAGTGGATTTCTACTTATTTTATTAAATATCATCTCCACCAAACAGGACAAGCTTGCATCTGTTATAGTTTTGGAGAAAAATGTGTTCATTTCATGTATGCGCGAAATGCCTTAAAAATGGCTTTAAAATGGATTTGGAGCATGGAGACGATTATCTCGGGATTGCAAGATAACCAAACAAAACTTTTAGTGGATTTCTACTTATTTTATTAAATATCATCTCCACCAAACAGGACAAGCTTGCATCTGTTATAGTTTTGGAGAAAAATGTGTTCATTTCATGTATGCGCGAAATGCCTTAAAAATGGCTTTAAAATGGATTTGGAGCATGGAGACGATTATCTCGGGATTGCAAGATAACCAAACAAAACTTTTAGTGGATTTCTACTTATTTTATTAAATGATCATCTCCACCAAACAGGACAAGCTTGCATCTGTTATAGTTTTGGAGAAAAATGTGTTCATTTCATGTATGCGCGAAATGCCTTAAAAATGGCTTTAAAATGGATTTGGAGCATGGAGACGATTATCTCGGGATTGCAAGATAACCAAACAAAACTTTTAGTGGATTTCTACTTATTTTATTAAATATCATCTCCACCAAACAGGACAAGCTTGCATCTGTTATAGTTTTGGAGAAAAATGTGTTCATTTCATGTATGCGCGAAATGCCTTAAAAATGGCTTTAAAATGGATTTGGAGCATGGAGACGATTATCTCGGGATTGCAAGATAACCAAACAAAACTTTTAGTGGATTTCTACTTATTTTATTAAATATCATCTCCACCAAACAGGACAAGCTTGCATCTGTTATAGTTTTGGAGAAAAATGTGTTCATTTCATGTATGCGCGAAATGCCTTAAAAATGGCTTTAAAATGGATTTGGAGCATGGAGACGATTATCTCGGGATTGCAAGATAACCAAACAAAACTTTTAGTGGATTTCTACTTATTTTATTAAATATCATCTCCACCAAACAGGACAAGCTTGCATCTGTTATAGTTTTGGAGAAAAATGTGTTCATTTCATGTATGCGCGAAATGCCTTAAAAATGGCTTTAAAATGGATTTGGAGCATGGAGACGATTATCTCGGGATTGCAAGATAACCAAACAAAACTTTTAGTGGATTTCTACTTATTTTATTAAATATCATCTCCACCAAACAGGACAAGCTTGCATCTGTTATAGTTTTGGAGAAAAATGTGTTCATTTCATGTATGCGCGAAATGCCTTAAAAATGGCTTTAAAATGGATTTGGAGCATGGAGACGATTATCTCG